>NC_044384.1:46845432-47181551 GCF_006542625.1 Nomascus leucogenys | reverse complement strand
AGAATGGATGCTCTTTACTCTTTACTATGTTCATTACCATTATACAATTCAAAGGATAATTGTTTCTTAGAAATGTTTGCACATAAATATGGCTGGTTCTGAGGAGCAAGTTTTGAGAGACCCAATCTCAATATATCGTATAGCTCAATTTCCCTGACCAACATGGAGGAAGCGGCCATTAAAATGGTATGCTTTATAGGAAAGCCAATGAACAAAAAGCAGAGGTGATTCTCCTCCATCTTTTTTTTTTTACTACAAGTCTTTCCTAAAGTGAAAGATATGTATATTCCAGGCAGGATGTAGTTATTTTCTCCTATTACACTTGTTCCTATTACAATAACAGTTACATTGCAATAACTTGTGGTAGTTATAATAATGTGTGTTCAAGTTATACCACCTCACTCTTATGTTGCAACATTATTTGCTTAAGATAATGAATGCATATAAAGAAGAAACTAGTGCCCAGTACAATGTCTGTGACACACACATAAAAAGATATCTCCATTGGGCTGAAGCATGTGCTTGGGGAATAGAAAGATGGACTCAATAGTTGATAATAAGGAATCCAGGCAGGTGGGTAAAGTTATTCAAGAAGTGTGATGACAGGCAGCAGGTAGGGGCAGCAGATAACACTTCTGGAAGTTGGGCTCTGTCAGGGTGGTTCATAAAGGGAGCATAAGTAAGCTAGACAGGGCATGATGTCAACAAGTGTTTTTTTTTTTTTTTTGAGATGGAGTCTCACTCTGTCACCCAGGCTGGTGGACTGCAGTGGCACGATCTCGGCTCACTGCAACCTCCACGTCCTGGGTTCACGCCATTCTCCTGCCTCAGCCTCCCGAGTAGCTGGGACTACAGGCGCCTGCCACCATGCCTGGCTAATTTTTTGTATTTTTAGTACAGACGGGGTTTCACCGTGTTAGCCAGGATGGTCTCGATCTCCTGACGTCGTGATCCGCCCGCCTCGGCCTCCCAAAGTGCTGGGATTACAGGCATGAGCCACCGCGCCCGGCTGTGTCCACAAATTTTGAAGCAAGAGACCTCAAGCTTAGAATCATTGATTTACTTATTCATTAAGCATTAATTAAGTGCCTTTTGTGGGACAGCCATTATAGTAGGTGGTATAAATATAAGATGAATAAAACATAGCCTCTTCCTTACAACCCAGGGATGGAAGCAAAATCTGAACAATTACAATAAATGGATTGTGTAGAATTGAGTTAAACACAGAATTTTATGAATCCAGGGGAAGTAAATGACTAAAACATACTGGGAAGTCTTCACAAATTAGGTAAATGAGGTAAAAGTTGCATCTTCCTTGAAATGTTCATAGAATTTGGCCAAGTTGAGGAGAAGGAAAAGTGTTATAGATACAGGAACAGCTTGTAAAAGAGGATGAAGGGATGAAAAAAGCATCTTGTATTTGGAGAATGGTAACTAATTCTAAGAGTTTAGAGTGTAACGTGTGTAGTGGAAGTGAAAAGATATGTGACTGTAATGACAACTAGATATGTGTTCATAAAAGACTTTGAATACCATCCTCCAGCTGGCAGGGAGCCACTGAAACTTTTCATCATGGGATTGGCATTTGCTAGACATGCAGTTACCATGAAACTCATCACAATAATGCTTTAGGGCCTGTCACTTGCATGTGCCCTTCCAAGAACCTGGGAAGATCCCAAGCAATGTATCCCTGTGGTCATATATCTTTCTAAAATTTGAAAAAGTAAGATATAAAAATCATTTACTTTACAGAGGGCTCTTCGAATTGGATAATATTCAGCCTTCTCAAAACTTGGATCTTCTCCTGGCATGATCTTTGATTAAGAAAGCTGTCCTTGACAATGGGATGGAGGATGGCATGGAGGGGGAAGAGGCTGGTTGGAGGCTCTTACAAATGTTTCAGAGATCATCAGAACTGAACTAAAGCAGTGGCAGAGATGATCATGAGAGGGGGAAGGTTCTTAGGAGGGAGAATCAACAGGATTTATGAAAGATGGATACAGGAACCAAGTGGATGGAAGGAGTTCTTGGAAGATTCAGATTTTTAGTGCATGCCTAGAAGGATGGTGTTACCATAACTGCAAAGTGGAGTAGATGTTTGAAGGTTGAAAAGACACTAAATTGTCTTTGGTAGGGGAGACAATCATGACAGAGGAGTGGTCAATGGTGTTAAATACTTAAAAAAGAGATGGATTAAAATGAGGATTGTCTATCGAATTTGGTGATTAGGAAGTCACTGGTTACCTTAAGAAACAACAAAGAATGGATTCATTGGGTGATGTTAATAGAACTTAGTTTGTATCAGCAAGCAGATTATAGCATTCTCTGTGCACTCCTCACCGCCCTCATGAGTTCAAGGGTAGAACTCTGGGGAAAGGGTGAGGGATTATCTTTCAAAGGAAAGGACTCAGTGCAACTGAGGAGAGGGACATTCACTCTGTGGAAAAGGGATTCAGGCATAGGGAAATGAGATGGTGAATCTGTAGTGGAGCTTGGGAACAAGGGCATGTTGGGATTAAAGCCCAGTTGCTCGGACACAAGCTGCTGGAAGGACTAGAAGTCAAGCTGTGCTGATGCCGAAGCACTCCAGCATTGCCACAGCATGCTCCCAATTCTCAGGGTGAATATAAGGTTGTCTTTAGATTCCAGGGCGTAGCCAGGCCTGCAGTTTCAGAGCAAGAGAGCTCAGCAATTCAGCAGGCAAGATGAGGGGATCAGGTAGAGCATCACAGGAAGAAAGAATTTATGGTGGTGGAAGGGATGCAAAGCAGCTTCTCTCCCCTCGATGATCTGGAATCTGAAGTCAGCACTTCCTAAACTCAGAGGGGGGATTCAGGCCCATTGCCCTTTATTTCTAACAATAGTACCATAGTCTTTTGAATTTATCATGTGATCATATTGAGGTATTAGGGAAGAAAAACTGGTGATTTTACTATAAAGGTTCCTAAGGAGAATCAAGAAAGACACAGTATAGGTTTGGGGACTATTCACTAAAGCACTCCTAGCAGCAAAAACCAAAAGAAACACAGCTGGAATCATTTTATGAATTGCAGGCAAATTGCAAGATTGAATTTAGTCAAGATAATTGGTTTTTAAGTATGTCCTTTTCTCTTTCTCCTATCTGATATTATTAACATGAAGTCCTTTTAAATGTCAATAATTTAAATGTAATTTAATTTCTTTATTGAAATTGTTTAATAATTTGAGAATATAAGGATAGCTTTAGAGAAGCCCCAGCAGGAGAGGTGGTGGAAGCATTCAGCCTTGGAGGGGAAGGAAGGTGCTTGCATCTCTCCAGGGTGACTCTGGTAGATGCCTGTGGAGTCCCTTTGAAAGGGCTTCTGTTTCAAGTTCCCCCAGCTGAATGCAAGGGGACTGCATGCCAAATGCCATTCAGGAAAGTGTAATAAAACAGGCAGCAATCCAGTAGTATTGGATACAGTTCCTCTGCCCACAAACTCTAAGATTTAAGGAAAGTCGGAATATGGAAAACAGATTGGACTGTCAGCCCCAGAGCCTGGAATTGAAAGACATTCACAATCTACTTTTTGTGAAAACACTGAATCATATTCAGCTCTTGTTAACTTAAAAATATTACAAGTCTGAGTTTCTATGTCACGTAATTTATGGAGCTAAACTTTTGGAACCTCAAACCAAGTAGAGGGCTTTATATATATCTCTATTAAATGTCATCTTGTGATTTTGAATGAGGCCAAGTTTCCAGGCTGTTCAGTGCTCTAGGAATAGAGATTCAGCTATTCAGTACATTGCCTATTTCTCCCAGCTTTGTGCCATTTGCAAATATTATAATTATACCATTGTCACCTTTATCCAAATAATTGAAAATGTGAGGAGGACAGAGACAAAGCTCTTCAAGCCCTACAAAATTTCCTGTGGGTTGGCATGGATTAATTAATGGGGGAAATGGAAGGAAAACAGCTTTTATGGAACATCTACCATGTTTCTGATACTACAAATAACTCTTCGCATACATTATCACATTTAATCTTTAATCAGAGTTACACAGCTAGCAAGTGCAGAACTTAGATTTTGATTCTACATCTCTCTAAATCATGCTGTTCTAGTAAACCTTATTGCCTCTAATTAATTGAAGTTCTTTACTTGGTTTTTCAACCTCCTGTAAGTCTACCAAGCTGTGTTTTCTTCCAGACCCATTTCTGCATCTTGTCCAAAGGAGATATCTGGCTGAAATCCAAGTTTGAATTTCTCTCAGAGGCATACTGAGAGCTGTGATTTGAACCCAGGAAGATGGTCTCCTCTGGTGCCTTTTCTCTAGTTAGGCAGGCTTACTGTTCATTATAAAAGACGCAGGTACCCCAAGCTCATGATTCCTCTCCTATGAAGTAAGCCACTACATGTGTGCAGGCATTACCTGGCCCTCATTGCATCACTTTGTGAGAATTGAGGCTAGAGTAACTGGTATGAATGCTGATCTTCTGGATACTACTATTGTTGTGAGTAGTAAAATCCTTTGTCTCTGATCCGAGTATCATGTCTTTTTCTGTGAAACTGTGGGAGACTAACTTGTTAGCTTTCAATTAGATTAAAATCTCAAATAGAGGAGAAAATGGCAGATGGGAGACAGGACTAATGTGTAGCTCCCACTTGGACAGGCAAAACAGTGTCTGGAGACTCACATTGTGAACTCTTGCTCCAAGAACCAGGAAACGTACCAGGAAAACTAAAAGAATTCACAGACCCTTTGAAAGAAGCACTTGCTGCTACAAATGCCATAAGATAAATGAAAAACTGTGAATTATCAAAGTGTGAGAGGAGGAAATGTCAGCCTCCGAAGACATCTCCATGGGAGAACCAGAAAATCCAAATCATGGGAATGATTCAACCTTACCTAGGCTGAAATGGATTTAGGGAGCCAAGTGAAATATAAAAGTAGAAGAAGTGGGAAGAGCCCTGTAGGCACTCCCAGTCCCCAGCTTGAGCCCAGGGAAGCCATTACTGGCCTTATCTCACAGAGGTCCTCGGGGAACAGAAGGCAGCCAGTGAAATTGGGGAAGGGCCATAGGGTGAAGGATGCTCCTTGCTGAACTTCGTAATAATTTTGACTGAGCACAAATTTTTCTGAACAGAATCTGGGATGGGGGTAGGGAATGAAGGGGAAGTACAGATATGAGTGCAGAAGTCACAACAGGCAGGCAGGGAGGGGTGAGGCCTGAGAGCCCCACTTGCTTTCTCAGTGGGGAGGCTTACAGCCTGGGGCAAGATCTGAGCTCTGTTCACTGGCTGCCTTGGTATAAATTCTGCAGTTGGTGGTGGGGGGCATAGTGAGAATGAGACTGGCCTTGCTGGCTGGATGGAAGTAGGGTGAGACTTGTCACTGCCAGCTCTCTTCCCCTTCCCTCGCAGCCTGTATCATGCAGCAGAGGCAGGCATAATCCCCCTAGGAACATTGGCCTGAGAACTACACTCCTATCCCCACAGTGGCCACAGCAAACCCCACCCAAGGATAGTTTTAACTCAGACCTCCCCAACTCTGCCCCCGCCTGACGGTTTTTCTCTACCTGCCATGGTAGCCAAAGACAAAAGACTCTTGGGAGCTCTATGGCCCCACCCATTGCCTGAAAAACCCAAGTATTCATCCTGGCCAATGTAGGGCAAGATTATATTCCCCTTTTACTACTACAGCTGGTGCTTTCTTGAAAGCACCACCTCCTGGCGGGAGGCCAACCAATTCAAGCCATTACAGCAACTCATAACAGAACAACCCTGCTCCAAAAATAGAGAAAAAAACCCAGCTAATTCCACCACCTACTACACCCTGGCTAACCAGAGGTCCTGAGTCTGTCCACATGACAACTTCACTGCTAGCATAACCAGCATTTGAGAAAACCAGCACACTAAACAAAACTACAAACAAGAACTCCCACAGAGTCCAGTTAACTCCCCTGCCACCTCCACCAGAGCAGGTGCTGGTATCCATGGCTGGGAGATTTGAAGATGGATCACATCACAGGACTCTGTGCAGACTTTCCCCAGCACCAGCCTGGAGCCCAGTAGCCTTGCTTGGTGGCTAGACCCACAAGGGCAATAACAGTTGCTGCAGTCTGGTTCTCAGGAAGCCCCATCCCTACAGGAATGGGGAGAGCACCACACTGAGGGATCAGCTGATGGGACAAAAGCATCTAAACAGCAGCCCTTGAGTTCCAGATCTTTTCATTGAAAGAATTTACCCAAATAAGAAGGCATTAGAAAAGTAATTCTGGTAATATGACAAAATGAGGTTCTATAACACTCCCAGAAAGATCACATTAGCTCTCCTGCAATGGATCCAAACCAATAAGAAATCTGTGAATTGCCAGATAAAGAATTCAGAAGGTTGATTATTAAGTTACTCAAGGAGGTACTAGAGAAAGGTAAAAACCAACTTAAAGAAATTTTTTAAAATACAGAATATGGATGAAAAAGCCTCCAGAGAAATAGATATCATAAAGAAAAGACAATCACAACTTCTGGGAATGAAAGACACACTGACAAAAATGCAAAATACACTGGAAAGTTCAAACAATAGAATTGTACAAATAGAAGAAAGAACCAGAGCTCTAAGATAAGTCTTTTGAATTAACCCAGTCCGACAAAGACAAAGAAAAAAGAATAAACAAAAATGAACAAAGTCTCCAAGAAATTTGGTATTATGTTAAATGACCAAACATAACAGTAGTTGGTGTTCCTGAGGAAGAAGAGTCTGGAAAACTTATTTGAGGGAATAATTGAGGCAAACTTTCCTGGTCTTGCTAGAGATCTAGACATCAAAATATAAGAAGCTCAAGGAACATCTGAGAAATTCATCACAAAAGCATCATCACCTGAACACATAGTCATCAGGTTATCTAAAGTCAAGACAAAGGACAGAACCTTAAGAGCTATGAGGCACAAGCATTAGGTAACCTATAAAGGAAAACCTATCAGATTAACAGCAGATTTCTCCACAGAAACCCCGCAAGCCAGACAGTATTGGGATCCTATCTTTAGCCTCCTTAAACTAAATAATTATCAGCCAAGAATTTTGTATCCAGTGAAACTAAGTATTATAAATGAAGGTGAGATAAAGTCTTTTCCAGACAAACCAATGCTGAGAGGATTTACCACTACCAAGCCAGCACTACAAGAAATGCTAAAAGGATTTCTAAATCTTAAAACAAAACTTCAAAATACACCAAAACAGAACCTCTTTAAAGCATAAATCTCACAGGGTCTATAAAACAGTAACACAATGGAAAAAAAAAAAACGTAACAAGGTATTCAGGCAACAACTAGTATGATAAATAGAATGTTGAATGCAAATGGCCTAAATACCTCACTTAAAAGAATGGGTAAAAATTCACCAACCAAGTATCTGCCGTCTTCAAGACACTCATCTAACACATAAGGACTCACATAAACTTAAGGTAAATGGGGTGGAAAAAGATATTTCATGCAAATAGAAACCAAAAGCAAGCAGGAGTGGCTATTCTTATACCAGACAAAACAGACTTTAAAGCAACAACAGTTAAAAGAGACAAAGATGGGGCTGGGAGTGGTGGCTCACAACTGTAATCCCAGCACTTTGGGAGGCTGAGATGGGCTGATTACTTGAGCTCAGGAGTTCCAGACCAGCCTGGCCAAGATGGTGAAATCCTGTCTCTACTAAAAATACAAAAATTAGCTGGGCATGGTGGCATGTGCCTGTTAGTCCTAGCTACTCAGGAGGCTGAGGCAGGAGAATCGCTTGAACCCGGGAGGCAGAGGTGACAGTGAGCCGAGATCATGCCACTGCACTCCAGCCTGGGTGATAGAGCGAGACTCTGTCAAAAAAAAAAAAAAAAAAAGGCAAAGAGGGACATTACATAATGATAAAAGAACTAGTCCAACAGGAAAATATCACAACCCTAAATATAGATGTATGTAACACCAGAGCTCCAAAATTTATAAAACGATTACTACTAGACCTAAGGAATGAGATAGATGGCAACACGATAACAGGAGGGGAGTTCAATACTCCACTGACAGCACTGGACAGGTCATCAAGACAGAATGTCAACAAAGAAACAATGGACTTAAACTATACCCTAGAACAAATGGACTTAACAGATAGTTACAGAACATTCTGCCCAACAACTGCAGAATATACATTCCTTTCATCAGCACATGGAACATTCTCCAAGACAGACCATAATAGGTCACAAAACAAGTCTCAATACATTTAAGAAAATTGAAAGTATATCAAATACTCTCATAAAACAGTGGAATAAAATTGGAAATTAACCCCAAAAGGAAGCCTTAAAGCTATTCAATTATACAGAAATTAAATAATTTTCTCTTGAATGACCTTTGGGTTGACAATGAAATCAAGATGGAAATTAAAAGATTCATAGAACTGAATGATAATAGTGACACAACCTATCAAAATGTCTGAGATACAGCAAAAGCAGTGCTAAGAGGAAAGTTCATGTCATTAAATGCCTATATCAGAAGGCCTGAAAGAGCATAAATAGATAATCTAAGCTCACACCTCAAGGAAATAGAGATACAGGAACAAACCAAACCGAAACCCAGGAGAAGAAAAGAAATAACAAACATTAGAGCAGAACTAAATGAAATTGAAACTAAAAAACAATCCAAAAGATAAATGAAACAAAAATCTTGTTCTTTGAAAAGATAAACAAAATTTACAGATCGTTAGCAAGATTAACTAAGAAAAGAAGAGAGAAGATCCAAATAAGCTCAATTAGAAATGAAATGGGAGATATGACAACTGATACTAGAAAACCCAGAGGAGGTAGACAAATTCCTAGAAATATACAACCCTCCCATATTAAACCAGGAAGAAATAGAAACTCTGAACTGACCAAGAACAGGTAGCAAAATTAAAACTATAATTAAAAGTTGCCAATTAAAAAGAAAATAAAAAGCCAGGACCAGAAGGATCCACAGCTGAATTCTGTCAGACATTCAAAGAAAAATTTGTACCAATTTTGCTGAAACTATTCCAAAAGATAAAGAGGGAATCATCCCTAAATTATTCTATGAAGCCGGTATTACCCCAATACCAAAACCAGGAAAGGACATAACAACAACAAAAAAAGAAAACTATAAACTAATATCCCTGATGAACATAGAAGCAAAAATCCTCAACAAAATACTAGCTAACTGAATCCAACAGCATATCAAAGAGATACTACACCTAATCAAGTGAGTTTCATACCAGGGATGCAGGGTTGGTGTAACATACACAAGTCAATAAATATGATATACCACATAAACAGAAGTAAAAAGAAAAATCATGTGATCATCTCAATAGACGCAGAAAAATCATTTGACCAAATCCAGCCACCCTTTATTTTTAAAACCCTTAGCAAAATTGGCATAGAAGGTACATATTTTAAGGTAATAAAAGCCATCTAAGACAAAGCCACCACCAACATTATACTGAACAGGGAAAAGTGAAAGCATTACCCCTTGAGAACTGAAACAAGATAAGGATGCTCATTTTCACCACTTCTATTGAACATAGTACTGGAAGTCCTAGCCAGAGCAATCAGAAAAGAGAAAGAAATAAAGGGCATCCAAATCAATAAAGAGGAAGTCATACTGTCACTGTTCACCAGTGATATGATTATATACCTAGAACACCCTAAAGACTCATCCAAAAAGCTACTACATCTGATAAATGAATTCAGTAAAATTTCAGGATACAAAATCAATGTACAGAAATCAGTAGCAATGCTACACACCAACAGTGATCAAGCTGAGAATCAAATCAAGAACTCAACCCCTTTTACAACAGCTGCAAAAATAAAAATAAATAAAATGCTTAGGAATATACCTAATCAAAGAGGCAAAAGATCTCTACAAGGGAAACTACAAAACACCACTGAATAAATTATAGATGACACAAACGAATGGAAACAAATCACATCCTCATGGATGGATAGAATCAATATTGTGAAAATAACCATATTGTCAAAATCAATCTGTAAATTCAATACAATTCCCATCAACATACCATCATCATTCTTCACAGAACTAGAAAAAACAATCCTAAAATTCATATGGAACCAAAAAAGAGCCACATAGCCAAAGCAAGACTAAGCAAAACAACAAATCTGGCGGCATCACATTACCCGAATTCAACAAGCCTATAGTCACCAAAACAGCATGGTACTGGTATAAAAACAGGCACATAGACCGATAAAACAATAGAGAACCCAGAAGTAAAGCCAAACACTTAGAGCAAACTGATCTTCAACAAAGCAAACCAAAACATAAAGTGGGGGAAAGGACACTATTCAGCATATGGTGCTGGGATAATTGGCAAGTCACAAGTAGAAGAATGAAACTGGATCCTCATCTCTTACCTTATACAAAAATCAACGCAAGATGGATTAAAGACTTAAATCTAAGACCTGAAGCCATAAAAACTCTAGAAGTTAACATTGGAAAAACCCTCCTAGACATTGGCTTAGGCAAAGACTTCATGACCAAGAACCCAAAAGCAAATGCAACAAAAATGAAGGTAAATAGATGGGACTTCATTAAACTAAAAAGTTTCTACACAGCAAAAGAAATAATCAGCGGAATAAATAGACAACCCACAGAGTAGGAGAAAATTCTTGCAAACTATGCATCTGACAAAGGACTAATATCCAGAATCTACAAAGAAATCAAACAAATCATCAAGAAAAAAAAATGAACAAATAATCTCATCAAAAAGTGTTCTAAGGACATGAACAGAAAATTCTAAGGACATGTCTTTGAGCATTTTCTCAAAGACATGCATTTCCCTGATAATTAGTAATGTTGAGCATTTTTTCATATGTTTGTTAGACATGCAAATCAAAACCACAATATGATACCACCTTACTCCTACAAGAATAGCCATAATTAAAAAATAAAAAAAAATAGACGTTGGCATGGATTTGGTGAATAGGGAATACTTTTACACTGCTGGTGGGAATGTAAACTAGTACACCACTACAGAAAACACTACGCAGATTCCTTAAAGAACTAAAAGTAGATCTACCATTTGTTCTAGCAATCCCACTACTGGGTATCTACCCAGAGGGAAAGAAGTCATTATGTGAAAAAGACAGTTGCACGTGCATGTTTGTAGCAGTACAATTTGCAATTGCAAAAATATGGAAACAGCCCAAATTCCCATCAATCACTTAGTGGATAAAGAAAATGTGATATATGTATCCACACACACATATGTATATATATATATATGTGTGTGTGTGTGTGTGGATAAAGATACACACACACGTATATATGGTGTATATGTATAAATATACCATGGAATACTACTCAGCCGTAAAAAGGAATTAAATAATGGCATTTGCAGCAACCTGGATGGAGTTGGAGACCATTATTCTGTGTGAAGTAACTCAGGAATGGAAAACCAAATATGTTTTCACTTATAAGTGGGAACCAAGATATGAGGATGCAAAAGCATAAGAATGACATAATGGACTCTGGGGACTTAAGGGGAAGGGTGAGAGGGAGGTTAGGAATAAAATACTACACATTGGGTGCAGTGTGCATGGCTCGAGTGATGGGTGCACCAAAATCTCAGAAATCACACCCAAATAACTTATCCATGTAAGCAAACACCACCTGTTTCCCAAAAACGATTAAAATAATAATTAAAAAAACAAAAAAGAAAGCAGCATGATAATGTGTTCAACATTTTTAACACATTAAAAAAAATTTCAGACCCTTCATAGTTATTTTATTTAATTTATTTTTATGGGTAGGTAGCAGGTGCATACATTTATGGGGTACAGGAGATTTTTTATATATGCATACAATGTGTAATAATCCTATCAGGCTAAATACAACATCCTTTACTTCAAGCATTTATCATTTTTTTCTGTGTGTTACAAACATTCTAATTAGTCATCTTAAAATGTGCAATACGATGGGCATGGTGGCTCACGCCTGTAATTCCAGAACTTTGGGAGGCCAAGGAGGGCAGATCATGAGGTCAGGAGATCGAGACCATCCTGGCTAACACGGTGAAACCCCATCTCTTACTAAAAGGTATGTTTCTTCTATACTCAGTTTTATTTTTAGGGTTTTTATCATGAAAGGATACTGAATTTTATCAAAAGCTTTTTCAGCATCAATTGAAATGATCATATGGTTTTTGTCCTTCATTCTGTTGATATAATGTATCACATTGATTGTTTTGTGTATGTTGAACCATGCTTGCATCTCTGGGATAAATCCCACTTTGTCATGTTGAATTCAGTTTGCTAGTATTTTGTTGAGGATTTCCTGCGTTTGTGTTCATCAGGGATATTGGCCTGTAGTTTTCTTTTCTTTTTTTTTTTAATGTGTCTGGTTTTGGTATCAGGGTAATACTGGCCTCATAAAATCAGTTTGGAAGTATTACCTCCTCCTTTATTTTTTAGGATAGCTTGGGTAGGATCAGTATTAGTTCTTCCTTAAATGCCTGGTAAAATTCAGCATTGAAGCCATGGGGTCCTGGGACTTTCTTTGCTGGGCTTTGATCTTGTTACTTATTATTTGTTATTGTTTAATCTCATTACTTGTTATTGGTCTGTTCAAGTTTTGGATTTCTTCATGGTTCAATCTTGGTAGTTTGTATATATCTAGGAATTTATCCGTTGCTTCTAGGTTTTGCAGTTTATTGGTATAAAGTTGTTTATTGTAGCCTCTAATGATCCTTTGAATTTCTGCAGTATCAATTGTAATATCTCCTTTTCATAACTGATTTTATTTATTTGGGTCTTTTCTCATTTTTCTTAGTAAAATATTTATTTATTTGACTATTTTCTCTTAAAAAATATTTATTTTGTTTATTTGGGTCTTCTCTTTTTTCTTAGTCTGGCTAAAGGTTTGTTGATTTTGTTTACTTTTTTCGAAAAGGGAACACTTTATATCATTGAACTTTTGTATTTTTTTTCATTTCAATTTCATTTATTTCTGCTCCAATCTTTATTACTTGTTTTCTTCTACTAATTTTGGGTTTGGTTTGGTTTGCTCTTGCTTTTCTAGTTCTTTAAGATGCATCATTAGGTTGTTTATTTGAAGTTTTTCTACTTTTTAAGTGTAGGTGCTTATTGCTGCAAATTTTCCTCTTAGTACTGCTTTTACTATATCCCATAGGTTTTGGGATGTTGTGTTTCCATTTTGTTTCAAAAAATTTTTAATTTCTTTTTTAATTTCTTCATTGACTCACTCACTGGTCATTCAGTAACATATTAATTTCCATGTGTTTGTATAGTTTCCATGTGTTTGTTGTTGGTTTCTAGTTTTATTCCCATGTGACCAAAGAAGATACTTGATATAATTTCAATTTTTTTGAATTTTTAAAGACTTGCTTTTTGGCCTTACACATGGTCTATCCTTGAGAACGATCCATGTGCTGAGGACAAGAAAGTGTATTCTGCAGCCATTGGATGGAATGTTCCATAAATATCTCTTAGGTACATTTGATCTATAGTGCAAATAAAGTCTGATGTTTCCTTTTTGATTTTCTATCTGGATAATCTGACGAATGCTGAAAGTGGGGTGTTGAAGTGTCCAGCTATTATTGTGTTGGGATCTATCTCTCTCTTTAGCTCTAATACTATTTGCTTTGTATATCTAGGTGTTCCAGTGCTGGGTGCATATATATTTAAAGTTATTATATTCTCTTGCTGAATTGACCCCTTTACCATTATATAGTGACCTTCTTTGTCACTTTTTATAGTTTTTGTCTTGAAATCTATCTTGCCTGATGTAAGTATCAGACAAAAAAGAGCTACTCCTGCTTTTATTTTGGTTTCCATTTGCATGGAATACCTTTTATTCCTCCCTTAATTTTCAGTCTATATGTGTCTATAGGTGAAGTCTGTTTCTGGTAGGCAACAGATCACTGGGTCTTGTTTTTTTTTTTTTTTAATCCATTCAGCCACTCTGTGCCTTTTCATTGGAGAGTTTAGTCCATTTACATTCAATATTATTATTGATAAGTAATAACTTACTCCTGCCATTTTGTTGTTTTCTAGTTGTTTCGTTGTCTTCTCTTCCTATCTTCTTTTCTTTTATGAGGTGATTTTCTCTGGTGGAATGCTTTAATTTCTTGCTTTTTATTTTTTATTTCTTGGTTGCAGGTTTGTTTAATTGAGGTTACCATGAAGCTTGCAAATAAGACCTTATAGCACATTATTTTAAACTGAAAAAAACTTAACAAGGACTCTTTAGCCAGCAGCTGATGAATTCTGCCAGGACTAGTTCCTTCCCTTCAAGGCAGTGGGTTCCCTTATGAACCAGGGTGTGTTTAAAAATTTCTTCTTGGAGAGAGGGCCTGGAATTGGGGTCTCCAGACTCTGCCTATTGCCTTCTTATACTGTGGCTGAGCTGGTAACTGTAACCCAATTGCAAAGCCAAGCCCTCTTTAATAGCCTCTCTCTTCTCCTCAAGCAGAAGGAAGGAGTCTCTCCTGAGGTTGCAAGCTGTGTTGCCTAGGGTTGGGGGAAAGGTGACACACTTTGGGCATCCCTGCTGGTGTCTCACTAAGTCACATGCCCCCCAAGTCCACTGGCTCTGAGCCCAGCACAGCATGAGGATTTGCCCAGGAATTGCAGTCCTTGTGGCCTAGATTGCCATTCAAGTTTATTTAGGACACCAGAGGGCTTTGGCCCTTGGTGGTGGGACTTTCCAGAACTCAGATTCTGACCACTGGCTAGGGCAAATCTAAAGGCTCCCTCTGTAGGGGGCCAGTCAATTTCTGCCTTGTGTTGCTTTCTGCTGTTACAGGACAGCACTGAGTTCCAGTCCAAAATCTCACAAACAACTGTGCTTTCCATCCCCCAAGCATGTAGATTCTCTCTTTGTGTCATGGAGTTGCTGCTAGTGGGACGGGGAGGAGTGGTGTCAGCAGTTCAAGACTGTCTTTTCTACCTACCTTCTTCAGTGCCTACTTCCTTGATAAGATGTTAAAACCAGGTACTGTGATTGCTTAACTGATTTTTGGTTGTTATGAAGGTGCTTTTTTTGTGAGTGGATAGTTGTTCAATTTGTGTTACTGTGGGGAGGATGATTGCTGGAGGGTTCTATTTGGCCATCTTAATCAGCCTCTTCCTCCCAGACCTTTCATCATTTTTGACTGCCTCCATATAGAGCGTGTGATTCTTTCAACTACTAGTAAAGCACCAAAACTAAAAAATAGCATGATATTTTGAGACAGCTAGTTGCTCTCCGATGATCCAAATATCTTTGATGAACTGCTGTCATGTAGTATATCCCTGGTGTCAGCCTCTGTTCTTCTCCACCTCTCTTAAATAACAAATACAATGTATAAATGAGAATATCACTTTCTGGAGGTAACCAAGAAGCTTAATTCTGGTTACGAATATCTTGAAACAGAGCTTCCAACCTAAGTTTGCAAAACAGACGAGGACCTTGCTGAGTTGACTTGCTTGGTGCCCTTAAGGGCTGTAGACTCATTTGGATGGATAAAATAAACATAGAGAAAAATCACTCAACCTGGATTTTTATTTTAGAGCTTGGCACGCATCTATCAACAACAGAACCTATCTAGTGCCAAGAGAAACAGAATTCAGGAAAAGGGCTGTTCTTTGATAAATAACACTTGTTTGAGAAAATCTTACAAGTTTACTGGAGGAACTATAGTTGTAGAGTTGGCTCAGAAAAAGTGAACATTACAGTGTACAAAGAATAATAATTTTATTTTAATACAATGGTTCTGAATACTGTGCATTTTCAGAATATGAGGCAAAAGATTGTGAGTTTTCAACAGTTTTCAGTAGATTTTAGGAATGTTTGCCTAAGTTGTATGCAAGAGACATACACTTGAAAGGTTGAACCCAAAGGTTTTATTCAAACTACTTAAAATTTCATGCACATATCTAATCTCTTCCAAAATTTTATGCTTAGCAGCTCAGGCGCAGGGTTTGTGTGAAAAAACTCAGTCCTTTTACTCAGGACACTGTGTGAAAAAATAGCCCAAATGTGTGAGCTCCCAGGCAGGGTTTGGTCAGTGGCACGTTGGAGCACAGATTTTAAATATGAGTATATGGATTTTCCTTCTTTTTAATTTTGCAATTAAATTAATGGTAATAAGTGCAGAAAACTAGTTGGTGGCTGGTTTCAAATAAAGACAACTTTGGCTGCAGCTGGGCCAATCCTGCCTTCTTCACTGTAGGCTTTCCATAGACCAATAGTTCTCAGACTTCAGAGAACATCAGAATCCCTGGAGGCTTGCTGTTTTAGTCTCACACCCCACTCTCCCAGAGTGTCTGAGTCATTTGGTCCGGGGTAAGCCTGAGAATTTGCATTTTTAGGAGCACAGTTAGAGAACAACTGCCCTGGTCCTTTCCTGTGTGATAGTATGGTGCCTCTTGCCTCAGAGCAGGAAGCTCATTAGAGAGAAAATTTCAGTCTTTTTTTCCATATTCGCCTCAGGGAAGACATGAACTTTTGTTTTCCAGGGGACCTTCCTTCCACTTTCTGCTGACTTTTGTTTTTCATTGTATGTCTATTTTACTTCAGTCAAAGTGAAATCCTGCTATAACATATACTGAACTCAAAGACAGTTTGAGCCCTTCATTTCATTTTTCTTCCTTCCATCATCTTTTCTTTTTCCATGTGTGAAGCAACACCTACTACCTTTTGGGTGATTTTTCTGGAAAAAATAAATTTATATGATGCATGCCTCCTCTGCACTGCAAATAAGTGACAATGTAAATTCCTTCTGGAGTGGGAAGGAACCAGTTTTATTTTGCTCTTAGTCTTTGTTTATTGAATTGCTGAGTGTTGTACATCAACAAACTAACTGTATACCCTTTAAGGCCAAGACCCCATTTGGACTTGTGTTTTTGGTAAATGGTTGCTCTTTATTTAATGATGGCCTTTTACCTGGCTGCTGTTGTACATTTTTCTCATTATAATATCTTTGTCAGGTTCTTCATCCCAATGTACCCATATTTGTCACATTTGAAATTTGTCATATTCAATTTAGTATATTATTTCTATAAACCAATTAGTGGCTATTGTTGAAGAGCCTAACAGGGTTTATGCTTTTGGTTGATTGATAGGCATACAATGGCTGTTTGGAGCCCTGATTGAGAAAAATTTTGACTGTATCTGAGCTCAGTGGGGAAGAATGCCATCATCAGTCATGTCAATGTTGAGTCTTGTGGGGAACATGGCTGCATGTGAATCCCATGCTGGTGGACTCTGGCTTGTTTTAATATCATATGCAAATAGGAAAGATCAAGCAATTTGATCCTGAAACGTCAATAAGTACTGAAACAGTGATACAGGAATTAGAAGAGCGTCAGTTCTTTCACTGTAACATAAGGATAATAATATGTATTCATTAGATGATACTGTTAATCTAGGAAAGAGATTCAAAAGAGGGGGCCATATTGCAATGAGAAGGTATATTGGAGAAACTGTGGCTAGAGGGCAGTGTGGTGAGAATGCAGGAGAGCCAGCTGGGAGTTCAAGCCCCACCTTTTCACTTACCAACCCTTTTGCTTAATCTTGCTGAGTCTTAATCTCTTAATCTGTAAAATGGTAATTTATCTATTTCTTGAAGTTTTCATAATTAAATGAGTTACATGCAAAGAGCCTGGCACATAAGTGTTCAATAAAAGAGGCTGTTATCAATGATGTGCTGGTATTTAGGATGGAAGATCTGGACGAACTGCTAAAAATATTTGAAGATGATGAAAGGATAAATATTTTCTGTGTGATAACAGAATTCGGGCCAAAGGATAAACAGTATACAATAGAGAATTACATTAAATACAAGAAAGAACCTTCTAAGAAGCAAGAAGCAAACAATGGGATGGATTTCTGTGTGGGGCAGTAAGTTACCTAAACCAGAAAATGTTAAGAGAGAGGCTGCATGGTTTTGGTCAGACTGTATAAAATATTTCCCATTTTAGATAGGAGGTTGAAGTGTATGATATTGGAAATTTCTCAAGTTCAATTATACTGTGAATTCATGCCAGTGACTTTTGGAAAATCATCCTCTCTGCTCTTATTTTACATTATTCCCAGTGATGACTCTGGTATTCTGAAGGATTTCGATTTCTGTAAGGACTTAAGAGATTCTCATGAAGAAAAGTCAAGCCCAGTATTTAAAAAGAAACAAAATGAAGCAACAGATATTCATTCCTTTTCTTTGTTTAAAGCACAATCATAGGTGCTTTGCTTAACCAAGAACTCAAGTGCTGAATATACCCATTTAGCCAGTCTGAGGTTGACACTACTAACAAGAGCCTATTCTGAAAAACACATCAGGACATGGCCATTGAGTCCAGCAGCCCCAGGAAGAAGCACATTACTGTGGCTGGACGTTTCTGGTACAGTGATCAGCAGTGAAATGATTAAGAGTGTTGGCATTTAAGTGATCATAATTAGGTTTCAAAGTTAACAGCCCATTGAGATAAATAGTGGAAGTTCACACCTCTCTCAGTGCTATTGTTTATCAGACTGTCAAGTTGCAGATTCAGGAAGACAACATTAATGTGGCTTTGGACACTAATTGCCCAGAGCCAAGTTACATCCACCTGGGTATTTATTTGCTCAACTAAAATGCCAGGAAATATACAGTGCTGGGATTCTGTATTGCCTAATAGCATACAACATTGCACTGATATTTTGATGCATAGAAGGCAAATGAAACAGGAATATGTTGTAATGTTGCTTAGGAATCTCCTGGTTTAATCATATATTTGCCTCAGTTTCTCCTTTAAAATGGCAATGGAACTGCTCACTTGAATGTAATGGTTCCTGAGAGAAACGAGAAATTAAATAATTTCAGTAGCAACAACGACAACAACAAAAACCCCTTTGCTCATATGAGTTAGATTTCATAACCCATGTTATTGTCCTAAAGGAGTTATATGCACATTCTATCAATAGGAAAACATTGAGAGCATAATTAAATTAATTTTCATAGAATTCTGATTCATTTTTTCACAATTAAGTTTACATGCATGATTGCATGCTGTCTGATGTTCAATAAGGGTGGAGATTGTTGTTTCAGTCTGCAAAATATTGATTTTATTTTTCCAAAGACGTTCAATAATTAAAGGCAGTGAAAATGCGGGGAGGCGAAACTCCTAAGCCTTAAGAAAGGAATATGCTGCAACATTATAGCAGTGGTTTCTTTTCATGAAGTAAAGTTTCCTAAAAGTACAAGGTCATTTGTAGTTCATTATTATCATCAACATGAAATAATTATTGGGCATCTTTTAATAAATTATACCGTTAGACAAACTTAAAGAAAACAATTTTAGAAGTTCCAATTACTTACCATTTCACCTCGAACAGAGTTTTTCTTTGCTTTGCTCTGTTTTGCGTCTTTCTACCCAACGGGTTAGAAAGTGATTCGTTGAATTCTGTTCATTTAAAAAAATTATTTATTTTCATTTTTTTTCAACTTTTATTCTAGATTTAGGGGATACATGTACAGGGTGTTACAAAGGTTTATTGCCTGACATTGAGATTTGCAGTATGAATGATCCCATCCCCCAGGCTGTGAGCATAATACCCAGTTGGTAGTTTTTCAACCCTTGCCCCCCTCCCTCTCTCCTTGCTCTAGTAGTCTTCAGTGTCTGTTGTTCCCATCTTTATTCCATATGCACCTAAAGTTTAGCTCCCATTTAAAAGTGAGAAGTGCAGTATTTGGCTTCTGTTCCTACATTAATTTGCTTAGGATAATGGCTTCCTTTTTTTTTTTTTTTTGAGATAGATTCTCACTTTGTTGCCAAGGCCGGAGTGCAGTGGCGTGATCTCGGCTCACTGCAACCTCTGCCTCCTGGATTCCAGTGATTCTCCTGTCTCAGCCTCCTGAGTAGCTGGGACTACAGGCACACGCCACCACACCTGGCTAATTTTTGTATTTTTAGTAAAGACTGGGTTTCACCATGTTGGCCAGTATAGTCTCAATCTCCTGACCTCATGATAGCTGCAACTATGTTGCTGCAAAGGACATGATTTCATTCTTTTTTTTTTATGGCTGTGTAGTATTCTATGTTTTATATATATATCACATTTTCTTTATCCAGTCCACCATTGGTGGACTCCATGTGTATGCTATTGTGGATGGTGCTGTGATGAACATACAAGTGCATATGTTTTTGTGGTAGAGCGATTCATTTTCTTTTGGATATATACCCAGTAATTGGATTGCTGGGTCAAATGGTAGTTCTAAGTGTTTTGAGAAATCTCCAGACTGCTTTCCACAGTGGCTTGACCTAATTTATATTCCCGCTGGCAGTGTGTAAGCATTTCCTTTTCTCCACAGCGTATGCCATCTGTCATTTTTTGAGTTTGTAATAATGGCCATTCTGACTGGTGTGAGATGGTACCTCACTGTGGTTTTGGTTTGCATTTCTCTGAATGGCATTCTCTTTAATCCTGAGTGCTACCACAGGATGAAATGATGATCAAGGAAATGCTGAAGGGGCCAAGGAAAATAAAGATATAGAAGAAGAGTAGATAAGAAGAGCAGGAGCAAGAATGTAGGGGAGAAGATGAAAAGCAGATAAACTGGAGAACAGGGAGACACCCTAAAGTATGGGGACCATTGTTTTCTTACATCTCAATTGCAAACAATGTCTTGCTTTTGCTTCTTTAAAAGTTTGAAATTTTGCCTTCAGAAATTTCTTCATGAAAAGAAGTATAGCAGAGAGAAATGGCTGTAATGTTTCGGAAAGAATGTGAGGTGTTTCAATTTTTTACTGTTGAATTTTCCAACTGGTATAGCCTTTTGCCTGAGGTTTGGAAGCCAGTCAGCAGAGGATGTTTACACAGACATCTGAGCCAGAGTGGACGGCAGGGCAGACCCAGGTAATCAGTGGAGTCCATCATCCTGTGACTGGGGAAGGATCATGTTTTATTATTGTGTAAATAGGAGTAGATTAGGAACTCCCTTCAGCCAGTTTTTGTGCCTTATTAATTTTAATATCCTCAACCTAAGCTCAATGCCTGACACAGACTTTATTTTTGTTGAAGGATAAGTGTAGAATTTCTGCTAGACACTTAAATAATACATTAATCGTCATCCTTTGTCAGGAGATATTAAAAACCACTGGGTTGTTATGATACTCACAATTTGCATATCATACCTTAAGTAATTTATATTTTTCAAAATGATTCCGTAGTGCTTTTGGACCCTATGGAACTTCCGGCAATTTGAATCCATGTAAGTGTCAAGGACAAGAAGATGTACTCATTACATAAGCCATGAGTGCGATAGTTAGTTTTGTGGGTCAGCCTAGCAAGGCTCCTGCCAGTTATTCAATCAAACATGAATCAAGGTGTTGCTATGAAGATATTTTGCAGTGTCACTAAAATCTATAATCAGTTTTCTTCAAGTAAGGAAGATCCTCCCAGACAATCTGGGTGGGCCTGATCTAATTAGTTGCAAGGCCTTAAGAGCAGAAAGAGCTTCCCTGTGGAAGAAGAAATTCCTCCTATGGACTGCAGCTTCAGTCTGCATGTCATCCTTCCAAACTGCCCTTCCTCACAGCCTGTCCCATGGATTTCCACTTGCCTGGACGGCATCCACAACCGCATAAGCCAATTCTTTGTAACAAATCTCTCTCTCTTTTTTGGATATATAATTCACATACAATACAATTTACCTATTTAAAGTTTATAAATCAATGGTTTTTGGTATATTACATTATCAATTTTTTAAAAATTGTGGTAAATATATAGATAACAAAATTTACTGTGTTAGAGATTTTTAAGTGTACAATTCAGTGGCTTTATATTATATCAACAATGTTATGAAACCATCACCACTATGTATTTCCAAATTTTTTTCATCATTCCAAACAGAAACTCTGTAGCCATTGAGCAATAATTCTCCCTTTTCCTTTCTTTTCGGGTCATGGTAACCTCCAATATATTCTCTGTCTCTATGAATTTGACTATTCTAAATATTTCACATGAGTAGAATCATACAATATTTGTTCTTTTGTGTCTGGCTTATTTCATTTAGCGTAAGTTTTCAAAGTTCGCCAATGTTGTAGCATTTATCTATGGCTGAATAATATTCTAGTGTATGTATATACCACATTTCATTTATCCGTTCATCAGTTGCTGGACACTTGGGTTGAACATTTTGGCTATTGTAAATAATGCTGCAATGAACACTGAGTTATAAATATTTGTGTAAGTCCTTGCTTTCAATTCCTGTGGGTGTATACCTAAGAATAAAATTTCTGGGTCATATGATAATTCTATGTAATAGTTCTTTACTATATATATCTCTTACTGGGTTTTCTTTGTGGTTGAACCCTGGCTAATACAAAGGTATGATATGGGGGAAGGAAGAGAAAGAGATAGCAAGACACATTTGTAGAACTGAAAGTAATCCATGGTGCATGTTTGCTATATTTGCTCGAGTTACATTTTTAAAAATTATTTATTTAGGTTTTTTAGAGACAGGGTCTTACTCTGTCACCAAGGCTGAGTGCAGTGATGCAGTCATAGCTAACTGCAACCTTGAACTCCTGGGCGGGCTCAGGTGATCTTCCTGTCTTAGCCTCCTGAGTAGCTAGGACTACAGATACTCACCACAACACCTGGCTAAATTTTTAAGTTTTGTGGAGATGGGGTCATGCTATGTTGCCCAGGCTGAAATTTTTTTAAAAAAATGTAACAATAGAATACAGTAGAAAATCTTATAATCTCTTCTTGACTTCCCCACTCACTACCCCTCCTCTCCTGGGATAAGAAATATTCTACATCTGGTATGTATCCTTCTAATCTATGTTTATACATTTTCAAAATATGTAAATGTGTATAAAGTACTGAGTGTTATAGTTTGAATTTTAGAAATTCACATAAATGGCATAATACTTTATCCATTTTTACCTTACTTTTTCACTACTATAATTTATTATGCATTTATACAAATTTATACATTTAAATCTAGTTCATTTAACCTCTGAATCTCATTCCATTGTAAAAATACATTATTTTTAAATTTAATTTTTAATTTTTTAATTTTACTATAGGTTCCAAGACACATGTGCAGAATGTGCAGATTTGTTACATAGGTATACGTGTGCCATGGTGGTTTGTTGTACCTATTGACCTGACCTCTAAGTTCCCTCCCCTTTCCCCCAACCCCCCAACAGGCCCTGGTGTGTGTTGTTCCCCAATCTGTGTCCATGTGTTCTCATTGATCAACTCCCACTTATGAGTGAGAACATGTGGTGTTTGGTTTTCTGTTCCTGTGTTAGTTTGCTGAGGATAATGGCTTCCAGTTTCATTCATGTCTCTGCAAAGGACATGATCTCATTCCTTTTTATGGCCACATAGTATCCCATGGAAAATACACCATTATTTTGTATGTACTTCCTTATTGATTCTAATTTCCTACTATTTCAAAGAATGGAACAATGAATCCTTTTTGCATGTTTTCTTATGAAAAAAGTGGACAAATTAGGATAAAATTAAAGTTGGAATTTTTATTGCTCTTTTATCTGTGGCTAATCTGATGTTTATGACATTCATTGAGTTTTTAATTTCAAAGATCACTTTTTTGAGAAGTTTTATTTGGATTTTGTTTTTCAAATTCACCTGTTCATTTTACATATTTTCTTATTTCATTATGATATTTCCTCCACTATATAAGGGAAGGGCATAAAGGAAAATAGAAAAGAAAGAGGATGGTGTTGTTAGGACTTGGTAGCTGACTGAACATGGAAAGTAAAGAAGAACACAATGTGAAAATATTAGCAGCAATTAATATTTATTGAGCGCTTATGTGTCAGGCACTGTGCTAAACATATTACATGCGTGAACTCATTAATCCTCTGTGAAATAAAGGTATTGGCCCTTGAGCAGTGCCTGGGAACCTAGAGGTTCTTATCAACCTGGAGGCCTGATAAGAATATCGATGTTTACCTGGAGCCTTGGGCCATGCCAGATAGTTTATGCTAACAACGTGATTTATAGTGGGGGCTTTGGGCTTGACATCTGGAAAGGCTAAAGTTAGCCACCTGGGTGGTCAGCCATGTGTATGTGACTGACCCTTATTAAAAACTCTGAATACTAAGGCTCAGATGAGCTTCCCTGGTTGCCAATACTCCATGCATTTGTGCCACACTGTTGCTAGGAGAAGCTATTGCTGTCCATGTGATCCATTGGGAGAAGACAACTGGAAGCTCTGTGCCTGGTCTCTACTGACTCTGCCCTATGCACCTCTTCCTTTTGTGATTTGAATCTTTATTCTTTGGCTGTAATAAACTGTAATTGAGAGCATAATGGCATTTCTGAGTTCTGTGAGTTCTGGCCAACTGTCGAATGTCAGAGTGGTTTGGGGACTTCTGAACTGCATCCTTACAAAAGCTGCTTCAGGTGGATATTATCATTTTCATTTTTATAGATGAGGACACTGAAGATCAAAGAAATTAAGTAAAGAATAATGAAACCTTAGTGTAAATGAAGACCTGCATGGTTCCCATACCTGCCTATCCTAAACTTTCTAAACCTGTGCATCCTATGCTTCTGGCATGAGTGACTGGATGCAATTCACCAAGAAGCGGAATTGAGAAGGAATAAGTTTTGGGAGAAGATGCTTGGTTTCTTTTTGTGGCAGCTGGATGTGTGGGTTTAGAGCTCAGAAACAAGGTCTGGGCCAGAGCTATAGATTTAGGAGTCATAGGTGGGTGGGGTTGACAATATGGGAATGGATGTCACATCAAGTTTGAGTATGTAGAGAGAAAAAAGATGGACTGAGAACAGAATCCAAGACCCACCAATTTAGAAAGGTGGGATAAAGAGAAGGAACCGTAAAAGGATACAGAACAAGGGTAATCAGAAAGAAAAAATGAAAACCAGAGAATCATGCCAAGAATGTTAAGGGACAAGGGTGTTTTTTTTTTTTTTAAAAGGCAGGGCCAATGGTGTCAAACTTACAAATATGTCATATAAGATAACTAGTGTCCATTGGATTTGGAAACTAGGAGACCATGGCAAGTGCAGTTTCAGATTAGAGATGGGGACCGGATATAGTAGTAAGGGAGAGTATGGCAACGGGGAGGTAGATAGCTCTTTCTCTGTCACCTGCACTAGTCATCCAGCATTCACTTGATTCCTTAGGATGCTATTTAACTGCTACTTTTCATCTCCCCTGGGATTGTGATCTCCTTCAGGTCCCAGCCTGTCTCTCATCCTAAGCCCCAGAGAGAATTTGCCATGCTAATGAATACACCGCTGGTGCAAGTTCTTATTTAATGAGAGTTAGGTATGCTGAAAAGGGGCTTATAAAGGGAGTGGGAAGCCCCACAAAGGGGATTATTCCTGGTGGGGTTCAGAGCACACCTGGAAAGGCAAGGGCTCATAGGATGCAGTTGTGTTGGGGAATTAACAGAAGCTCTGGATTAGAGATACCCAGTCTCAAATCCTGGTTCCGATACTTTTTATATAACTTTGAGCAACTATTCTGTTTCTTTATTTGTAAAAAGGGTATATTAGTTTGCTAGAGCTCTCATAGCAAAATCTCATAGACTAAGTGGCTTTAACAATAGAAGTTTTCTCAGAGTTCTGGAGGCTTAAAGTCCATAGTCAGGTTTGATTTCTTCAGAGGCCCTGTCCTTGGCTTGCTGATGGCTACCGTCTTGCTGCATCCTCACTTGGTTGTCCCTCTGTGTTCTCTATATCCTGATCAATGCTTCTTATAAGGACACCAGTCATATTGGATTAAAGCCCATCTTAATGACTCCATTTTAACTTAGTTACATCTTTAAAGGTCCTAGCTCCAAATATAGTCATATTCTAAGGTCCAGGGGATTAGGACTTCAACATATTAATTTTGCAGGGAACACCATTTATCCCATAACAAAGTTGATAATAGTAAAACCTATTTCATATGATTTGGGGAAGAATAATTGAGAAAATATGTATAATACAATTAACACATTTACTTACAGTAACTACTAAATAAATAACCTAGATGAGAAGAAACCTGCAGACCTAGAAAGGAAGTGCTTGCCTAGCTAGAAAAGGAAGTAAAAAGCTTCACTTCCTGGGTCATTTCTTCCAGAATACATTCCCTGACCCACTCCCTTGCCTATAGGAGGGGTCTCCTCTTTGCTCGGGTCATGTCTGCCCGTTTCAGGTACATTACTGTTCTCCTGATGGTCTTCCCCCTTGAGGGTGGATTCTTTATTAAGAATTATATCTTTATTCTCGATATCATCAGCACACAATCAGGACAAATTGCACAAACATGTTCGTGCATTTTTCTCATATTTTTACAGCAAAGGTGTACACAAAATAAATGAGAAATTAAGAATACTAAAAACATTGGTTTGATTCATGAGTATTTTGAATCTTTCAGTGAAGTTGCCACTTAGGTTTCTCTCTTTGAATCAAGGAAACCTGATAAGTTTGCATGGCACGCAATCCACATACTGTTACGCTGTCTCAATATTTAGCTAGCTTTCTCATTCTTCCTCCCCACTGCCCTAGAGCAAATGCTGAATTTTAATTTTGTAATTTTATATCTAAATTTTAGCTACAGCCTTTTCACAGTTATAAATATATAGATCCCACTCTCCCTGCCCCCGCCAGAAACATTCAAACTCAAAACAAGCTTTATGTAAATTTGCCTTCTCAACTTCATGCACCTGAGTTAAATGAGGCTCATAAGAACGCCTGCAATTCGGTTAATGTTTTCCTCCTGACACAGAATTTTAATTTGGAGTTGTATTTTTGAAAAGTTGTACGGTTTAGGAGGCTGCCAATTTAAGAGATCATTTAAAATGATGCCTTCTCTGTTCAGGGTGGTAAGAGGGCTTCTTCTAGGGTATTAACTAGGCCAAAATTTACCAAGGTCAGGAAGCAACAAATGTCCTTGACACCGAAAAGGTCTGTTTAGAAATCTGAGAAATATTTGGAACTCCAGTTGTTGTTTTTAGTTCTGTTAATGGGCAACAGAATGCTAATTAGTCAGATTAACTAAATGGCTGAGTCATGCCATAACCCTTCTCAAATAAGAAGTGCCCGTTTTGAGATGCTAAATGAAAACATAAAGGCAGCCAACCATACCATTCTTGAAAGATGAGAGAGTACCAGTAAGGCTGTTAATGTAGCAAGTGAATTTAAGTTTCATATAAGTGATTGTGTGAGTGTGTGTGTGTAGATACATGCCAGGTTTCACATCTAGATTCTACTCTAATAAGGTAAAGACTTAGATAAATCCTACAATAAACATATATTTCTAAATTATTTGATCAGATCAATTTATTCTTTAAGGAAAATCTATTCACAATTTTTGTTTGAAATAAAAATTTGAAAACTTAAGAATTAAGTTCCTGAATATTTTGGTTTTGGAAATTGCAAGTAGAAGGGCCAGAATGGTGGAGGCAGGTTCTGAGGTGGGGCTTGGTCTGGGATATGGGCGCTGCAGATTCAGCCACACTGATTTGGGATATCTTAGCAAGAATATCTTAGGCTTTCTTCAAGAGAAAGTAATTTTCCAATGATATGTTCGGTTATTTTTTTTCTTCTCTCAGTTGTTTTATTGGTTACCTAAATAAGAGGTCTTTAGACAGAATTTCTTCTAAAGCCCTTGGTGGACGGTTCCAAAGTGTTTTTTGTCTTCCGCAATTGTGACTGTTTCAGTTTCTCCCACTCTCAGTGCAGTAGGACTGTTAACAAGATGACCAATGCAGGGTCATTGGTGCCGGCTGACTTAAAACAAAAACACACAGGGGAACTTGTAGATGTCAGCTATGATAAGAAGACTAAGATAGTCACGTGTTCTCAATTCTCACAGTATACTGCCAAGCAATGCTGAGAAACAAATGGCTTTTTCTTAGAATGACCTAGACTAAGCGTATGATTAGAAACACTTTTGAGCCAGGCATGGTGATGCATGCCTGTAGTCCCAGCTACTCAGGAGGCTGAAGCAGGAGGATCCTTTGAGCCCAGGAGTTCGAGTCTAGCCACTCTGTTTCTCCATATCTTTAAAACCCCTTGGAAGAGGAAACACTCTGATTTTATTAAAAGCAAGTAAGAAAAGAAAAATTCATGGAACTGGGACATTCTAGTTTTGGTGAGAATAAGATTGTGATGTGTGCCGTGGAAAGGTGTCTTAATGAAGGTGAATCTAAGAGAAAGCATGTGGTTGGTGAATGTCACCTCACTGACCTTCCGATATGACTTGGCATGTCCCTGATCATCTTCAGATTTTCTCTAACAGGAGAAAAAGGAATTCCTGGAGAGGAGATGTGTATGTGCCTGTGCTGGCACAGTTGAAAACTGTAATCAAAACAAAACAAATTTGGCCTATGGTACTACATCATTGATGGTGTCATGTTGAGCTATTGTAGAATTAGCTGGGGGCCACAGTCAACATTGTTTTAAACAAGATAAGGATACATTATGGTGTTAGAAAGGTCATTCTAGCAGCCAACAAATTAGAGAGGCAGAAGCAGGGAGTACTGAGGGAGGCAGACCACCAGGGAGGCTATTGATGTGACACTGTCCGGGGTCTCTAACCAGGGTGCTTGCCAGACAGCTCTGTCACTCGAAGGGTGATCACCACCCTGGCAGCACAGAGAACCCTGTGGGCTCACTTGAAATGCAAATTCATAGGCCCTGCCCTGACTTATGAAGCTGAATCTGTGGGGATAGTGTCCAGGAGACTGGTTTCACATGCTCTCTGGGGAATTCTTACAAACATTCAAGGTTGAGGATGTTGCTGTAAGGGATATCCATGGGAACAATCTCATTCTTCTTTGGTCACCTGCACGTACACTCGAATTCTGGAGAAACTTGCTTGATATGGTTTGGCTATGTCCCCACCCAAATCTCATCTTGAACTATAGTTCCCATAATCCCCACGTGTCATGGGACGAACCTGGTGGGAGGTAATTGAATCATGGGATGGTTACCTTCATGCTGTTCTCCTGACAGTGAGTGAGTTCTCACGAGATCTGATGATTTTATTAGGGGCTTCCTCCCTGTCCCCTGCTTCACACTGCACTTTTCTCTCCTGCTACGATATGAAGAAGGACGTATTTGCTTCCCCTTCCGCCATGATTGTAAATTTCCTGAGGCCTCCCCAGCCATGCAAAACTGTGAGTCAATTAAACCTCTTTTCTTCATAAATTACTTGGGTATGTCTTTATTAGCAGAATGAGAATGAACTAATACAGTGCTCTTCAGGGTTAACTTTCCATCCTACTGCAATGAGGGAATGCTTTTCAGCAACCAGGGTTCCACTTGGAAAACCACAACTTCCAGGGGATAAATCAGGCCACCTGGGAATAGTTTAGTCTCTTTACTTGAGAGGAGTGTTTCATCAGCTTCGATTCATCAGAGGATCTGGGCTGCATAGTAATAATAATCATCTGGTGACAACCAGCATTTGTTTAAGGGGGAATGGATGATGGCAGAATATAGAGGTCTTAAGTGTTGAACGGCAATAAATCTTCTCTCTTTGTCTTTGTGGGCTAGGATAATACTAATCATTCTCTTCCTTCCCTTCCGGGCTATGCCTAGGCAGAAAACAAGCAGGCAGCAGCAGAGGGGGAGGTTTCAGGATACTGCAAAGACCTCCAGGAAGGCCTCAAATCCTTCCTGACTGCCAGTGTCCCCTCATGTACTGGACACTCTGAAATTCTATTACTTTCTTTTATTATTTAAGCCTTAGTCACTTAAAATACAAATTTCTTCTAAGCGTGTAGTAATTTAATATTACCCTTTAGTGAATTTGAGGAGGACTCCAAATAGGTTTATCGTTACCTTAAAATATACATGTACGGGACGGATGCGGTGCTCACGCCTGTAATCCCAGCACTTTGGGAGGCTGAGGCGAGTGGATCACGAGGTCAGGAGATTGAGACCATCCTGGCTAACACAGTGAAATCCCTTCTCTACTAAAAATACAAAAAATTAGCCAGGCGTGGTGGCAGGCACCTGTAGTCCCAGCTACTCGGGAGGCTGAGGCAGGAGAATGGCATGAACCTGGGAGGCGGAGGTTGCAGCGGGCTGAGATCATGCCACCACACTCCAGCCTGGGCAACAGAGCGAGATTCCATCTCTCTCCCTCTCTCTCTCTCTCTATATATATATATACATATATATACACACACACACATATATATACACATATATATACACACATATATATGTACTATAGCACCAATATTATATAACTTATACTAATGCACACATAGCGATGAAAATATAAATGTATATCAATTATGCATTTCTCCCAATCCCTAATAGATCGTGTGGCACATTCTGCTTCATTGGTTCCTGCTCTAAAATGCAAGGTCTTAATCTGGGAAAATCCGTGATGGGCTCCAAAGTGTTGGTCTACCCCCTGAAATAGTATTTAGAATTGATAAGCACTCTTCTGGAGACAAGGTATACCTAGAGCTTTCTTGAAGTGCTTTTTCTAAAGGTTAAGAATCACAGGTAACTGAAAGAAAGAGGAGCTACAAATAGGAGTTTACAGGGGTGATGCTATCTCTATTTTCTAAATAGGAAACTGTGATTCAGCAAAATTAGATGATTTCCTCAGACTTACTCAGCAGGAAGCAGATGAATCTGGGATTCAAAAAGGGGCAACAAGAACCCTGGGAGATAAAGGGCTTAAGAACAGAGATTAGACACATCAAAGAGGCACATCCTTTCTTCTAATATCTGAGAAAGAAGAGACATTCTGCTTATCCAGGGCTCACCCCTCCAGTTATGCTGTTGATTCCTCCTCCTCCTGCCTCTTCTGGGACAATCTCTATTAATTTTTCCAATTTTTTATACCTTTAGTTTCTCCCACTGTATGGGTGATTCTCAACAAAGTTCACTTTCAACAGGAAAGGTAAGTTAATGGTATGTGGTGTATAAGGAAAACAAACCCAAAACCTCTCCATGTAATTCTACTATCTCTGTTTCATTCTCTCCCCTCAACTGAGAACTATTCCCCTGTATTATCTCCCACCCTCTTGCCTATGAACACACTCAGCATTCTCTATTATAAAAAACATGTCCTTGAAAACTCCATGCTTTTTATTCTCTTGGTTCCTACTTCTAAAGCACAATACTGCTCCCATAACTATGGTGCAGACAGTTTCTATTAAACTATGTACCCTCTAATAAGATAATTTGTTGCCTACCTACCTTTCTCTTTCAATTGATCATGAAGGTCTGGAGTAGTATGTCATCTTCCTGGACCTGACATAATGCTAGAACAAAGCATGGTAACTCATGTATGCTGAAAAAATGGCTGGATTTCATTGTCTAAAATCATAAATCAAGCTCCATGCTATATAGAATGAACAACTATCCTGGTTTGCCAGATCCTGAGAATTTTTTCAGGATGAAGAACTTTTAGTGCTAAAACTGAGAAAAGTTGGTGTCTCTACTCCTTAATGTGATCTAGACCCTCTATGATCTGGCCCCAAGAAGTTTTTCCAGGCTCAACTTCCATTATATCCTCTCGGACATCCCAGGTTCCAAAAAAGGAAAAGTTCCCTTGAAGTTCTCTGAAGATAGACCATTTGTTAAACCTATGATGAGAATGCAGGGCCTAGAGCTGAGTGTCACAAGAAGATGGAGTGGTATTTTGAGTGTATTTGGTTCAACTTGCAGTTAGAGGTCATATAAGTGGAGCTGATCCAGATTATACAGGAAGGAGTGTGTTTGGTTGGAGGGGCAGGGTGGTTAAGAAGCAAGAAAGAAGTATGATATAGTGCAGGAGTTCTCAAAGTGTGGTCCTTGAATCAGCAGCATTAGTCTTACCTGGGAAGTTATTAAAATGCAAAAGACTAACCCCAGCCCCACGCTGAATCAGACGCTTTAGGGATGGGGCCCAGCAGTCTGTGTTTTAATAAGCTGTGAACTGTGATGCATGCACAAGTTTGTGAGCCACTGTATGGTGAATAAACACCTTACTAGGAGTCAGAAAACCTGTACTGTGATGCCAATTGTCATGAAGTATTGGTGAAACTGTGGCCAAGTGGCTGAAGATCTCTGGGCCTCACCTTCTCTATCTGTTAACTGTGGGTAATTCTCAAAAGAGTTGAGAAAGACCCCATGGAAGATCAGAAGACTATGGAGTTTCAGAGCCATTGTACAGTGAAATAAACTATTTCAACTTGCAACTGGAGGTCATATAAGTGGGAATGGCCACTTATGGTGAAAGACCATTTAGAGATGACCCTGTACACCATCATCATCTCTATGGAAACTCACTCTACATACCCCAGGGCATGTTAGGGATCATTCTTTTTTTTTTTTTTTTTTTTATTATACTTTAGGGTTTTAGGGTACATGTGCACAATGTGCAGGTTTGTTACATATGTATCCATGTGCCATGTTGATTTCCTGCACCCATTAACTCGTCATTTAGCATTAGGTGTATCTCCTAATGCTGTCCCTCCCCCCTCCCCCCACCCCACAACAGTCCCCGGAGTGTGATGTTCCCCTTCCTGTGTCCATGAGTTCTCATTGTTCAATTCCCACCTCTGAGAGAGAACATGCGGTGTTTGGTTTTTTGTCCTTGTGATAGTTTACTGAGAATGATGTTTTCCAGTTTCATCCATGTCCCTACAAAGGACACGAACTCATCATTTTTTATGGCTGCATAGTATTCCATGGTGTATATGTGCCACATTTTCTTAATCCAGTCTATCGTTGTTGGACATTTGGGTTGGTTCCAACTCTTTGCTATTGTGAATAGTGCCGCAATAAACATACGTGTGCATGTGTCTTTATAGCAGCATGATTTATAGTCCTTTGGGTATATACCCAGTAATGGGATGGCTGGGTCAAATGGTATTTCTAGTTCGAGATCGTTAGGGATCATTCTTGAGTGTGAAGGCCAGAATACAAAATTTCATAGTGCCAAACCTGGTCAGGGCTGAGATTCATTCTGATTATGGAACAGAACATCTCTTAGAGAAAACACTGGCTGTTCTCTCTGATGTTTTCCTAGAAAGTATCTTTTCCCAAATACCTGTAACATTCTCTTATTAGCCCATATGCACTTATAATCCTATAATTTCAACCAGTGTCAAAACTGTAATTTAATTAACAGTTTGATGGACTACCTACTACATGCCTATCACTATGCTAGAGGGATTTTGAGAACCAACCAAAGCCAATTTGATCAACCACATTAAGCTTTTTGGGAAAAAATATTGGTATATTGGTATTAGCATATAAATATAGCCTCAAATAGTTGAAAGTTGGTGAGAGTTATAGATCTCCTTTGGGACAAGCTTGATATCAGGTTTTAATGACAGCAAGGCTCAGCTTGAATTCTGCAGCATATACAAACATTTTTTTAGCCAAGAGTCACAAAAACAGTCATAGAACCTGTTCTATAAGCTTGATACAAAGTCCTAGCTCTGGGTCCCTTTGAATACTCCAACAGCTGCTTGCATGAATGGTTCACTAGAGACACAGAGGCAATAGTTTAGTAGCAGGATTTAGCTAAAGTCACAGCCAGGTTCAGGAGAGGAGAATCCTCTGAGTCAGCAGCTGGACCCAAGATAATTCCCGAATCAAGCCTCAGGCACTGTTGTTAACTGCATAGGCTATTGAGCTTGCTGGATTCTTGATTATGCACGAATGGGGATGCCTGCACAATATTTTGGTCAATACACACATCTTGATCCCTCATTTCACCAGTAAAAAATCAGTTTTTACATCCACGATGCTAACAAAGTCTCTGGAATTGATCAGTTGTCAAGATAGCTGAAATATTGATAGAGCCTCGTGTGGAGGGTAAAGTTTCCATTAGAGGCTTTCAATTTCTATCCAGCCACCTTGGAATGGATATTCTCAGTTAGGGCAGCTGACTTCCCTCTCTCCAGCTAGATGAAAACTACCTACACAACATTGTCTATAGGGGAATATGTTAAAATCCCAGGTACAAAGAAAGAATATTAAACTTCATAATGTATAAAAATGCTATACTTTTGATTAGAAATTTCTAGTTAAAGATTTGCAGTTTCATATGATTCAACCTAAATACATACTCCTTGAGAGTCTCTGAGCTTGGGTGCTATCTAATTGGTTTTCTGATCTGGTTTTTGCCGCTTTCTCGACTGCCCTGCTCCCACCTCCCAGAAGAACTTTGGCCTATGTTCTCTGCCTGAGATTGTTTTGTCCCAGTCCTTTTCCTGCTGTTACGCATCCTTCCGGTCCTATCTCAGATAACCCTTTATACAGAGAATTCTAGACTCTCCAAATATGCCAGGTGTCCTCCTAGGATATCTTAAACCTCCAGTGCTAACTCCCTTCTGAGCACTGTATTGTAAATCCTGTTAACTTGTTTATCTTGGCCGTTAGGTTGTGAGCTCCTTGAGAGCTGGGGCAGGACCTTCCTCATTGCTGCAGAAGGCAGCAAACAACCCCTTGTGCTCCACCGTGTGAACCCTTGAGAAGCTTCCTTGGGAGGGTGGAATACCAGGCACATTACATTTAGGTGCTAAATTTTGGGATATGGTCTATAAGTGCCGTAAACATGGTTAGACATAGAAAAACAAAGGTGAGGCTGATAGCCAGTTAAAAGCATTTTGGAGATGGGGCTATAAGCCTTTGTCCTAAGTCACACAGTTGTAAGAGACAGTGGAGGAAAACACACAGAACTCTGATTCACCAACTGTGGAACAATGAGGCTTCGATTAACCTTAGAGAGAGCTGTAGGCATCACCAGTTCGCGCAAAGGTGACAAACAGAGGGATGAAGGAGGAATAACAATAACAGTTACGCCAATTAAAATAGAAATGATATCATCCGGGATTACTCAACCAATTAGCATACAATTTAGTGTAATAAGAAATCTGAGAAAGGGAGGAAAAGAGGATAAGAGCAAGAACACATGCGCCTACCAAAAATAAGAGAGAAAGCAAAAGACTGAAACTGCTGGATTTCAACGTTGGGTAGGTCTTTCTCATTTACCAGGAAGAATTGCACCCAAGAAGGAATATAACTCTACCTGCCATTTTGGAGTCCAGCTTATTATCTATTGTAGATTTTGACATCTTACTTAGCCTCATGACAGTCTGACTTTAGGAAGAGTGTACATTATTTACATGAAAACAAATATGAGCATTAGGAGGCATTTTTCCCCTGCTTGCAATTCCTACTAAAGAATTTACATTCTTCTAATTTGCTGCTTTACTGCATCACTTAGTATCCGCCTGAGATGTGCACAATGTCCTCACAGGAAGGTGCTGAGGAAATTTACTCTTTTTAGCACTGAATCACTTGCTCTGCTCTTTAAAGCCACCAAACTCTCACTTATTTGAAATTCTCTTTTCTAAGCATCTGTTTTGTTTTACAGGTATCAGCTGATCCCAAATCACAGTTCAGGCTTGGGAAGACGTCTGATTTTAACATTTAATTCTGAGTGTACTGTTGCAGTATTTCCACCCTGATTGAAAACAGCTCTTTAAATAACAAATGCAGAGGCATGTGTTTTATTTATGTTGCAACTGATGAATTATTCTTTAGAATGGGGATTCTGAATGTATTTTAGCAACACACAAACATGAATACCATATGGTGGAGCTGCTTCCCGCAGAGAGTTAGGATAAACATCATGAATAGCATTAACGTAAACCACATGTATTAGTGGTACCCATCTTACTAGTTAAATAGACTTACAGACTGAAACTGAACTAGGGTGTTTTAGGAAACCAAACATTGAACTTGTGTGATGTCAAGAGACTTTAGTTTTTTTTTTTTTTTTTTTTTTTTAGCCTCTAGGAAAGGGAAGGTAAATTTAGCACATTTTCTTAAACACACAGGAATGCTTTAACTTACTGCATTTAGATTTTTAGGACTAAGAATGTCCCAAGAGGCCAACTTTGAAGCCAGCATTTGCTGTGATTTTGGGCTTTTGTCACTTGCAAATTTCTATTAAAAATGGAAAGAAATACAGAAAACCACTGAAGGCCTCTGAGGCATCGTAGGACTATGCATTCGTAGTCATGCCCACTTAACCTGAAAGAGTAGCTCACTGGCTCATGGAGAATATTTGTGCTTATCGAGGGGCAAATCACACAGGTGAGGCTGGTCTTCATTAGGACAAGGGAAAGGTGACAGAGGGCTGATGGGAGTCACATTAATGGAGATCACTCTTTTTAGCGTGTTTTATTTTCAAATGTCAGCAGGGAGTGAACTCTGCTGTGTCATTTTTTCTCAACATTTTATTGATATAATGTGGCTTGACTGGATTATTACAATTATAAGCTATGGGGGCTGTATCCATTACTGCAACCTAGATTTTTAAAAATTCAAAGTCTTTTCTAAAGGGGTTGCTCTTTCATTGTGTTTGTCTCCTGCTGCTTAAATTCCCCCACAGATGTAGTGAGATGGGAATAAGACGTTCCTTGCTCGTCACTTTCTCTATCCCTTTCTGCCTTCTTATTTATTGAGTCTGTACTCTGTACCAGATGTTGTGCTAGGTGCTTTCCATTGTTCTTGCAATAGCACCACTTCCAATTCCACTTCTTCTATTGTTCCACTCTTACCCATGGGAGGAGGACCTCCCATCCTTCTTTTCCTGTTTTTACCACCTGTTCCCACTTTCCTTTCTCCACACCAAGACCAGACCTTCCAATGTCTTTAATGGTAACATTAAAATCCGTGTTGATAAGATTGGCCACAAATTATTCATTGTTGATGCTGAGTGAAGCATATATTGGGATTTATTATATTAATTTTCTACTTTTATACACAATGGAAGCTTTTCATAACAAAAAGCTAAAACACTCCATGTTGATGACTCTTTCCAAAATCCTGGTCTTAGAGTTCTTGAATATAATCTTCACCGCTGTTTCAGTTGCCATGGGCAACGGCACATACTGGACTTCCACATCACCCAGGCTATTTCTCCTCCAAGGTTTCAGACCATACGATTTCCTTATCTGGACTCACTTTTCACTTTGCCCACTCCCATTCACTCTCCCTAATTCATCAGTACCCAGATCTTCCATCTCTTTCCTACTCTCAGTTTTCAGTCTCAGGAACCATTTGTTTTCATTTGGCTTCGATTAATTTCCTGGTTGGGCTGGCTCTTTTGCAATTTGGCAATAAAATGATTCTTATACCAGCAGCTTCAATTTCCTACTCACTTTTTATCATATGGTACCTCTTTTTCTAATCTTCATCGCATGGAAGTCCCACCACATATTTTTGCCTGTGCTTATTTGCACATATCCTCTAGCAAATATCCTCTAGAATAAGGCCACATTAGCATTCATGTACCAGAAAATAGTAAATATTATTCCTTTAGGGACTGTCCTGTGAGCTGGTATTTTCCCTTATTTTCCTTTGTGTCTTAGACATCTAGAGCAGCACTGTCTGATAGAACTTTCTTTTTTCGTTGTTCAGAAAATTTCTAATTTTAATGTTGAAGATAAGAATATTTTTGTAATAATTAACTAGATCAACTAAATACTTTTTTTCCAGCTGCATTGAGGTATAATTGAAAAATAAAAATTTGAGTATATTTCAGGTATACAAGGTGATGCTCTGATATATATATTCATTGTGAATAACATTTATTAGGTCACTTAGTTACCATTTCCTTTTTATTTTTGTGGTATGAACGTTTAAGATCTACCTTCTTGGCAAATTTCAAGTATATGATAAAGTGTTTTTAACTATAGTCACATTACTGTACAGTAGACATGCTGAACTTATTCATCTTTCATAACTGATGCTAAGTCAAAGAGAATGTCCTAGTTTTCATCTCCTTTACTTCATCCCTGAACGATGATCACAGTAAGTGGCGGTTGTCTCTTAGCCAAGTCTTCAGAGCATTCTAGATTCACAGTCTCAGAAGTTGGCATCTGTCATGGAAATCTACATTGTTAGCTCAACTGTCTGATAGAACTTTCTATGATAATTGAAATGTTCTGTGACTCTGTGCCATTCGATATGATAGCCACAAACCATGTGTCCTGTTGAGCACTTGAAATGTGACCAATGAGACTGAGAAACTGAAGTTTAACTTTCTTAAATTTTCACTGATTTACATTTAAATTTAGACACATGTGGCTCTAGTGGCTATCATGCTGGACAGCACAGCTCGAGAGATTTGGGACATTGTCTAGTTTCAGCATCATTGCCACTGCCTGGAGAATCTTTCAGTCACGGTAATATGCTTCCTCCTTACCATGAGGAAAGCTGTGGATTATTTTCTCTCTTTGTGGCACCTTTTTGTTGTCTCTGGGGTAGATTGACTTGATGCTGAGGACAGAGACAGAAAACTCAGGGTCATTTGCTCCTGCCTGAGTCTCTTCTGCCAGGGCATCTTTTCTGCTTTATTTCAGCACCAAATGCCTGAGTTCCATTGTCTCCTTCCTGAGTGCTTGCAGTGGCCTCTGGCTAGTTCTCTTGCTGCCACCTTTTGCTCCCCTATAGACCATTCTCCACATGACAGGTAGAATAAATGATGTAAAGTACATGAATGTGCTTTGGTCAAGGAATAGGCCAAGGCAGATATCAAGGCCTGCATGACTCAGTAGGTTTGTTGTGCAGGTGCATACCTCCACTTGTTGTATAACCTGTTTGTGTAAGTTTACATGTGGCTCTGAATCACTATTGTCTGTAAAAGGTATAATTGCCCTGCTAATGCTATACAGGGGCTCTTGGGGATTGGCTCGGCAAAACATGGCTTGACATGGCGGGCCTGCTGGTGCCTAGAGAAAGAGAGAGAGAGAGAGAGCCAAAGCTGTCTTGCAGACGGACAGGAGGGAGCAAGGACATAGCTCAGCTTGCTGGTGCCCAGAGAGAGAGTTGGCCAGGCGCAGTGGTTCATGCCTGTAACCCCAGCACTTTGGGACGCTGAGGTGGGCGGATCATGAGGTCAGGAGATCGAGACCATTCTGGCTAAAACGGTGAAACTCCGTCTCTACTAAAAATACAGAAAATTAGCTGGGTGTGGTGGCAGGCGCCTATAGTCCTAGCTACTCAGGAGGCTGAGGCAGGAGAATGACGTGAACCCAGGAGGCGGAGCTGGCAGTGAGCCGAGATCACACCACTGCACTCCAGCCTGGGTGACAGAGCTAGACTCCCTCAAAAACAAACAAACAAAAAAACAAGTTAATCTGCTGACACTGAAGGCAAGCTCAAGCAGCTGAGACAGGGTGGACAGTGTGAGAGCTAGTGTGAGTAAGCTGTTGATGAGAGTTGCTGCTGAATAAAACCATACTCACCTGCCTATGCACCACCCCCTGCCCCCGAATGTTCTTTTTGCCCATCCACTCACTCCTCTAGGGTTTCAGCATGGGCTGGACCCAGACCCTGGGACCTGACAAATGGACTAAAATGAAATTCTTCTTCCCCTCTTTTGCCATATCAGGAACGTTAACGTGCTTCAGCCTAGAATGTTTCTCTTCTGCTTTTTGCATAGCTAGCTTCCTCATCTTGCAAATCTCAGCTTAAATGACACCTTCTTAGAGAGGTCTTCTCTTTCTAAAGAATGTCCTCGGCTTACTTCCATACAATCTGTCTTCAGCCCTGTTTCTCTCCGCTCTGTAGCATTTGTTGCAATTTGTAACGATTTGTTTGTGTGATTGTCTTTTCCTGTAGAATGTACACTCCATGGAAGCAGGGACCATGGTAGTTTTTGCACCCTTCCCATGGGTGCACTAGTACTTAGTATGTGATAGATACTTAATAAAAAATTGTTGAATGAATTGTTGAAACATTTCTGTTTTCTTTCTAGTAGCTGAAATCTATCTGAGAAGGGTCAGCTTCTCAGCCCAAGAAGCCGAGAAAGCCATTTTCAGCTGGGCTCTTGCTATATCTGGGAGTCAACTCAGTCCCTTCCTTCTTATCTTCCAGGTTGTGCCATGGTGAGGGCTCTCAGCTTATAAGTTTCTTCTTTTCTGTTCTCTTTTTCAAGAAATTTCTGGTTTATTTCCCTTTCCAGGTAGTTTCCTCCCCCTGCCCATCAGCCAGAATTCTCTCAGCAGATGCAGGTTCACTCATATGTCTTGTTTTGAAGCTTTTGTGACCATGGAGAAAGCCACATTTGAGCTTTCAATCCATGATCTTTAGCTGCTCTCCTCACTGTAGTGGGCAGCCCTTCTGGCCTCTGGCATTGGCTCCATGGTAAATTCCCCATGTTGTCCTCCCACAGATTTAGTAGTCATTTTTGTTTGATAAAGAACTATTTGTAGCTATCTCTGTATTTCCATCTCTGACCTCTGTCTTGCTGGATGGAGCGCAAGAGAGGCTAGCCCCATTCCTTCTCAAAACCTGGAGCATGGGCCAGCAGCATGGCACCACCTGGGATTTTGTTAGAAATGCAGAATTTCAGGCCCTAGCCCAGACCCACTGTGTCAGAGTCTGCGTTGGAAAGACGTTGCTCTGGGGACAGAGAGAAAACAGGAGCTTCCTGTGGTGGTTCTCTGTGTTCCACCACAGGCCCCAGACCCACCCATCTGGGGCCCCAGTAGTGATTCTCTTTCTACTCAAGGGGAATAAGACTTTCTGTCCAACAACAGAAATGTTAAAAGTCTACTGACCATCTCTTCAAAGTGGGGCTTACATTTTCATGTCAGTGAATATGCCAGTGATGTGGGTTCACCTGAGGCTGGATGGCAATGGTGGATTGACGTCCTGGCTAGTTGCTTACTGGCTATATGAGATAGGGCATTGTATTAGTCAGGGTTCTCCAGAGAAAGAGAACTAGTTGGATATATAGGTATGTAAGAGGGGATTTATTATGGGAGTTGGCTCACATGACTATGAAGGTAGAGAAGTCCCACAGTCTCCCATCTGCAAGCTATAGAACCAGAGAAGCCCATGGTGGAATTCAGTCAGAGTCCAAAAGCCTGAGAGTCAGGGGAGTCAGTGGTCTAACTCGCAGTCTGAGGCTGAAGGCCTGAGAACTGGGGTCACTGTGTAAATCCTGGGGTCCAAAGGCTTTAGAATTAGGAGCTTAGACATCTGAGTACAAAAGATGGATGTTCCAGTTCAAGAAGATGGAGAAAAAATTATCCCTTCCTCCATCTTTTTGTTTTATTTGGGCCCAAAATGGACTGCATAATGCCTGCCCACATTGGTGAGAGTGGATCTTCTTGACTCAGTTTACTGATTCAAATACTAATCTCTTCCAGAAACACTATCACAAACACACCTAGAAGTAATGTTTTACCAGCTATATGGGTATCCATTAGTCCAGTCAAGTTGGCACATAAAATCAACCATCGTAAGCACATTGCACAATCTTTTTATGTCTATTTACCAAGTGCATTAATAACATAGCCAGCATTTATGGAGTGCTTACAATGAGCCAGACACTGCACTAAATGCCATGCTTGAATTTATGCTTATTTTTCTATAAAATCCCTTTCCATGATCCTTTTATTGTAGATAGAAATTTCAGGCTTAGAGATGTGGAGTGTTTTGGGCAAAGTTAGATAGTTGTTGAATGGCTAAGGTGCAATTCAAATCTAGGCTGCTTGTCTCCAGAGTCTAATCCCCTACTACTACACAGCATTGCTCTTGGATAGTACCATCTGAGGTCTTATAACAACACAATGAAATAATACAGTGTTGATAAATGGTTAAGCCCTGTGTAAATGATAGTTAAGATAATTTGAAGTCAAGAAAAATTGCCAGTTCTTTCTGCACATGACCGTCTTATACATATGGCTTCAGAGTGGCTTTCCTGGCTACACCGTATCTGCTAGTGTCCACAGACCCTGGCCTCTCCTATGGACAGAGCAGCACGATGAAGCTGTAGGGATATTAGTTCTCTCCCCAAGCTACCAAGGTGATCTAGGTAGAAGTGAAAGGAGAATTGTTCTCCTCCATGTGCTACAGACAAGTCGGAGACTTGGACCCTTCCTGGATTATGAATGCTCTGTTGATCTGCTCCTTTTATGTGGGAAGAAAATAACTAATATCCAAACACAAGGTGCTTAGGCCACTTCAAACAAGAATCTTAACTGCTCACTGGGTGTCTTATTCTGTGTACTTCTACCAACATCTCTGGAAGCTGTATAGAACAGAAAATTTATCCCCTTTTCACACCTGGGGAAACAGAAGTAGAAAGAGGTGAAATCATTTCTAAGGTCACAGAATTCATCATTATTAAGAACAAGGATTAGTAAGTTAAATATTTCTTTACTCTAGATTCAGAGTTTTATCTATAGTAGATTTTTCTGCCTAAAAAGCTCGTGTTTTGGTTCTTTTATGCTAAGCTTTACTTTAGCATTTCTTCTGATGTATGGCCCAAATTCTGCTTCAGTGAATCTTGCTCAAAACTCATTTCTTTGGTGAACCATCCTCTAATCTCACATGACCACAGGCTCTCCTTAGACCAAAGCTCCCAGACATGGTCTTTGAAAAATGACATCATAATCCTAAAAAGAAATGAAGGAAATTGAAACCAATGTTTACGACATACTATTTTTATTTGGTCGCTCATGCTATTTAAATAGAGAGGGCACTGGATAGGGACTGTACCTTTTCCATGTTTTATACCATGCTTAATAAGTTCTCAGAATATAATAAATGTTTCACAGGCCAGTGAAAAATTTCAAAGCATATAACCTACTGGGGAGGTTGTAAAATTATTCATGGCTGACACTGATGAGAAGATCAGAGTTTTACTCTACAGGGAGATGACGCTGGTGACACCCCGAGAATACATGGGGTATTTCAATAAAACCTATTTTTAGAATGAATGTTAATAAGACATTTACAAGTATGTATAAAAATAAGATGCTAATTTATGCCACTCTATGATAAAATTAATAGTTGGTACTGGTTATTTATCCTATGATACACTAATTTCAATATGATTCTTACAAGAGGAGCTTTAAAGTCATCTATTGCTGATCAAGTGAGATACATGTATAGGAGAACATATGTATATTAAATATTGTATATGTAAATTATTTTTAATGATGAAATCATGTCTGATGTCTGAACAAGTGAAAGGGCTTTGTGGAATTCTTGGAAAAGTGCAAAGATGCTGGACAAATACAATTTGAAATAGAACTGTCCTTACTGTAACCATATGACAGTTACATAGGCTGTCAGAAAAAATTACCTGGAACAGGAGGTAGGAGAAAGATTATCTAGAATATGAAGGTGAAAGTATTTTAGTAATATGCATGGAAGTTGACAGTAACAATTATTGGACATTTGCTTCTTTAATTTAACTGTTGTAATGCCCTGATATCAGTTTTCATTGCAGATGAACATTTACTAATGTGTATGTGTGTAACTGAAAGACTTAGTTCCTATATGTTCTGTAATAGTCCAAACACATCTATAGAAGAAGGTTAATACAAAGAAATTTCAGGGTCATTGAAGGAGTGGGTACATGGAACCACTGAGAAGCAGAGCCTATGAGAGACTCAAGTCCAGGTCAATAGTCAATGCTGGAATGAGCTGGGTGGAGCAGAGTGACCTGGAGTAGAATGTGTCCTCAAGCAAGACTGAAGTAGGAGGATAGGGAGGGAGGTGGTTTATCTGAGATGCCTTGGGAATTAAATGTCACTCCCAAGATAGTCAGAAGGAACCTAGTTCATTATTTTAAAAGGTTAGGAAAATGGGAAGATTGATTGATTCATTCGATTCAAATATCTGTTGTGTACTTATTATGTGGCAGCCTTCATGCTAGACATTGGATATACAATGGTGACTCAGTCATAGTTCCTGAGATTAAAGAAATCACTGTCCTATGAGAGTGACTGTTAAATTAATAGATGAAAACTGCTAGGTGCTGTGATAATGATGACGACAATTCTTTGAACATTTGCTATGTGTCAAGTATATATTTTATCTGCATTTACATGCATCAAGACATTTGGTTTTTATTTGAATACCCTGATAGATAAGAGTAACTCCTGATATCACATAAGAGGAGAGTCTCTAATCCAGTTTAGGAGGATTATGTAAGATGGTGAATATCTTAAATGAAAGTGGAGATGAGATGGGAGTGTGAGGGAGAGTAGGGTGGAGACGGGAGCATTCTGGGGGCACATCAGAATTGGTGTAAGATTGCAGCTGGTTCCCTCTCCTCTACATTGTAGCCCTACTTAGCAGGTTTTGCATAAATAACATAGTTCCTGGCAAAAGAGTCATCCCATACCTTATTAGAAAAATCAAGTTCCACCCCCACAACTTGCTTTGTCTCCTTGGGATGTAGATGTTGCTCTTGTTAGCCAATGTATCTGGTCTTCTCTCTAGTAACACAGAAGATTGAATTTCCTTTATTCCTAAAGACATAGCCATGGAATTTGCTTTGGCCAGTGATATGTGAGCAGACGTGAACTGGGTGGAGGCACACAGTTGTTGGTTTGATTCTCCATCCGCCTCTTGGTTCTATTGAATCAGGAAATCATGTGTTCCTGAGGGCATGACTGTAGGGACTGGAGGCTCTGTCCATGTGGATCAGTGAATTGCGTCACTGAGTGTCCTCAGTGTCAGAGTGAAGCTCTGGAGGGTCATCCTGACCTACAGCAAGTTTTGAGTGAGAAATAAATCTCTGTTCTGTGAAGCTGCTATCATTTTGTGGGGAGCAGTGTTTGTAACTGCAACGTAATATCGCCTATCCTGCTTGCCCTTATTTCAGTTGAAAACATTTTTATTTTCAGATTTCCACCTTGTTTTTATATCCTTTGACTAACTTTTACTATAAGGTATTGTGCATGGGCCCTTAGTAACATCCACACATGTGCTGGAATGAAATTACTTTTGAAAATAATACACTATTATTTATAAATCTTTTGGTGAATTTCAGATGAGAGTTTGAATTAAAAATATGAGAAATGATTCTATTAAAACACTATATGGGCAACACTCTGCAAGACACATTCAATAATATATTTCCTTCAATGGTTTGATGTTTGTTAATTTATTTTTACTGGCATGATACACTCTACAGTTTTCATATAATCACTAATTAAAGTTACCAGAATTTTCAGGTAATATGACATTCCTATATTTATTAGGAATAAGCTCCTTAAAAATTATGGATGTGAGTTAAATCCATATATCCTTCTGTAGCTATTTCTCTTTTTAAAGGGTTTGTTTCCACTACATTGCTAGACCTCACAGTTTGCATTAATTAAAATATGCATTAATAGAATTCACTGAAGTTGGAATTTCAATGTTAGACACTTTTGGATGGTATGAGAAGGTTGGACAAACATTTGCAAATTTGGACCAGTTTTTTGCTTAGAATCTGCTGTCAGTTTTGTTTCTTGAAGAAACTCACAGCTAAAGTAAAAACAGATTAATATAAATTCAGGTATAAATACATCATCAGTAGACAATGAACAAAATTTCAAATGAGATTCTGTTTATTATATAATTTACAAAGGATAAGGGAAGCTGAGATTTTTGGGGGTGTTTTTATTTGGAAACCCAGAGAAAGAGAGCAGGAGGTTGTAAGATTTTTTTCCTGTAGAAGGGCTGCCCTCCCACCAAACACAGAAAAGATGGGCCATAGATTGATATTTCAAGTCCTTTTGTTTGTTTGTTTTAGCACCCATCCCAAGATTAAGTATTAATACTTTGCTAGACTCTGCAAGAAACAGTAGATGTAAATGTTGAAATTACCCAAAAAGGCAAAGAAATTGGTTATGTCTCATAGTCTTGATGACTGAAGAAATAGCCTTTGCCTTGGTTATGTCTACCCTTTCTTCTTCCAGGTTCTGTCACTTTTCTGCACTCAGAATTCCTTGTCTCTCTCCCTGCTTTTCCCCTGTTCCCTCTTTTTCTCCCTTTCCTTTCTTTCCTGGTGTGGCTCTGATTTCCACTTTTTCACTCTTTCTACCTCTTAGGTTCTTGGGGGAGGGAGGAAATGCGATGAGATGTTTTAAACTTCCTTTGGCAGAAAGCAGCATATTTTCTGATTATCCTTTTCCAACCTTTTGACTGAGCAGCTTATTGGGGGCTTGTTTTAATATTTTCACAACCATTATTATGCAGGTTTCATCATTTCATTACTTGGCTAAGTAGGGCTCTGAACAAAGAGGTCTAAACAAATGGGAATGATAAGACCTATCCTGGAAAAACATTTTTAGTACCAGACTATTTTGTATAATGCATATCTTACTGCTGTATACAAGGTTTAAATCACGTGGTAAGATAATTATAGATTAAAAATTGTACCTTAGAGATAATATGTGCAAAATAAAGTGGAGTAAAGAGTGATTCACTTGAGAGCAGAATTATGCCATTACCAGAAAAATTAAATTCTAAGCCTCAAGATTCAGGTTTCCCTTGTGGGGTTCATTCTGAGTGCACTTGTTTCTCTTTCAGTCACTTTCTCTTTTCTGTTCAGTGTCTCTGAGAAATCAGTGTTGTCAGGTAGTTTGCTAGCAGAGGCATTGGTGCTCTAAGCAGGAAGTAAAAGTCATTGTAGTAATTGGATTGTCAAAGATGGAGCTGGTGGGAGGTCTCCCAGATTCTCCTCCAGTGGTCTTTCCATGTACAACATGTCGTCTGTAATATCTACTTGGCTTTGGAATAGAATCAAAAGTTTTAATCTCTACAAGTATGAGTGCTCATGTACACACACAGACAGCGATCTTTTATGTACAAATGCACATATTCCATTACTTCAGGTAATTATACATTTACCTATCTGATTATTTCATATATGTATACACACATATATACACACACACACCTATATATATATACACACAAGCACACATATATATATGCACACAATGTTCTGCTACCAAACCTCTCTGTACAGGGACATAATTGAATCAGGCAGAGCAAAAGATCCCTGGTGATCATGAACACTACTTCCAAAACATGAGTGATATGGTTTGGCTGTGTCACCACTCAAATGTCATCTTGAATTACCATGTATTGTGGGAGGGACCTGGTGGGAGGTAATTGAATCACGGGGGCAGGTCTTTTCCATGCCTTTCTCATGATAGTGAGTAAGTCTCACAAGATCTGATGGTTATTATAAGGGGGAGTTTTCCTGCACAAGCTCTCTCTTTGCCTGCTGCCATCCATGTAAGATGTGACTTGCTCCTCCTTACCTTCCACCATGATTGTGAAGCTTCCCCAGACACGTGGAACTGTAAGTCCAATTAAACCTCTTTCTTCTGTAAATTGACCGGTCTCTGGTATGTCTTTATCAGCAGTGTGAAAACAGACTAATACAATGGGCAACCCAATTACCACTAAACAGGGGTTGACAGCAATTACACAACTATTGTGGGAACTCCCAAAAGAGAATACCTTATATGTTCTCGTTTTATTTCACCTTTGCAGATTCGTTGTTTCATTAATGAATTGCTCCACCTGTTTAATGTGCACCAGGACAACAAAGCCAAGAATTCTCTCAAACAACTTACACTTGGGTTTGGAATACACTATAAAAGTGTCCTTATATAGCATAGTTCCCATTCTAGTTATACTTTATTATAGCTGATGGTGCAAATTAGTTTAAATTTCCTGCACACATATACTAGCTGAATTTGGAGGAGGTGGTTCAGGTTTGTACTGAATGCAATGTGAGATAGAAATGGATAAGAAATTTGCCTTGGACAGAGAAACGTACCTCTTTTTGTGGTGGTAGAAAGGAGACCAAGGAGGACTGTGGGGACATTGATAGCTTTTTTTATTACAAAAACATGAATTTGTGTACCTGATTTTTTGTTGTAGACACATTAACAACTAATTTTTCAATAACTTTTTACTACAAAATACATTTTTATAGGAAAAAATACAAATAAGCATTTCTCTGATGGCCAGTGATGATGAGCATTTCTTCATGTGTTTTTTGGCTGCATAAATGTCTTCTTTTGAGAAGTGTCTGTTCATGTCCTTTGCCTACCTTTTGATGGGGTTGTTTGTTTTTTTCTTGTAAATTTGTTTGAGTTCACTGTAGATTCTGGATATTAGCCCTTTGTCAGATGAGTAGGTTGCAAAAATTTTCTCCCATTCTGTAGGTTGCCTGTTCACTCTGATGGTAGTTTCTTTTGCTGTGCAGAAGCTCTTTAGTTTAATTAGATCCCATTTGTCAATTTTGGCTTTTGTTGCCATTGCTTTTGGTGTTTTAGACATGAAGTCCTTGCCCACGCCTATCAGAGAAATGCAAATCAAAACCACAGTGAGATATCATCTCACACCAGTTAGAATGGCCTTCATTAAAAAAACAGGAAACAACAGGTGCTGGAGAGGATGTGGAGAAATAGGAACACTTTTACACTGTTGGTGGGACTGTAAACTAGTTCAACCATTGTGGAAGTCAGTGTGGCCATTCCTCAGGGATCTACAACTAGAAATACCATTTGACCCAGCCATCCCATTACTGGGTATATACCCAAAGGACTATAAATCATGCTGCTATAAAGACACATGCACACGTATGTTTATTGCGGCACTATTCACAATAGCAAAGAGTTGGAACCAACCCAAATGTCCAACACCGATAGACTGGATTAAGAAAATGTGGCACATATACACCATGGAATACTATGCAGCCATAAAAAATGATGAGTTCGTGTCCTTTGTAGGGACATGGATGAAACTGGAAAACATCATTCTCAGTAAACTATCGCAAGGACAAAAAACCAAACACTGCATGTTCTCACTCATAGGTGGGAATTGAACAATGAGAACTCATGGACACAGGAAGGGGAGCATCACATTCCAGGGACTGTTGTGGGGTGGGGGGAGGGGGGAGGGACAGCATTAGGAGATACACCTAATGCTAAATGACGAGTTAATGGGTGCAGGAAATCAACATGGCACATGGATACATATGTAACAAACCTGCACATTGTGCACATGTACCCTAAAACCTAAAGTATAATAAAATAAATAAATAAATAAATAAATAAATAAATAAATAAATTCATTCATCAGATTGGCAAGCAATGTAAGAAAAAAAAATACAAATAAGCACAACTAAAAATTCACTTCCATTTAAAAATACATGGGACTCGATCTGCACTAAAGGATCCACATATTAAGTGTAGTTATCCCTGGAGGAGGGATTACTAGTGCAGTTATTTTATTTTTATGGTTCCTTTGGAGAGAACCAGAGAGCTGCTTTTAAAAAGTGCCGTTGAATTAGACCTGTGTGAGAAATCACTGTAAAATACTTGAAAACGAAACAAAACAAAAAACCCCCCTGAAAAATCTAGGAATGAAACACCCTGATTGTATCCCAAATTCTTTAAACTTTTTGTATTTTCCTTTAAAGAACCAAACTGGAAAAATGGTTGACAGCACAGTCCAGGTGTGTGCGACCACACATAGTTCTAGCAGCAATTGAGAATCAAAGATCAGTCTGTGGCTCTATAGCAACAAATTATCGTCAGATAAATGTACATTTGTATGTTTTAAGTTACAATAAAATGCTTAAGGTCTTTTGTGTCTCTTTAAAAATTTTTTTTTTTTTTTTACTGTAATTGACTGTTTTTGACAACTCATCCTGATCTTTCTTTCCAACTCTCATTTCCTATAGTGGTAGATAACATAATCTAGTCATTTCCAATTAAATTAAATCACTCTGGAACTTTTCTTACACTTTCAGTCTTTTTAAAATTAAATGTTTTCTTGCGAGGTAATGGGAAAGTCACAGAGTTGTAAGAAATAATAGAGGGAGATCTTGTGTACTATATATCTAGTTTCCCACAAGAGTAATATCTTGTACAACTGTAGTTAAATATCACAACCAGGATACTAACAATGATAAAGTTAAGAGATACAGACATTTTCTTCACCACAAGATTGCTCATGCTGCCCTCTTATAATTATATCCACTTTTTCCTGCCTCTATCTCCTCCTGAGCACCTGACAACCACTCATCTGTTCTCCATTCTTTAGTTATGCCATTTAAAAAATGTTCTATAAATGGAATCATATAGCATGTAAACTTTTGAGATTGGCTTCTTTCACTCAGCATAATTCTCTAGAGATTCATCTAGGTTATTTGTTGCTGAGCATCGTGCCATGGTATCGATGTACCAGTATGTTCAACATTCACCTATTGAGAGAAACTTTCACTGTTTCCAGGATGGGGCTATTATGAATAAATCTGCTCTAAACCTTTGTATGCAGGTTTTTCTGCAAACATAAGTTTTTATTTCTCTGGGATAAATGGCCAAGAGTGTAATTACTGTATCATATGGTAGCGGCATAGTTAGAATTTTAGAAACTGTTACACTTTTCCACAGTGGCTGTATAACATTCCCACTAGATTTGTTTGAATAATCCTCATTCTTGCCAGCATTTAGTGATATCACTACTTTTTATTTTAGCCATTCTGATGGGTGTGTAGTGCTATCTCATGGTGATTTAAATTTTCATTTCTCCAACAGCTAGTGATGTTGAGTATCTTTTCATCTGCTTATTGCCATCTGTACATTCTCTTTGGTGAAATATCTGTTTTTGTCTTTTGCCCATTTTCTAATTGGATTGTCTGTGTTTTTACCATTGAGTTTTGAAAGTTATTATTACTTTTTCTAGATACCAGTCCTTTGTCAGATATGGGGTTTGTAAATATTTTCTCTCAGTCTGTGGCTGTCTTGTCATTCCCTTAACAGGGTCTCTCACAAGGCAGAAGTTTTTAACTTTTATGAAGCCCAAATTATCAATATTTTCATTTATGTGTCATGCTTTTGGTGTCAAATTTACAAGCAATTTTCCTAATTCCGTATCCTGAAAATTTTCTCCTTTTTGTTCCTAAAAGTTTTAGTTTTATATTTTACATTTAAGGCCATGATTCAACCTTAGTTAATCTTTACAGAAGCTGTGGGGACTTATGTCAAAATTTCTTCCCCCATCACTTACTGATGTCAGATAGCTCCAGCACCATTTGTTGAAAAGGCTGTCTTTTGTCTATAGAATTGCTTTTGCACTTTGTAAAAAATCAGCTTAGGATATTTGTGTGGGTCTACTTCTGAGTCCTTTATTCTGTTCCACTGGTTTATCTGTTTATTTCTCTGCTAAAGCTTCATAGTCTTTTTTACCATAGCTATTGCCTTGAAATTGGGTAGATTGGTTCCTCCCACTGTATTCCTTTTTTTTTTTTTTTACAAGCTTAATGTTCTATTTATTCAAAATACAAATCCTCAACATAATTTGCCACTAAAATCTCATGTAGTCCCTTCACAGGACACATGATCCACTGGGAGTTAATAAATTAGCAGCTGGCAGGCAGTGACACACAGCAAAAATGAAAACTAAGAGGTGAAATAGTTCTGAAAGAAAGAAGGTTTTACAGCTAAGAGAAATCATTGAATTACTAAGTCATTAGCACTAATTTTGAGCCAACTAACTAATTAATATGAGATGATACAATGTCCTATGCTTTGGTAAATTCAAACTGTGTTTAAACACTCTTCTTTTCAAAATAGTTTAGTTATGCTAGTTTCTTTGCCTTTCGATATAAACTTTGGAATAATCTTGTCTATATCTGTAAACAAGCTAGGATTTTCATAGGAATTGTGATAAATCAGTACATCAATTTGGGGAAATTGATGTTTTTACTATCCTGAGTCTACAGATCCATTAACACAGTGTGTCTTTCCACGTATTTAGATCTTCGATTATTTTCATCAGCATTTTGTAGTTTTCAGCAAAAGTTTTTCAGACCTACACATGTTTCGTCAGATTTACACGAAAGTATTTTATTTTTTGAGTAATTACAAATAGTATTATAATTTTAATTTCATGTGTTCATTGATAGCATGGAGAAAAACAGTTGAATGTTTATCTTGTATCCTGCAACCTTGCTGAACACACTTGTTAGTTCTAGGATTATATTTGGTAGATTTTTGAAATTTCTATACAGGCATTATGCCATGTGCAAATAAGAACAGTTTTGTTTCTTTCCTTCTGATCTACATGCCTTGCATTTTCTTTTCTTGCCTTATTGACCTGGTTAGAACTTTCAGCATTCTGTTGAATAAAATACGAGTAGTGAGAATAGACATTCTTGCATTCTTCCTAATCTTAGCAGGAAACTATTGTGTTTCCTATAATCTTAACTGTAGGTTTTATTTTGTTTTTGTTTTTTTACTCCTAGATGTTCTTTCTTAAATTGAATAAGTTCTGCTATTTCCATTTTTCCAAGAGGTTTCATTATTAAAGGGTATGAAATTTTGTCAGATGCTTTTTCAGTCTCAGTTGATATGATCATGTCATTTATCTTCTTAAGTGGATTACATTGATTAATTTTCAAATACTGAATAAGGCTTGTGTCCCTAGAATAAGCCACATTTGGTTGTGATGAATATTTTTATATATTGCTGAATTCTATTTGCTAATGTTTTAAGGATTTTGTGTCCATACTCATGAGGGATTATTTGCATGAAGTTTTCTTACTTTGTAATTTATTTGTCTGGTTTTGGTATTGGGGCAATACCAGTTTTGGTATCAGGACAATAAAATGACTTGGTAATTGTTCCTTCCTCTTTAATTTTTCTGGAATTGATTGTGTAAAACTGGTGACTCTCTTGTTTAATTATTTGATAAAATTCTTCAGTGAAACTATCTGGGCTTGGAGATTTCTTTTTGGGGAGGTTTTAAATTATGAATTTAATTTTCTTAATAGTTATGGGGCTATTCAATTTATCTATTTCATATTGGCTTATTTTTGGCATTTCACATTTTTTGAATAGCCCATTTTGAATAGTCCATTTCATGTAAGATGTCAAATTTATTTGTACAGAGTTTATAGTATTCCCTTATTATTTTTTGGATGTCTGCAGGTGTATAGTGATATCCCTTGTTTAATTCCTGATATTGGTAAATTGTCTCCTCTCTTTTTCTCTTTGTCAGTATTGCTAGAGGTTTGTCCATTTTATTAATCTTTTTGAAGAAAAAACTTTTTTGTTTAATTGATTTTCTCTATTGTTTTCAATTTTGCTATTTTTTGCATTTTATTTTTTCTTTTCTTATGATTCTATGGGTTTATTTTGTTCTTTTTTTAATCTTTAGATGAGAACTTAAGTTACTGATCTGAGACATTTCCTCTTTTCTGATCTAAGCATTTGGTGCTATAAATTTCCCTTGCCACATTGCTTTAGCTGTATCCTATAAATGTTGTGTTGTATTTTCCTTTTCTTTCAGTTCAATATATTTTTATTTCTCTTGAGACTTCCTCTTTTTTATGCTAAACATTTAAGGTATACATCAATGGACGAATGAGTTAAAAAATCATGAAACATATACAACAGAATATTATTCAGCCTTAAAAAAGGAGATTCTGCCATTTACAGGAAAATGGATGAAACTGGAGGACATCATGTCAAAAGAAGTAAGTCAGACACACACACAAAATAATGCAAGATCTCACTTATACGTGGAATCTAGAAAAATGTCAAGACTTCCTTTTTGATCATGAATTATTTTGGAGTGTTATTTGTTAAATGTTTGTAAATTTTTCTTTTACCTCTGTTATTGATTTCTAGTTTGATTATGTGTGTTGGAGAGTATATTCTGTATGATTTCAAAATATACTCTGTAGGATTTGTTGAGGTTTGTGTTATAGAACAGAATATGTTATATCTTGATATAGGATGTGGGTACTTTAAAAGAATGTGTAAAAGAATGTGCTTTTATGTAGTATGGTGGTGGAGTATTCCGTGCATGTTAATTAGATCCTGCTAGTTGATGGTATTTTTTATTTCTTCTATATATTTGCTGATTTTCCTTCTGATTGTTCTGTCAGTTATTGAGAGAAAGATATTAACATCTCCACTGTAATTGTGGGTTTACCTTTTCCTCCTTTCAGTTTTATCAGTTTTTGCTTCATATATTTTGCAGCTCTGTTTTTAGTTACATACACATTTAGGATTGCCATGTCTTCTTGGTAGATTGACTTTTTGTTATTATAAAATGTCTGTCTCTAGTAATTATCTTTGCTGTGAAGTCTATATTATCAAATATTAATATAGCCTCTCCTGCTTTCTTTTGATTGATGTTTGAAGGGTATATTTTGAAGTCTAGCCTTGTCTCTTGGCCCTTGCTGGTGGGGTTGGGGTGGTATTTGACTGAAGTAGAGCACCTACTGTCCAAGCTTTTTCTGTCTTCCTCTGCTGTGCTTTTCTTGGGCCTTTAGTTACTGAGAGGGAATTTCTGTTGGGGATTGGTGTGTGTGGGTATCTGTGTTCCCATTGGTGTTTTACAGTTGCTGGTTCCTTCAGCTCCAAATCTTGAATGGATGAGGCAAAAAGAAAACCCAAGAAAGTCATCACCATGTTGTTCCTTGGGTCCTGAGGTCCCTAGTGGACCTGCCCTTTCCCCCACATCTTTTAGAGTCTTCTTATGTTTGTTTTACGTATAACATCCAGGGCTTTTAGTTGTATTATGCAGGAGGAATAAGGAAAAGTACTTCTATTCCATCTTCCCTGAGGCAGAAATCAGGATGCCAAGTTCTTTGGGTTTTCCACCTCAGATTTTAATATGTAGTAATTTCAAAGATTTTTTTCTCTAACTCTTCATTCCAAGATGGTGTCTACAGAGCTTCAGAGTATCAGGGTTGAGGGTAGGTATGTGGGCTGTTCTTCACACTCTGCTGCTGAAGAGAGAATTTATTCTTTAGGACAATGATATATATGGCAACTGCCATATTCACTGAAGCCCATGATCCTGCAATAACCTCTGGTCACCAGGTCCATTCAGGTCAGTCTGTCTTTCTTATAGCCCTTGCCATTCAGTTCTACTTGCATTTTTTCCAACTCTGTTTATTTTTTAACCTTTAGGTAATATAGAAAAATTCATACTACTTTTTTTTTTTTGAGATGGAGTCTTGCTCTGTCGCCTAGGCTGGAGTGCGGTGGCATGATCTTGGCTCACTGCAACCTCCACCTCCCGGGTTCAAGCAATTCTCCTGCCTCAGCCTCCCAAGTAGCTGGGATTACAGGCATGAATCACCACACCTGACTAATTTTTGTATTTTTGGTAGAGACAAAGTTTCACCATGTTGGCCAGGCTGGTCTCGAACTCCTGACCTCAAGTGATCCTCCTGCCTCAGCCTCCCAGACTTCTGGGATTACAGGCGTGAGCCACTGCGCCCTGCCCTACTTTTGATAATATAGAAAAATTATACTGTTATGGGGCCAGGAAACTTGGGAATTTAATTGGATAGCATGGTAAGGGTGGAGAAAACAAAATTATATAAAGAAGCCTAAATTTCAGGCCTGCTCATAGTATATGTGGGATATAAAGCCCTACATATTGAATACACTTTCTTTTACTGAGACAATAATAGCAACTGGAATTACCAATCAAGATTTAAAACAACACATCAGGAAATAAACACAAATTTTATCTATCACCTTTAAACACTACAATGGTTTTGCATATGCAGTGTGTCAGTTAGGGGTCCATTAAAAAAGCAAAACCAGCACGAGATCTATCTCTGTGTGTGTGTGTGCGTGTATGTGTGTGTGTTTGTGTGTGTGTATGTATGTACGTATATGGACCTATCTGTATCTCTATCTGTGGATTGGTTTATAAGATTGTGGGGACTGGTTAGGCAAGACTGAAATCCACATAGTAGGCTGTCGAGAAGGGCAGGATGGAACCCTCAGGCACAAGCTGAAGGTGCAGTTCACAGAGAGAATTTCTTCTTCTTTCTCCTTTTCTTCTTTTTCTCCCATTCCCTTCCTGTTCCTTGGCATCCTTCTTCTTCTTTTCCTTCTTTAAAAATTATTTTTATGGATACATAATAGTTGTATGTATTTATAGGGTCCATATGATACTTTGATATAAGAATTCAATGTGTATTGATCAAATCAGGGTAATTGGGATGTTGATCACCTTAAACATTTATCATTTCTTTGTGTTGGGAACATTCCAATTCCATCCTTTTAGTTATTTTGAAATATACAATAAATAAGACCGCTCAACTGATGGAATGAAGCCCACCCTGATATCTAGGATAATTTTTCTTACTGAAAGTAAACTGATGATAAGTCTTAATCACATCAACAAAGTACTTTCATGGCAAAACCCAGATTTGTGTTTGATTGAATAACTGGGGAGTGTAGCCCAGACAACTTCACACATAAAACTGATCATTACATGCAGCAAGTATTAAACATATTTTAATTGAATGACACACAGCACTGTCCCTTATATTGCAATTGTCACCATCTCTCAAAGCAACAGCTAGAGTGTATATTAGGGTAAAGAGTTAGTATAAATTAATGCATGTACTCTTTGTTGTGAGAGCTGTTCTGTGCCTTATAGGATATTTAGCAGCATCCCTGGCCTCTATACAGTAGTTGCTAGTAGCATCCCCCACCAGTTGTGACAACAAAAATGTTGAAAGTTCTTTAAGCGGTAAAATCACTGCTGGTTTATAACCACTGAGCTAGATACACACGTGTGTGTGTGTGTGTATATATATATATATATTTCAAGAATAATACAAGTTGTTTAATGTTGTAAAACATCTCTCTGCCACTAGAAATACCACGAATTGGAACATGAAGAGAAATAAGAAAATGTTCACTTTGCAAAAGCAGGAAGCAATATTTTGTCCTGAAAAATAAATCTATTGCCATTGGTGAAGAAGAGTAAAACAAGATGATTAATCTGCCTTTTTTCCTAAGTGCTTTGCTGCTCAAAGCCTCCTAGCACATAGAAGATTTAAAGCTACCTTTTTTACTTTTGTCTTATAGCATGAACACTGTTTTTATTTATTCAATAGTTTGTTTTCTTGACCTCAATTTAGTAAGCCGATAAATTGAAGATTTTACAGTTATCAAAGAATCACAACAACTACAAAAAATTTGCCTCTTATTTAAATGTGGTACTCAATTGATTTTGTGCAGTCAGGTGTCCTTGATAGTAGAAAAGATTCTGAAATGCTAGCTTTTAGATGGATGTGACATGCCAAAATCACAAATGAACAATGAAGATAGGTTACTGTATTAGTCTGAGTTCTCCAGAAAAACAGATCCAGTAGGATGTGTATATATATATGAAGAGATTTATTTTATGGAATTGTCTCATATGATTATGGAAGCTAGTAAATCCAAAATCTGCAGAGTGGACTGGCAGGCCAAAGACCTGGAAAAGGCCCATGCTGCAGGTCCAGTCTGAAGGCTGCTTGCAGAATTCTGTCTTGCTAGGATAAGGTCAATCTTGTTCTATTCAGGCCTTCAGCTGATTGGATTAAGTCCACCCACATTATGGAGGACAATCTGTTTTACTCAGTCTACCAATTCAATTGTTAATCTCATCCAAAAACACTCTCATAGAAATATCCAGAATAATGTTTTACCACATATCTAGGGACCAAGATCCAATCAAGTTGACACATAACATTATCCATCACAATTGCCCCGTCATTATTTTTATTCTTTGTTAATGTAAAGAACATCGCATTATGGACAAACGTAAACTATGGAGTCAGAGACAGACTTCATTTTGCTCTGCTGCTTTTTAGTTATGGGATATTGAGCAATTTACTTGATCTCTCTGAACCTCAGTTTATTGCTCTGTATAATAATATTCCCTTTTTAGGGTTGTTATGGAGAACTGCATATGATAATGCATATAAAGCATGCACATCCCTGTTGGACTTTGGGACACACACACACACACACACACACACACACATACATACATATATATGTTTTAAAATAATTTTTAATTTTTGTGGATACCTAATTGGTGTATGTATTTATGAAGTACATGTAATGTTTTAATACAAGAATGCAATGTTTAATCCTCACATCATGGAAAATAATGTATCCACCTCATCAAGCATTTATCCTTTGTTTTACAATCCAATTATACTCGTATTTTGCAATGTACAATTAAATTATTATTGACTATAGTCACCCTATTGTGCCATCATATACTAAGTATTATTCATTCATTCTAGTTTTTTAACCCATTAACCATCCTCGCCCCTCCCTATTCTCCCCACTACCCTTCCCAGCCTCTGGTGACCATCCTTCTACTGTCTCCATGGGTCCAATTGTTTCAAATTTTAGATTCCCACCAATAGGTGAGAACTTGTGATTTTTGTCTTTCACTTAAGATACTGATCACCAGTTCTAACCATATTGTTGCAAATGACTGAATCTCATTTTTTTAATGGCTGAATAGTACTCAATTGTGTATATGTACCATATTTTCTTTATCCATTCATCTGTTGGTGGACTCTTAGGTTGCTTCCAAATCTTGGCCATTGTGAACAGAGCTGCAATGAACATGGCAGTGCAAATATCTCGATATATTGATTTCCTTTCTTTTGGGTATACCCTGCTCCGAGATTGCTGGATCATATGGTAGTTCTAATTTTTAGTTTTCTGAGGAACCTCCAAACTGTTGTCCATAGCGGTTTTACTAATTTACATTCTCACCAGCAGTATGTGAGAGTTTTCTTTTCTCCACATCCTCACCAGCGTTTGTTATTGCCTGTCTTTTGGATATAAGCTGTGTTAACTGGGGTGATTTTATATCTCATTGTAGGTTTGATTTGCATTTCTCTGACAATCAGTGATGTTGACCACATTTTCTTGTAACTATTGCCATTTGTATGTCTTCTTTTGAGAAATATCTATTTACATCTTTTGCCCAGTTTTACATTGAATCATTCAATTTTTTTTCATATAGAGTTGTTTGAGCTTGTATATTCTGGTTATTAAATCCTTTTCAGATGAGTAGTTTGCAAATATTTTCTCTCATTCTGTGGGTTGTCTCTTGACTTTGTTGATTGTTCCCTTTGCTGTGCAGAAGCTTTTTAACGTGATGTGTTATCATTTGTCCATTTTCGCTTTTGTTGCCTGTGCTTGTGGGATATTACTCAAGAAATTTTTGCCCAGACCAATGTTCTGGAGAGGTTCCCTGGTGTTTTCTTGTAGTAGTTTCAGAGTTTGAGGTCTTAGATTTCAGTCTTTAATCTATTTTGATTTGATTTTTGTATACAGCAAGAGATAGTGGTCTAGTTTTATTATTTTGCATATGAATATCCAGTTTTTCCAGCATCATTTATTGAAGAAACTGTCTTTTCCTCTATGTAAGTTCTTGGCACCTTTGTTGAAAGTGAGTTTACTATTGATATATGGATTTTTTCCTGGGTTCTCTATTCTGTTCCATTGGTCTATATGTCTGTTTTTATGCCAGTACCATGCTATGTTGGTTACTAAAGCTCTGTAGTATAATTTGAAGTCAGGTAATGTGATTCCACCAGTTTAGTTCTTTTGTTCAGGATTGGCTATTCTAGGTCTTTTGTGGTTCCATATAAATTTTTGCATTTTTTTCTAATTCTGTGAAGAATGTAATTGGTATTTTAATATGGATTGCATTGAATCTATAGATTGCTTTGGGTAGTGTGGACATTTTAACAATATTGATTCTTAAAATTCATAAATGTGAAATATCTTTTCATTTTTTGTCTCCTCTTCAATGTCTTTCATTAATGTCTTATAGTTTTCGAAGTAGAGCTCTCTCACTTTTTGGTTAATTCCTAGATATTTAATTTTATGTGTGGCTATTGTAAATGAGATTACTTTTAAAATTTTTTTCAACTTGTTCATTGTTGGTAAATAGAAATACTACTGATTTTTGTATGTTGATTTTGTATCCTGAAAATTTACTGAATTTGTTTATCAGTTCTAATATTTTTTTTGTTGAGTCTTTAGGTTTTTCCAAATATGAGATTGTATCATCTGCAAACAAAGATAATTTGACTTCTTTTTTTCCAGTTTGGATGCCCTTAATTTCTTTCTCTTGTCTGATTGCTCTAGCTAGGACTTCAGTACTACATTGAATAACCGTGGTGAAAGGGAGCATCCTTGTTGTATTCTAGATCTTAGAGGAAAGGCTTTCATTTTTTCCCCATTCAGTATAGTACTAGCTGTAGGTCTGTTACATATGGCTTTTATTATGTTCCTTCTAAAACTCTTCTTTTTGTTTTTTTGTTTATCATGAAGGGATGTTCAATTTTATGAAATGCTTTTTCAGCCTCAATTGAAATGATCATATGGTGTTTGTCCTTCATTCTGTTGATATGATGCATCATATTGATTGATTCACGTTGAACCATCCTTGCATCCCTGGGATAAATCCTACTTGGTCATGATGAATGATCTTTTTAATGTATTGTTGAATTCAGTTTGCTAGTATTTTGTTAAGGATTTTTGCGTCAATATTTATCAGAAATACTAACCTATAGTTTTTTTTTTTTTTTTTTTTTGCTATGTCTTTTTCTGGTTTTGGTATCAGGGTAATATTGGGCTCATAGAATCAGTTTGGAAGTATTCCCTCCTTTTCTAGTTTTCAAAGAAGTTTGAGTAGGATTGGTATTTAATTCTTTCTTAAATGTTTGTTAGAATTCACCAGTGAAGCCATTGAGTCCTGGGCATTTTTTTGTTTTTTTTAACTGAGAGACTTTTATTACAGTCTCAATCTCTTTACATTATTGGTCTGTTCAGGTTTTGGATTTCTTTCTTGTTCAACCTTGGTAGGTTGTATGTGTTTAGAAATTTGTCCATTTATTCTAGATTTTCCAATTTATTGGCATATAGTTGCTCATAGTAGCCACTAACAATCCTTTGAATTACTGTGGTATCAATTTTATGTTTCCTTTTTCATCTCTGATTTTTCTTATTTGGATCTTCTCCCTTTTTTTCTTTGTCTGGTTAAAGTTTATCAATTTTGATCGGGTGCTCACGCCTGTAATCCCAGCACTTTGAGAGGCTGAGGCAGGTGGATCATGAGGTCAGGAGATTGAGACCATCCTGGTTAACACGGTGAAACCCCATCTCTACTAAAAATACAAAAAAATTAGCCAGGCGTGGTGGCAGGTGCCTGTAGTCCCAGCTACTCAGGAGGCTGAGGCAGGAGAATGGCATGAACCTGGGAGGCAGAGCTTGCACCGAGCCGAGATCGCGCCAATGCACTCCAGCCTGGGTGAGACTCTGTCTCAAAAGAAAAAAAACAAGTTTATCAATTTTGTTTGACTTTTCAAAAAAAACCAACTTTTTGTTTCATTGATTTTTTTGTATTGTTATTTTCATTTCAATTTCATTTATTTCTGCTCTGATCTGTAGTAATTTTTTTAATACTAATTTTTGGTTTGGTTTGCTCTTGCTTTTCTAGTTTTTAAAGGTGCATTGTTAGGTTGTTTATTTGAAATGTTTCTTCTTTTTTGATGTAATCACTTATAGCTATAATCTTCCCTCTGAATACTACTTTTGCTGCATCCCAAAGGTTTTGGTATGTTGTGTTTCCATTATCATTTGTTTTAAGACATTTTTCAATTTCCTTCTTAATTTCTTCATTGACCCACTGGTCATTCAGGAGCTTATTGTTTAATTTCCATGTATTTGTATAGTTTCCAAAATTCCTCTTTTTGATTTTAATTTTTCCTCCATTGTGATCAGTGAACATGCTTGATATTATTTCAAATTTTTAGAATGTTTTAAGACTTGTTTTGTGATTTAACATATGGTCTATACTTGAGAATGATCCACGTGCTGAGGAAAAGAATGTTTATTCTGCAACCTTGGATGAAATGTTCTGTAAACATCTATTATGTCCATTTGGTCTACAGTGCGGATTAAGTCCAATGTTTCTTTGTGGATTTTCTGTAGGGAAGATCTGTCTAATGCTGAAAGTGGGGTGTTGAAGTCTCCAGCTAGTATTGTACTGGGGCTATTTCTCTCTTTAGCTCTAATAACATTTCCTTAATATATCTGGGTGCTGCATTGTTGGGTGTATATATATTTAAATTTTTTTTTTTTTTTCCTGAGACAGAGTCTCGCTCTGTCACCCAGGGTGGAGTGCAGTGTCACGATTCTGGCTCACTGCAACTTCTGCCTCCTGGGTTCAAGTGATTTTCCTGCCTCAGACTCCTGAGTAGCTGGCAATACAGGCGTGTGCCACCACACCCAGCTAATTTTGTATTTTTAGTAGAGATGGGGTTTCGCCATGTTAGCCAGGCTGATCTCAAACTCCCTACCTCAGGTGATCCTCCTGTCTCAGCCTCCCAAAGTGCTGGGATTACAGGCATGAGCCACTGCGCCCAGCCAATTGTTACATCTTCTTGCAGAATTGACCCCTTTATCACTATATAGTGACCTTCTTTGTCTCTTTTTATAGTTTTTGTCTTAAAATATATTTTGTCTGATGTAAGTATAGCCACTCCTGCTGTTTTTTGGTTTCTGTTGGCATGTAATATCTTTTTTATTCCTTTATTTTCAGTCTATGTATATCTTTATAAATATGTGAAGTGTGTTTCTTGTGGGAAACAGATGAACGGGTCTTGTTTTTTTCATCTATTCAGCTACTCTATGTCTTTTGAGTGGCGAGTTTAGTCCATTTACATTCAGTGTTATTATTGATAAGTAAGAACTTAATCCTGCCATTTTGTTATTTGTTTTCTGGTTGTTTTGTGGCGTTTCTTTCTTCTTTCCTTCCTTCCTGTCTTCCTTTTAGTGAAGGTGGTTTTTTCTGGTGATATGATTTAGTTTCTTGCTTTCAATTTTTTGTGTATCTGTTGTATGTTTTTTAGTCTGAGGTTAACACGCTTGCAAATATTATCTTATAACCCATGATTTTAAGCTGATAACAACTTTAAGCTGATAACATAGCACTTTTTACCTAAAGAAACAGACAAATAAGCAAAAAGAAAACAATAAAAACTTGCCTAAACTTTGTCTCTTCACTTTTTAACTTTTTGCTGTTTCTATTTATATCTTATTGTAATGTCTATGGCTTAAAAAGTTGTTGTAGTTATTATTTTTATTGCTTCATCAGTTAATCTTTCTACTTAAGGGTATTTTACACACCACAGTTATAGCATGATTGTATTCTGTGTTTTTCTGTGTACTTACTATTATCAGTGAGTTTTTTTTTTTACCTTCAGATGATTTCTTATTTCTCATTAACATATTTTTTTTCTGATTGAAGTACTCATGTTAACATTTCTTACAGGACAGAACTGATGTTGATGAAATCCCTCAGCTTCTGTTTGTCTAGGAAAGTCTTTGTTTCTCTTTCATGTTTGAAGGCTATTTTCACCAGATATACTATTCTAGGGTAAAAGATTTTTTCCTTCAGCACTTTAAATATGTCATGCCACTGTTTCCTGGTCTATAAGCTTTCCACTGAAAAGTCTGTTGCCAGACGTATTGGAGCTCCATTGTATGTTATTTGTTTCTTTTCTCTTGCTGCTTTTAGAATCCTTTCTTTTTTTTTTTTTTTTTTTTTGAGATGGAGTCTCGCTCTGTCGCCCAGGCTGGAGTGCAGTGGCGCAATCTCGGCTCACTGCAAGCTCCGCCTCCCGGGTTCACGCCATTCTCCTGCCTCAGCCTCTCCGAGTAGCTGGGACTACAGGCGCCCGCCACCACGCCCGGCTAATTTTTTTTTTGTTTGTATTTTTAGTAGAGACGGGGTTTCACCGTGGTCTCGATCTCCTGACCTCGTGATCCGCCCGCCTCGGCCTCCCAAAGTGCTGGGATTACAAGCGTGAGCCACCGCGCCCGGCCTAGAATCCTTTCTTTATCCTTGGCCTTTGGGAGTTTGATTATTAAATGCCTTGAGGTAGCCTTCTTTGGGTTAAATCTGCTTGGTGTTCTACAACCTTCTTGTACTTTGATATTGATATATTTCTCTAGGTTTGGGAAGCTCTGTTATTATCCCTTCGAATAATCTTTCTATCCCATCTCTTTCTCTACCTCCCCTTTAATGCCAATAACTCTTGCATTTGCTATTTTGTGGCTATTTTCTAGATCCTGTAGACAAACTTCGTTATTTTTTATTCTTTTTTCTCCTCTAACTGTGTATTTTCAAGTAGCCTGTCTTCAAATGCACTAATTCTTTCTTCTGCTTGATAAATTCTGCTATTAAAAGACTCTGATGTGTTTTTCAGTATGCCAATTGCATTTATCAGCTCCAGAATTTCTGCTTGATTCTTTTTTAACTTAACAATCTCTTTGTTAAGTTTATCTGATAGGATTCCAAATTCCTTTTCCATGTTATTTTGAATTTCTTTGAGTTTCCTCAAAACAGCTGTTTTTTTTTTTTAATTATACTTTAAGTTCTAGGGCACATGTGTACAACGTGCGGGTTTGTTACATATGTATATGTGCGCCATGTTGGTGTGCTGCACCCATTAACTCGTCATTTACATTAGGTATATCTCCTAATGCTATCCCTCCCAGCAAACTATCGCAAGGACAAAATACCAAACACCGCATGTTCTCACTCATAGGTGGGAATTGAACAATGAGAACACTTGGAAACAGGAAGGGGAAAACAGCTGTTTTGAATTCTCTGTCTGAAATGTCATATATCTGTTTCTCCAGAATGACACCTGGTCACTTATGTATTTCATTTGATGATGTCATGTTTTCCTGAATTGTCTTGATACTTGTAGCATCTGTGTCTGGGCATTGAAGAGTTAGGTGTTTATTGTAGTCTTTGCAGTCTGAGCTTGTTTGTAACCATTCGTTTTGAGACGGCTTTCCAAATATTCAGAAGGACTTGGGTGTTGTGATCTAAGCTGTATCTGCTTTAGGGGGGATTTCAAGCCTGGTAATGCTGTGGTTCTTGCAGACTCATAAAGGTACTGTCTTGATGGTGTTAGACAAGATCTGGAAGAATTCTCTGGATTGCCAGGCAGAGATTCTTGTTTTCTTACCTTATTTTCTCCCAAACAAACAGTCTCTGTCTGTTCTGAGCTACTTGGAGCTGGAGGTGGACTGACACAAACATCTCTGTGGCCACCATCCTAGGACTGCCCTGGGTCAGACCTGAAGCTAGCACAGCATAGGGTCTTGCCCAGGGCCTGCTGTAACTACTCCCTGACTATCTACTGCCTATATTTGCTCAAGGATCTGGGACTCTACAATCAGCAGATGGCAAAGTCAGCCAGGCCTGTGTCCTTCCCTTCAGGGCAGCAAGTTCCCCCAGGCCCTGGGTGGGTTCAGTGTGCCATCCAGAAGCCAGGGACTAGATTCGAAAACTTTAGAAGTCTACCTGGTGTTCTCTTCTACTGCGGCTGAGCTGGGACTCAAACCACAAGACAGTTTTTCCCATCCTTCCTTCCCCTTTCAAAAGGCAAAGAAACCTCACTTGATGGCCACTGATACCTCAGGCCCACAGGGAGTACTCCCAGACTACCAGTAATGTTCCCTTAAGGCCCAAGGGCTCTTCATTCAGCTTGTGGTGATGCTTACTTGCCTGAGACTCACCCTTTGGGTGAGCGGGCTTAGCTGTGGCCCAGGGCAAGTCCAGAAATGCCATCCATGAGCCAAGTCCTGGAATTGGGGACCCAAAGAACCTGCTTGGTACTCTACCCTGCTGTAGCCAAGCTAATACCTAAGGTACAAGACAAAGTCTCCTTTACTTTTCTCTCTGCTTTTCTCAAGCAGGAGTCCTACCCTGCAGCCACCACAGCTGGGAATGTGCTGAGTCTCACCTGAAGCCAGCAAGTCTTAGAGTCTCACTCAAGATCCTTGACGTATTACCTAGGAAGCATTGCTGGTTATTTAGGGCCCAAGGGCTCTTTAGTTAGCAGGTGACAAATGCTGCCAGGACTGGTTCCTTCTCTTCAAGGCAGGGGGTTCTGTTCAGGTTCAGGGTATGCCTAGAAATGTCATCTGGGAGCTAGGACCTGGAAAGGTGCTCTCATGACTCTGATTGGTGCCCTATCTTGCTGTGGCTGAGTTGGTCTCCAAGATGCAAGACAAAATCCTCCCCACTTTTTTGTCTTCTCATGTGGAAGAAAGGGGTCTCTTTTGGAGCTATAAGCTGTGCAGCCTGGGGTTAGGAAAGGGGTAATGCTAGCACTCCTTTAACTGTCCAAACTAATGTCCCAGTAGTCCCAGTAATTTACGTTTCCACCTTCCTCCCAAGTCCACTGGCTCTGGGCCCGGGTCAGACTGATGAACACAAGGACTCATCTAGGTGTTGCAGTCTTTGTGGCCTAGATTGCCTTTCAAGTTTATTTCAGGCCCCAGAGCCCTTTAGCCTGCAGTGACGAGGCTTGCAGGAACTCAAGTTCCCAATGAGATTGGCGCTTTCCATCTAGCTAGAGCTGGTTTAAATGCTTCCTCTGTGGGCAGGAATCAGCTGAGTTCGGTTCAGTTTTGCTTTCTGCTATAACAAAGGCAGCAGTGAGTTCAATGCCTCACAATTGCTGGCTCTCCCTCTCCGCAGTGCATGTAAATGCTGTCCACACTGTGCTGCCACTGCTGAGGGGTAAGGGTAAGAGAGGGGTGGTGTCGGTAATTCAGTATGGTTTTTAATACATCTTCAGTGCCTCTTTCAATGAGGTGAAGTTAAAACCTGATTTTTGGTTCTTATAAAAGTGCTTTTTTTGGTGTGTGTAGATAGTTGTTAAATAGGTGTCCCTGAGGGGTGGGGGATGATCAGCGGAGACTTCTATGTCACCATCTTGCTCTGCCTACCTCTGAGCTATATTTTTTTACGGTTAGTAGTTACCTTTCCTTTCTTGAAGGTTGAGTCAAGTCCCTTCATGCATGCAAGAATCCCCTCAGTTTTAAGTCTCAGAAAATTTACAAGATGTGCTTTCGTTTTAATGCTGGTCATAGGCCCATCGTATGCATGAAGTACAAGCTGGATTTTTGAATGATGGGTAATGTAGAACTGGGTGTCAATGCTCTTTTTTTTGGCTATATCTAAATTGGTCAAATGAAACATTATGGATCTTAATGGTGATCTTTTAAGAATTGCAGATTTACCATATTGATTTGTCATTAGTTTCAATTCATCAAATTCATTTGACTTGTAAAGTTCAATGAAAATGCGTTGAAGAGAAACAGTTTGATAGGACAATTAGACTTGCCTCCAGTTTGTAGGAAGCTCAAGAAATTCAGTAAATTTTGTGAAGAGCCCATTTCAAGACAATATTTCAGCAAGGAAACTGCTTAACAATTTCTGACAATAGGTTTTATCTTTGTTTTTATCGCTGTTATTCCCATCCTTTATGCTTTTTAGAAAGTATGTATATTATATTTACCCTGTAAAGGTTCTATGGAGATGAAAAGGGTGCATTGTATCAAAAAAAATTTTGAGAGTCAATATGATGTCTATTCTCCTATTTACTAGGCTAACCCTGGAGCTCCACTCAGGGTGGATGTACTGAGCCTTATTCACCTTTGTACTCAAAAGCGCAACACAGTCTTGCTAATAAAGGACAGATTAAAATGTCAATAAACTAAAGTAATAATACTAATAGTTAATATTTACTGAATGCCTAAAATATTCTAGGCAATGTTCTAGGAGCTTCACATGCAATTGACTCAATGTTCTGGTTTGCTTTGGACTGAGGGGTTCTCTGAGATGCAACACTTTCCATGGTAAACTCAGGTAAACTCTGACGGTTGGTTATTCTATCACATATCACGTGTGTTGACACCAAGCAATCTGTAGAATAATTAGGGCTACTAAATAATCAAACATATTGTCCTCAAATAATAGGGTGCTGGAAACATTCATTAACTTTCCCCAGTACCACTGAGTCCCCAGGTCTTCAATAAATTACTTACAGCTCAGCAGCACATCTCACTTATTCTAAAATTGACCACATAATTGGAAGTAAAACACTCCTCTGCAAATGCAAAAGAATGGAAACAGAAACAAAGAGCCTCTCCAGCCACAGTGCAATCAAATTAGAACTCAGGATTAAGAAACTCACTCAAAAACACACAACTATGTGGAAACTGAACAACCTGCCCCTGAATGACTACTGGGTAAATAACGAAATTAAGGCAGAAATAAATAAGTTCTTTGAAACCAATGAGAACGAAGACACAACGTACCAGAATCTCTGGGACACATTTAAAGTAGTGTGTAGAGGGAAACTGATAGCACTAAATGCCCACAAGAGAAAGCAGGAAATATCTAAAATTGACACCTTAACATCACAATGAAAAGAACCAGAGAAGCAACAGCAAGCAAATTCAAAAGCTAGCAGAAGACAAGAAATAAGTAATATCAGAGCAGAACTGAAGGAGACAGAGACGTGAAAAACCCTTCAAAAAATCAATGAATCCAGTAGATGGTTTTTTGAAAAGATCAACAAAATAGATAGACCGCTAGCCAGACTAATAAAGACAAGAGAGACGAGTCAAATAGATGCAATAAAAAATGATAAAGGGGATATCACCACTGATCCCACAGAAATACAAACTACCATCAGAGAATACTATAGAGACCTCTATGCAAATAAACTAGTAAATCTAGAAGAAATGGATAAATTCCTGGACACATACACCCTCCCAAGTCGAAACCAGGAAGAAGTCAAATCCCTGAATAGGCCAATAACAAGTTTTGAAATTGAGGCAGTAATTAATAGCCTACCAACCAAAAAAAGTCCAGGACCAGACGGATCCACAGCCGAATTCTACCAGAGGTACAAAGAGGAGCTAGTACCATTTCTTCTGAAACAATTCCAAACAATAGAAAAAGAGGGAATCCTCCCTAAATCATTTTATGAGGCCAGCATCATCCTGATACCAAAAGCTGACAGAGACACAGCAACAACAACAACAACAAAAAAAAACAAAAGAAAAATTCAGGCCAATATCCCTGGTGAACATTGATGCAAAAATCCTCAATAAAATACTGGCAAACTGAATCCAGCAGCACGTCAAAAAGCTTATCCACCACGATCAAGTTGGCTTCATACCTGGGATGTAAGGCTGGTTCAACATACACAAATCAATAAACATAATCCATCACATAAACAGAACCAATGACAAAAACAACATGATCATCTCGATAGATTCAGGAAAGGCCTTCGACAAAATTCAACACCCCTTCATGCTAAAAGTTCTCAATGAACTAGGTATTTGTGGAACGTATCTCAAAATAGTAGGAGCTATTTATGACAAACCCACAGCTAATATCATACTGAATGGGCAAAAACTGGAAGCATTCCGTTTGAAAACTGGCACAAGACGATGATGCCCTCTCTCACCACTCCTGTTCAACATAGTGTTGGAAGTTCTGGCCAGGGCAATCAGGCAAGAAAAAGAAATGAAGGGCATTCAAATAGGAAAAGAGGAAGTCAAATTGTCTCTGTTTGCAGATAACATGATTTTATATTTAGAAAACCCCATCGTCTCAGCCCAAATCTCCTTAAGTTGATAAACAACTTCAGCAAAGTCTCAGGATACAAAATCAATGTGCAAAAATCACAAGCTTTCCTATACACCAATAATAGACAAACAGAGGGCCAAAACATGAGTGAACTCCCATTAACAATTGCTACAAAGAGAATTAAATACCTAGGAATCCAACTTACAAGGGAAGTGAAGGACCTCTTCAAGAAGAACTACAAACCACCGCTCAAGGAAATAAGAGAGGACACAAACAAATGGAAAAACATTCCGTGCTCTTGGATAGGAAGAATCAATATCATGAAAATGGCCATACTTCCCAAAGTAATTTATAGACTCAATGCCGTCCCCATCAAGGTACCATTGACTTTCTTCACAGAATTAGAAAATCTACTTTAAATTTCATATGGAACCAAAAAGAGCCTGCGTAGCCAAGACAATCCTAAGCAAAAAGAAGGAAGCTGGAGGCATCACGCTACTTGACTTCAACCTATACTACAAGGCTACAAGTAACCAAAACAGCATGGTACTGGTACCAAAGCAGATATATAGACCAATGAAACAGAACAGAGGCCTCAGAAATAACACCACACATCTACAACCATCTGATCTTTGACAAACCTGACAAAAACAAGCAATGGAGAAAGGATTCCCTATTTAATAAATGGTGTTGGGAAAACTGGCTACCAATATGCAGAAAACTGAAACCCTTCCTTACACCTTATGCAAAAATTAACTCAAGATGGATTAAAGACTTAAATGTAAGACCTAAAACCATAACCTTGGGAGAAAACCTAGGCAATACCATTCAGGACAGGCATGGGCAAAGACTTCATGACTAAAACACCAAAGCAATGGCAACAAAAGCCAAAACTGACAAATGGGATCTAATTAAACTAAAGAACTTCTGCACAGTGAAAGAAACTATCATCAGAGTGAACAGGCAACCTACAGAATGGGAGAAAATTTTTGTAATCTATCCATCTGACAAAGGGCTGATATCCAGAATCTACAAAGAACTTAAACAAATTTACAAGAAAAAAACAAACAACCCCATCAAAAAGTGGACGAAGGATATGAACAGACACTTCTCAAAAGAAGATATTTATGCAGCCAGCAAACATATGAAAAAAAGCTCATCATCACTGTTCATTAGAGAAATGCAAATCAAAACCATAATGGGATACCATCTCACGCTAGTTAGAATGGTGATTATTAAAATGTCAAGAAACAACAGATGTTGGAGAGGATGTGGAGAAATAGGAACACTTTTACACTGTTGGTGGGAGTGTAAATTAGTTCAACCATTGTGGAAGACAGTGTGGTAATTCCTCAAGGATCTAGAACCAGAAATACCATTTGACCCAGCAATCCCATTACTGGGTATATACCCAAAGGATTATAAATCATTCTACTATAAAGACACATGCTCATGTATGTTTATTGTGGCACTGTTCACAATAGTAGACTTGGAACCAACCTAAATACCCATCAATGATAGACTTGGATAAAGAAAATGTGGCACATATACACCATGAAATACTATGCAGCCATAAAAAAGGATGAGTTCATGTAGTTTGCAGGGACATGGATGAAGCTGGAAACCATCATTCTCAGCAAACTATCACAGGAACATAAAACCAAACACCGCATGTTCTCACTCATAAATGGGAGTTGAACAATGAGAACACATGGACATAGGGAGGGGAATATCACACACTGGGGCCTGTCAGGAGGTGGGGGACTAGGGGAGGCATAACGTTAGGAGAAATGCCTAACATAGATGAAGGGTTGAAGGGTGCAGCAAACCACCATGGCATGTGTATACATATGTAACAAACCTGCATGTTCTGCACATGTACCCCAGAACTTAAAGTATAATAATAAAAAAAAGAAAATAAAAAATTACTCAAAGGCAGCAAATTCTTTAAAAGTGATTTTTAAATTACAAAATTGTCTTGTTTCCTCAAAATATAAATAGGATTACAGAGCACTGAATTTACTTTTTTACTTGGGAATATAGTTACTATTTGTTGAGGTTTCTGAGGTCTTTACATATATTGTTTCATTTAATTCTGAAAACAAGCTTTTGGCGTAGAAGTTACTATTCTCATTTATAGAGGAGTTAATTGTGACTCAGAGAAGTCAAATAATCTACTTCAAGTCACAGATAAGTGGCAAGGCAAAGAACACTGTCATTGCACCACCTTTGGCCTTTGTGGGTTTACACATCTGCCTCCCAAATAACAGTGATGTGAAGAGGGTATGTTTAACATGCACGTACCAGAAGTTCTTCAACCAGAATCCCACTCCCAGGCTTCTCCAGATTAAAGGAAGGCACAGTTCCTTGGTGTTAGGTTCTCCCAAGGATAGTCTTGCTTTCTGCTCTGGAAACAGGACTGGGCATGCTCTGTGTTCTGTATCTTAGCCGGCAAGTAGCTGGGGGTAAGAAGGAGGTGAGGATCTCAGCTTCTACCCAATCAGATGGCTTCAATTTCTGAGTGTTTGGGAGGATGTGAAATGTCTCAGCACTCTTCACTCCCACAGATGCTCTTTGGAGATCTCCCTCTAATTAATTTACAGTCTTTGCTTTTAGAAGTGCTTGAAGGATACAGTCACTGTATCCATTTGCCTACTTCTTAGCAAGTCTTCTGAGTATGTGACTCATATGTGGAAAATGTGGTGTGGTAGCTGTGCGAATGTGCCACTCAAATCTCCTGCAGAAGGCATAATTGACTGACAATCCCAGCTACTTGTTCTGAATCCATCACTGCATTTGTGTCAAAGCCACACTTCCCACAGACTACTCCCAGCCAAGCCAGTGATTGAATGTGTCAGGGATACTAAGACAGGCCTATTTCTACGTTGAGAATTTTTGGAAGCATAACTTTGGTTTAAGGACTTCCCATTGGTCTGCTCCAAAACTTATAGTTTTGCTGTAAGTTGAGTAACTTCTTATCCAACCCTTTCTTCCATTTCTCCTTCACAGGGGTGAGAGCAGAATGGCATTTTCAAGTTTCTCTCTGTTGCCACTGGTGCCCTTCCTTTTTCCCTAGTAGGCATTTCCCCCAATACATCTATTGCACATCTACAGTTTTCTCAGAGAACCCAAAATAACACATTGGTAATTAATGCTCTCTGTCCTTTGTTTTGAAGACTTAGCTAAAATTCTAACTTGAGGCAATAGAAAAAATCCCATTTAATGTCTTGCTATATATGCTGTAGTTTCAAATTTTGGAACATTTGATTTAATGCCAGATGTTTAAAACGAAAACATTTTTGGGTGGTTGAATGGGGGAGTAAACTTGAATCAATAGAACATTTGAGACAAATTATTTTAGTATAGATTCCTGAGATAATTCTCCAGGTTTTTAGTTCAGTTTACTTGTATAAATGGAAACTCAACTATAAAGGAAATGGCACAATAACAGAAGAGGGTTGATTTGGGACTGAGACCAGCCACTTGGCTCCTGGATTTATCTCTTTCCCTTACTAACTATGGTTGTGAGTGCATCCCTCCATCTCTCTGCATTATGCCTTCTTGATCTGGAAAATATGAAATTATTTCATTATACCCAAGAGGAAAGTATTATTACTCCCATTTTGCAGATGACGAAACTAAGGCTGAGAGAGAAGAATTTAACTTGCCCAAGCTAACCTAGCTAGGACACAATAGGATAAAAATTTGGATAGAAGGGTAGGTGGCTATATGGTGTTTGTTCTTTTTGTCTATTTCAAACTGCATCCAGTAATCCTTAAGGTGTTTCCAATTATTAATTTTATGGATTTATACACTTGGAATTAAAAAATAACACTTTGTCTAAATGCATATTTTACCTGTGCATGGATTTTCTGTTATGAAGGGAACCACCTTATTGGACAATTTTAGTTTATTTTTTATTGGCTGCTTTACTGAGCCTCATCAAATGTATTTGCTTTGCAGAGCTACAGTGGATTAATCCTGAATAAGTAATTTGGAAATGTTTTTATTCATTTCTATGGAAACCATCTATTTGGATTTTCATATATCAAGATCATAGAGATTTGTCCCAGTCCAATTGCAATCTTAGTTACAGCAGTGTTGGCTTACATATTAAAGGCATAGTTTTGCTCTGATGGCCCTTCAGAAATCTGTAATTGATGTGGAACACTGACACTAACAGAATGTGTCCTATGAAGTCCTACGAGTTAGACTTCTGCAGATTAGTGGAAGCTTTCTTGATGGAACAAGCCCTTTGGAATTTATTAACATCATTTTCCTCTCCTATTAACTATTCCCTTCTCACACAATCCATTTGATGTGCCTTTGCTGGCATTTTAAAGAATCAAACCTCAATCTGAGAGTCAAACTGATATCTGAGGTCATATATATCAGAAACATAGTTCTTGACTTTTGTATTAGTCCATTCTTGCATTGCTATATAGAAATATCCGAGACTAGGTGACTTAGAAAGAAAAGAGCATGGTTCTGCAGGCTGTACAGGAAGCATGACTGGGGAGGCATCAGGGAGCTTCTATTCATGGCACCAGGCAAAGCCAGAGCAGGCATCTTCACACGGGTGGAGCAGAGAACCCTCTCTTCTCTCCTGGAAGATAGAATGGGGAGGTACCACACACTTTTAAAGAACAAGATCTTGTGAGAACTCACTATCAGGAGAACAGTAGCAAAGGGATGGTGCTAAACCATTCATGAGAAACCCACCCCCATGATCCAATTACCTCCCACCAGGCGCCTCCTCCAACACTGGGGATTACAATTCGATAAGAGATTTGACCGGGTAAACAGATCCAAACCATATCAACTTTTTACTGTCAAATAGAACTTTTCTTTTGAAATTTTGGGATGAACAATATTTCCTTTATATATTTCTTTTCTGCAGAATGAACCCCTATCTTTTGATTCTCAGAGTATGTCATACTGCCTCCAACATGACTTTACACCCCTGCCCCACCAGCTTTAGGGCTCTTCGTGCCAGGGTCTCCTTTGCTGAGGGGGCTGTTTGTGGAAAGGTAGGTGTTGGGCTCATGCCATTCAGACCTCCTGGAGGGTGTGCACTGTGTTTAAAGAAAGCATACTGTAGGGGATGGCCTCGATATCTAAGACTCATGTTAGAAATTTAAGCTGGCCAGGTGCGATGGCTCACGCTTGTAATCCCAGCACTTTGGGAGGCCGAGGTGGGTGGATCATGAGGTCGGGAGTTTGAGACCAGCCTGGCCAATGTGGTGAAACCCCGTCTCTACTCAAAATACAAAAATTAGCTGAGCATGGTGGTGCACGCCTGTAGTCCCAGCTACTTGGGAGGCTAAGGCAGGAGAATCACTTGAACCCAGGAGGTGGAGGTTGCAGTGAGCCGAGATCATGCCAGTGCACTCCAGCCTGGCTGACAGAGCAAGACTCCATCTCAAAAAAAAAAAAAAAAAAAAAAAAAAAAAAAGAAATTTAAGCCTAAATTTTCCAGATATAAATCCTGGAGAGTTTATAATAAATATTCAAGATTATCTATGTGTCCATCTCTCTCTCTCTCTCATCTATCTTTCTTTTCTGGTTTCTTTCAAGTCAAATAATTATACAAAATTATTTCTTAAAACATTGATTACCTACAACTGATTTATCATCCATAAAACAACATCTAATTTGCCAAAATATTACATTACATCTGTATCAATTCAGTGTCATGAGCTATTTAAAAAGTCAACCCAGATATCCTAGGCTTTTAATGTAGGAGAAAGTCAGGCCATTTTGATGAACTTTGTTTAGTCTTCCTTCATGCTATGCCTGATAGTATTATAATTATATAAGCTTTCATTTGGCCTATCTTTGTATTTAAATGCTGTCTTTTATAAGCATCATTCATTTTTAAAACCAATCTGACAAACTTATTCTTTTACTCAGACTATTTAGTTCCTTTTTCTTTAATGAAATTACTGGTATGTTTGGTTTTACATCTCCCATCTTACTATTTGCTTTCTATTTTGGCTGTATTAATATTATCTTTCCTCTACTTTCTTGATTTTTGAATTAAATATTTACATTATTTCTTTTTCATCCTGCTCATTTATTAATTTTACACTTATTCCTCTTTTAATATTTGTCCTAGAGATCACAACATACATCCTTGACTTATTACAAATTATTACTCTTAACTCTTTCCTAATGTTGCTAGAAACCTAGAACCTTTGAACTTTATTTATCTTTCCCTCCTGCCTTTTGAATAATTCATGTTATACATTTTAGGTGCCTATAAACTTAAAATTTCACAAGAATTCACAGTTTTTATACAATCTATATTTATTTACAGTTATTCACATATTTATCCTTTCCTGTGTTCTTAATTTTCTCCTGTTTTTTTCCATGTTTCCACCTGTGATTATTTTCCTTTGCCTGAAAATCTTCCTTTGGCATTTCTTTTATGCAGACCTACTGACAATGAACTCCCTTAGTTTGTTTGTTTGTTTGTTTGTTTTTGCTTGAAATTGTCTTTATTTTCAGTGATGAGAGAATATTTTTACCAGACACTGAATTCTGGAATGGTTTTTGTTTTCTTGCAGCACTTCAAAAATGTCATTCTAATGTCTCTGGCTTCAATCATTTCTGTCCAGAACTAAGTTGAAAGCCATGTTATTGCTCCTTTTAAAATAATCTGGTATTTTTCTCTAGCTATTTTTAAGTATCTCTTTTTTAGGAATTTTACTGTACTTTCATACAGTACGTTTCAGAAATGTACTATGTGGTTTTCTTTGTCTTTATCCTGCTTGGTGTTTGTTGAGCTTCTTAAATCTGTGAGTCAATATCCTTTAATAGTTTTGGAAAGTTCTTGGCCAATATCTCTGAGACTGCTGGTTTTCTATCATCTCTCTTCTTGCTTTCTTGAACCATAATAATACATATGTTAGACATTTTGAGCATGTCCTAGAAGTCTCTTCCACTTCAGTCTCTATATTTCTTCTATTCTTTGTTCTCTCTGTGCTTCATTTTGGAAACTTTCTGTTAATCTCTCTTCCAGTCTACCAATCCTGTGTCTCATTTGCCATTAATGCCAACCATTGAGTTCTTAATTTAAGATACTGCGTTTTTTAGTTCTAGAGTAACTATTTGATTCTTTTTCAAAAAAAATAGACTAATTCTGTGGTTAGAGTCTTCATCGTTTCATTTATATTTTCTACTTTTTTGTATTTAACATATTGATCATAGTTATTTGTTTGCTGATTCAAACATCTGGATCATCAGTGGGTCTATTTCTCTTCATTGTTTTATTCTGTAGATCATGTCACATGATTTTTTTTCATGAGTAATATTGTTTGACTGAATGCAATGCTTTTGTGTATGAAAGAACTGCAGGCTCCATATGGTTTTATCTTCTATCAGAGAAGGAGTCCCCTTTTCTGTTATGCAGATAGAGTGAGGAAGTTATTATCTTAATTCATTCAGGGATCGAGCTTGGTTAGAACTCATTTCAGTAAGATTCAATCTATACTTGGTTTGTCCCTCTTCCTAGGGTAGGCCCTCCCAGGCTTTTGGCTGAGAATCTGGTGTTTCCTCAGCCCTGCAGTTTGCAGGAGATTCAGATTTTCCCTTTAGAGGAGTTCAGCCTAACATTTATTTATTTATTTGTTTATTTATTTATTTATTTAGAGACAGGATCTCACTCTATTTCCCCGGCTAGAGTGCAGTGGTGCTATCTCGGCACACTGCAACCTGTACTTCCCAGGCTCAAGTGATCCTCCTGCCTCACAGTAGCTGAGAATATGGGCACGCACCACCACGCCCAGGCAATTTTTGTATGTTTTGCAGAGACGGGGTCTTGCCACGTTGCCCAGGCTGGTCTCGAACTCCTGGGCTCAAGCAATCTGCCCGCCTCTGTCAGCGTAACTTTTTATCCTCACAAATCATACCGTTTTAATATTGGCAAATGTCTTTAGGGGGTGAGCAGCCATGCATTTGAAATAGTTTTCTTCACCTTGAAAGTCTTTAATTTCTAAGCACTGTGAGATTGTGGGAGCTATTTTCTGCCTTTTGGAAGTTTTTGGCCTAGCTTTTTATCTTCCTGGGCAATACCAGAACTCCAAAATTCCCTTCAAGGAAAACTGGCTATGTGTTTAAGGCTTCTCAAGTTTTCATTTTTGTCAGTCCAGTTTTGTGTGGCAGCTAACACTTTTGCTGGTTTCTCTTTCCAGTAGCATAGCCTCTTTCTGAGCCAAGGTTGATCAACTTTTGGTCAGAACTGGAAAACGTTCCTAGAGAAAAAAATTAGTGGACATAATCAGCTCATCTAGGAACTCTGCTCTCCTCTGGAATTTTAATTAATCTAGTCCTAATTGCTTTCATAGATCTCTCATGCCTTTAACAATATTAAACAAAATACCATTCATCTTTTGCTAGTTGTCTTGTCACAGTGGAAGTCTTGGCCTGCTCTGAACTACTTTATTCTATCTGGACATGAAAGTTCTTGCCCTCACACTTCATTATTCCAACCATCATCCAATACACTAATCTGGAAATGATTATACTACTATTTTTGATCTAGCACTTTTCCATGTGAAAATGGCTTAGTAATTATTTACTGTATTTTCAAGGGCTACCTTACAAACATTAATTGAAAAAATGTCTCTTATTTTCTACCCATTCTTCATGACTGACTTTGTATACAGGCTTTGCCTCAGTCTCCTTTGAGTCCCCTAGTTGGACATAAACTTCTTTCTGGAACTCCCACAACACCTTATTTGTATGATTTTATTGCACATATACCTTACATTATGGTTACTTATGTATATTAAGAGCTTCATCCACACTGGGAGGAATCAATAAATAAAAGACTGACTATAATACTGGGGATACATTTTGCGGATACCAAGAGAGTTATTACATACTAATCCTCATTGTTTGTGAAGAGACCACCTAGGAAGCAATATTTGTGAAAGTTTCCTGAGCTGGAGGCAAGAATCACACCAGTACTATCCATTTGCTTTTTGGAAAAAAGATTTTCATAATAGTAGGGTTAAAATTCTGGTTTTTCACAGCCATTAAATAAGGGAAACATGGTTAATATGACAAAGGCAAGTAGTGGTCACATACTTACAGACCCTTGTATCAAAGGCTATTGTAGGGCTTATTATATTGGTAGCAGTTAGGATCCAGAACATCCATGTACAATTTACATTTTCAAGATTATGCACATAAAATTTCTGAGTCAGAAATGATTCTGCTACTCCAGGAATTCTGATACCCCTAAAATCAACCACCATTTAAGCAACTGAGCACTGCTGTGAGCAAACACGGTGGGGAAACACAACATTCAAACATTGCCTCTTGTACACCAAGGGGCTTAGTTAAAACAAGGCATAAGTATTACACATAAAATACCACCAATATTAGAAAATATGTGACAGAAGCTACGTGAATAATGCAGCTAGTAAATATTCTAAAGATGTAGAGGAAATGATGACTGTTCTAGGGGTGGTCTAGCTAGAGATCAGGATTATATCTTCTCATGGGACCTCATATAGCCTCATGTAACTTATGTTGCCTCAAGGGACTTTGGCTTTAAAATTCCTTTTCTTTTCTTTTTTCTTTCTTTCCTGTGGGTTGGATAAATATGACCAATTGTGTTGGAAGAGAAAAGAATAAACTTAATATGGCTTTCCATCCCAGCTGGCTTTAATAGTCTCAATTGCTTTTAAGAAAAACTTGTAAGACAAGTAAAGAACTTCCTGCCAAACTGTATGAATGCCATCTGGCCTGGTGTGGAAGCTTGGTGGTCTAAGTCCATTCATTAAAAAAGTACAATTTACCACAGCTATTCTGGAAGAGCCTGCAGGTGGAAGGAGCTGCAGTGTTTCTCATCAGAAATGTTAAATGAAAAAAAGGATCAGAGATGAACCAAATAAGCAATGTCCCTGAAGAACCGAAACAGATTTCAAAGTGTTATGTGAAATAATAATAGTAGTTGGGTAGAACATGAACTGTAGAGTGAAACTGGTGAAAGGGAATTAGAAAAAAAACAGACATAACAGTTGTTTCTTCCAGTTTTTAGATTGCCTTTCATAGACAAAGACTTTTTCCTGTAGATGTATCTGTGGTATTAGTTGGGTAGGGCGCTTTAGTTTTGATTCTGGGTATGTGCAGTAGGGTAGTTGTTGTATAATTTCTTTGGCTGACAGCAGTATCAATGGTGTCTGTGATTTCCTCAGTGGCTTAGGCTGAAGTTGTTAGTGGAGGCTATGGTGAGACTTTGCTTAGGAGGCCAGGTGGGCCAGGCCTTGGGCCCCTGTAATGGCAGTGGTGAGTTAAGCATGCCTGTCCTTGGGTCCCCCTGGTGGTGTACATGGGCACTGGTATTAGTGGGTGTAGGAAGACTGATTCTTGGGCCTCCAGGCTACCTGATGGCAGTGACAGCAGTGGGCTGGGTGGCTGGGCAGGCCTCAGGTTGCTGGGCAGTGTGTATGGCATGCATGATGGCAGTAGCAGTAGTAAGATAACCTCATGCTCTTAGATGGCATGAGCTGGTGTCAATGGTGGCTGCTATGGCTGGGTGAGGCAGTCCCCAGGCCCCTGGTGACATGTGTGGGTGGTACCAGTGGTGGTGGTGGCAGCAGGCTGAGTGGGCCTGTTCTCAGGCCTCCAAAAAGAGTGCACAGACATCAGTGGTGGGAGATGAGGTGGGGTGATTCTCAGGTTTTGATGGTATGCTTGGGTGCTGGTGGCAGGTTTTGTGGGACTGTTATTATGGTGCACATGTACACCTGAGGTGACTGATGGATCAAGTGTTCCAGATTTGAGCAATGTGATTGGAAGCAAAGAGCCTGCTATCTCCCTGCAACCAAATGTTCACCTTTCCCCAGCCTACCCCTACAGGCCATTGTGTTGTATATAAGGGATTTGGAAGGCCACAGAATAAGAGTCAGCATAATAAGTAAAGAAGGGAAAGGGAGGTTACAATCACTTTATTACTTTATCTGAAGTGATATAATTCTTCTGTGCTTGAGGAGTAGACAGTCCCACGCATTAATTTACTTCATTGTCTTGTCTTTAGCATCATTAGTGAGCTAAAATACACTAAAATAATACTACTACTGCTAACGTTAAGAATTAACATTTACTGGGTCCTTAATATATGCTAGGCAACAACCTAGAATAGAATAGAATAAGCCACTCAAGCTTCAATTTATAGGAAAATTTTTCTTATTCTAAACTTTTGTGTTGCATTCTTGAAGCACATTTTTACTATGCATATCTAAAAATGCACTTTTTGTTATTGCACCAAGCCTATAGAGTCAACAAATGTAGAATACCTTTGCTATGGCCTGAATGTTTGTCCCCTCCAAAACTCATATTCAAATTTAATTGCCATTCTAACAATGTTAAGAGGTGAGGTCTTTCAGAGGTGTTTAGGTCACAGGGGCTCACCTTCATGGGTGGAATTGGTGCCACATTGGGCCTCTCTTGTCTCTCTCACTTTCTTGGTTTCCACCATGGGATGACACAGTAAGAAGGCCCTGGCCAGATGGCAGAAACTTGGTATTAGACTTTTCAGCCTTCAGAATTGTGAACCAGTAAATTATGCTCATTATAAATTACCCACTTCCAGGTATTCTGTTCTACCAGCACAAAATGGACTAAGATAACCTCCATAAAGACACCCCACCCTATATTTGGTGTATATTTATTCTACAATTCAGAGCAGCACTATATAGCTACAGCGACACAAAGCAAATATACTATGCATTTGAATATTTTATTCCTACATTGACCCTTCTGCTGCTTCTTATTGGCATAATATTTTCCACCAAAGTTTTGATATCCTCAAGGTTAGGTGCTTCTAGAAAGTCAGGCATGATCAGTCATGATCAGTCCTTTCTGTGAGAACTCAGTCTATCAAGGTACTCATCAATGTGTATTAGTTGGCTTTGGTGTGCTTTACTACTCGTTTTAGCTTATTTATTTGTTTTTTAAAACTATTTTGACCTAAAGAATTAAGTTTAATCAGAAGTCTGGCATTTATAATGATGCCGTTTGGGATATATTCAATGAATACTTGATACTTACCATGTTGATAATGATGATAGTTTGTTAAGTGATGTAAGTGTCAAGCAGCTGGGAAAATATGACTTTGGCTGAATAGGGTAGAACAAATGCAGACACTAATTTCAAGCTCACAGACACAGCTTAATTAATTTTAAAAATCTGGTCTGTAAATGCATTCTTCCAGTTTTAGTCAGTTTTAAGATGTATTCTTAGAAAAAATATCTTTTGCCCCCTCAGTATATTTCCACTTTACCCCAAATTCCTTCAAGTATTAACTAAATATAAAACATGAAAGTACAATCTAGCAAGGGACATCAGGTAGGTGGTTTATTGGGATTAGGAAAAAGATAAGCATGCCTTCTTAACATCTCATGATATTTAATCAGCACTGGAGCCTTGGGTATTTCAGGGGATTTGGAGAAGCCCTTCAGCAACTAGCCATTGGCTCAGGAGAAGGGTCTTCTTTCAGTGTGCTACTCTACTATGTGGAGGAGAAGACCAAGTGGAAGGAGAAAGAAACTCCATTACTCTTTCTTGTGGAATACTAGGGAGAATCAAAAGATCCTTTAATTCTGAGTTTAATTATCACTAATGATAGATTTGGCTGGGAAGCATTAAAGTAAATTCCCCCCAGCTTACGGGCTTCTGAACCTAGTTCCTGATCTTACACAGCTCTTTGCCTGGAAGGCTGCCCAACTACCACCCTTAACTACAAGCCTTAGTTCCTCCTATGTCTCCCATAGTCCCTCTAATTGCCCTGTACAACTACTTCATCAGATCTTCAAAAGAGAATAAAATTAAATACTATATATTTGATAATTGATTTAATTAAATGTGTGATTCACTTATTCTTTAAAAAGGGTGCAGGTATTTTTAACACATATGGTGCTTCTAATAATGTGTATAAATATTTAGTTATTTGATCTCAGATAAGTTATGTCTTATTATAACACTCTTGTAGTGAAAACATCAGATTCCACTCATGATTTTTAACTCACAACATTTTCCAGAAGTATTCCATAATTTTAGCACTGTCCATACTGTATACATTTACATATTGTGAGAAAGCCAAATACACTTGTAAATCATAGCTTCAGAACGAAAATATTTAGGCATTTACATATCACAAACCTTCAAACAGTTTAATGTAGAGATTTATACATATGCTACGTAAGTAGGATATGAGAGACAGTTGAATTAGTACATAAAGTTTTTATTTAAAGTTTTCCCCTTCCAAGCAAGCTTCATTTACACATTCTAATACTGTACAAAATTTACATTCTCTGTGACTTATTTATTCACTTTTCACTTTCTAGTAACTTATGTCTTTCTGAAATACAGAAAGCTTTACTTATAGTTCTCATAAATGCTTTTATTTATTTTGGCGAGAAATAAAAAATAAAATGCAGAACAAGTCTAAGGAAAGCAAATGTTCTTGTACAAACTGTGACTTTTGGAAGAAACAGTGACAGTTGACAACAAAAGGTTCTGAAGCAGACCTCATTCTATTCATGATGTCAGCTGAGATTTTCCCACAGAGTACTGTAACTTTTCTTTCTATATACTCACATGTTTTCAAGGAAAAAGAAATGAAAGTTGATTGCACTGGATATACATATATTTATATATATATTTTTACAACGGATCCTTTGGATCTGAACATACAAATAAATACAAAAACAACGAAGATTGCACTTTACTGTAGAAATGGCATTGGATTCTAGTATACCCATTTATCTTGACGTGCTCTGCCATGAAAGCTTATCACCAAGGCATTTTTCATCTGTGGGATTTCCCTAATTACTGTTTTGAATGACACATTTGTTGAAGGATTCAACACCATCTCTGGATGGTTAAAAAATATTTTAGGCTTTTATTTACTCCTAAAGTTGTTCAAGCTCTGAAGCGCTTGAAAATCGAATGTGCATTCCTGTCAGTTTTGTCCTTTTGGTTGGCCACACTGAGACTATCTCATGCTATCCTGACCTTCTGCTCCTGAATTCCTCATGCTCCTCAAGACAACTAGCAATTGCTCGCTTAACTGAGTTCAGGCATCTCTGGTGATAACAAACAAAATATGATGAATTGGGGGAATAACGATCCTAAGTCAAGTGTCTAGAGCCACCCGAAGGTGAGGAAGAGAAGTATTTTGTCAGGTGCTATAATTGGCTCCTGTGGCTCTTGTAAGTTCTGTGTTTTAGAAACAGAAAGATAACTGGAATTCTACTAAATGGAAATTATTCTTTCTTTTCATCTCTGAATTCCTGAAAACAAGCTCCCATTTTTTTATTATGGATTAAATTTGGGTCAGACATATCATCTAACAGAATCTCTAAAATAGTATTGACTGAATTTGTCAATCCTGTCTTTTGAAGTAAATAACATGTGTGTTCACTACTTATATACCACAAAATATGAAAAAGCACAAACCTCCATGAACTGAATAGGACATAATGTATTTTGTTTTAATCTTTCAGATAAAATTTAGGACGCAGAAATGATGACTCTGTCTAGCCTAGAACCTATAGGGTAGAAAGCGTTTATTACAAGAGCCAACATCTTTCTCTTCTGATCCCATGAGGTGCTGTAAGGGCAGAAGGTGTATGAAATGAAGTTGTATAGAAACGAAAATGCCTCTCTTTAATCTTATATGATTTTCAGTAACAGTGTTGCCAATGGAGTCTGTGAAGTAGCCAAAGGTTAAGAATACAGAATCAAGTGGCAATTTCTGTAATGCAGTGTATTTTGGTGGCTCAAATTTGGAATCATTCTTGAACACAATATCCCCGAAATGTCAACATAGATCACATGCAGGTAGACTACAATGCACAATACTGATCTCAGGTCTCTCTGGGGCCAGTCTTCTGTATTTTATCTTTCTCCTTTTGCAAGTTAAGATTCACACGAAGAGTTTTTGTAAAGCTGGGATAAGATAAAACCAGTCTGAAATGGAAGAGTCTGTCACCACAGGAAGTTTGGTGTGATCTGAGTTATAGACACAGCATCTGTTCAAGAACAGGTCTCTTCCTTTGTAGTTACTTATAAATCATCAGAAACCAAGGGTGGGTTTTGGCAGTTGTACCATTAGAATGCATTGTTCCTATTATAATAGTGATGTCACCTGCCATTGCTTCCTAGAATGTGATACTGTTCATTCCAGTTTCCTGGTGTTATTTGTTGTATGGTACACAAGAGGGCAGAATAACTGTCACACAGGCAGGGCCTGCCAACGGTTCTGCTACATCTCCTTCGAGTTCTGTCCAGGTTCCTTTCTCTGGACAATAGCATATTGTAGATGACTTGTAGGCTCCCTGTAATGACAGAGGAGGGAGCATTTAGAGAAGGAAGCTAGAGAAGTGCAATGGCAAAGTTACTGATCACATTTATTAATATATTGAAAAGAAAATATCTGTTCTCCATTCTTGCTAAATAATTCCAAATGAAAACAATGGATTTTAAACTGTTCTATTCCAAAGGAAAAGCTAAGATTGACAAAATTTCAAAAAAAATTTTTTTGTGTGTGTGACTAATAATAAAAGTTAAATAAATACCTAGAGGATCCTAGATGCTCAACAAATCCTACATTGGCTGGGCCCAGTGGCTCACGCCTATAATCACAGAGCTTTGGCAACCAGGGCGAGAGGATCACTTGAGCCCAGGGGTTTGAGACCAGCCTGGGCAACATAGCAAGACCTCATCTTTACACACACACTAAAAAAGATAAAAACAAATTGGGCATGATAGTGCACATCTGTAGTCCCAGCTGCTTGGGAGGCTGGGACAGGAGGATTGTGGTTATAATGAGCTCTGATCATGCCACTGTACTCCAGCCTAGACAACAGAGTAAGATCCTGGCTTAAATAAATAAATACATACATAAAAATAATATACTAAAAATAGAAGGTATCCAGCTGGTTTTAGTTAAAAAAAAAAAGAACAAATTTACCTTAAACATTCAAATAGTTACGACAATTTTATTTCAGATTGTTGTCTCACTTCTCTATTTTTATTTTGCTACTGTGAAGAATCAGAGCTAGGATTGAAACCAGTTCAAAGTAAACTGGAAATGAAAGTTTGTCAACTTTCTCATATATTTATTTATTTATTTTCAAGAGGCCACATGAGAAATAAAATGTCCTTAATCTTGTTTTCTTTGTCAACTTTAGAGGCTAGTGCTTGTGTAACATTTTCCTCCCCAAACCAAGGCAGCTTTGTGTTTATCAGAGGAAACAAACAAAAGAGCCAACCAACCTAATACTTATTTTTCTGAAAATGCCCCAATGTCTGCTTCCAAACAAATATATTCTTGCAGCTAACAATTTGTACAAGCAAACAAGTGCACATACGAATATCTAGTTATGTATGTCAACACATATTTGCCTACATATAACTAATAATGTTTTAAAGCTCCCCAAAACGTTATGTCACAATCTTGTTAGAGGCAAAAGAAATAAAATCAAATAATATTATTAAAACCACCAAAATAATCTTATAAAACTAACACAGGTAATCAGGAAAATATCCAAATGTTCATCATTTTAAAAGTGAATATGTAATCTGCTAGACCCGATGTGTCTCCTGATGTACTGTAATTTGAACTACAAAGCCACCTTCTCAGGTGTTCTTGCTAAAAAAAAAAAAAGTTAACAAAAGAAATAAAAAAAGGAAAACGAAAGAAGCTGAATTTAATTATGCCCTTATCTCTAACTTCCAGTCTCTAGAAAATATGCAGACGGAGGACTATTTCAAATGACTCCACAAGGAAGTCATTAGCCAATTTCAGAATGTAGGGTATTCTGTATAACTGACCCTCTTTTGTCAAGAAGTCAATGGCATGAAACAAAAAGAGTCAGGGTAATGTTTTAGATTGCAAGAGATATATGAGACATAATGATGAAATATAAGAAAGACTTGTTGGATCCTGATTTGGATATGTCAATTTGAAAAATACATCTTTTTTTAAAGTCAATGGCAAATATTTGAATATAAAAATGAATATAAAGGAATTATTGTTAATTTTTTGGAGAGTGAGTGTATTTACGTAAGTTAACGATTTTTAAAAGGTAAATACTGAAGCATTTAGGGTGAAATGATATGACATCTGGGATCTACTTCATATTGCCTGAGCCAAAGATTTTAAAAGAGGGGATAGATGAAGTGTGGCAAGATGCTGATGGATGTTGAAGCTGAATGATGGGTTAATGGGCCCATTCTAATCTCGATTTTTGTGTATGTTTAGAAAATTTCACGATAAAGAGGGAAAATAAGGGGAAAAATCAATGGCAAATCACACATCCTAAATAGATTTCATGAATATTGGAGAATGAATTTCCATTTTTCATGCCTTACCGGTCAGAAACCTTTCAGACTCTCTTATTGAACTGCAGAACATTTGTAAAATCACCTCAGTTTGACTTTTAGTTGGGGAGACAGAATCACAAGATCGCAGAGACAGTAGAGAAAGGAGACCTACCACACCTTGTGATGCTGTTGATCAGCTAGCAAGCCAGTTCAACAGCCACCAGGCTGATCCTATTTTACTACCTAAAGCAACTGCTTGCATGTAAGTATGATACTCTAAAAAGGTACATGTGTGGAGGATAACACATTTGGAAGGATACAGAAAACGTAAGCACAAACGAAATAAAGGAGGATGCAGTAAATGTGGACACATACCATACTCCAGCTGTAGCCTCCCACAAGGTAAATGCTGTCATCAAGCACTGCACAGCCAGGACCACTTCGACCCTCCAAAATGGGAGTTTGGAGTATATTCCACTGGTCACCTTTTGGGTCATAGCATTCCACAAGCATTACATCAAGGTGGGAGAAACCTAAGTGACAGAACAAAGTGGAACAACAAAATAATAAAATCTCCAAGTCCCAATTTAAGGCTAGGCCTTCTTTTAAAAACAGGTCTCAAGCCAAAATAGATAATTATGTTTTTGAAGACACAAATGCATAAATTCACTGAGATTGGGAGAAATGTCAGAAAGACCTAGAAAACCCCAAAGAAACTTTAGTTGTTTTAGATTACTTCAAAGGAAGAATGCCTGAGCAGATGTCATTAGTAAAGGTTGATTATATGTGGATAGATCTTATTAAAATGGTTTATTAAAACCTTATTTAAAAATGTTTAAAATAATAGTTTAAGCAAGCATTGTACAGGGCACTTACAATATGCTAATTTTCTTTTCTAAGGGCTTGATTTAAATGAACTCATTCAATCCCTTCCATCACTCTATGAGATAGTCCCTGTCCTTACTTTCATTTTATAGATACGGGAACTGAGGGACAGAGAAAGCAATTACTCGAGTAAGTCACAAGTCAGTAAGTAGATAGGTTGAGATTTGAATCCAGGAGAGGCTTCAGAACTCAGACTCTTGCAGACTAAATTGTATGCTTTTTCTCAAATGAATATTTAACTCTCTCAGAATGTTTTAATAGATTGAAAATATGTTGTTCAGCATCTTTTACCTTTTTCACAATTTGACTATGTTTATAAACAACTCTGATGATGTAAATGGTTTCTAATATTTACCAAGAATCAAGCTTTAGAGTAGGAGGCTGAGTACCTTTCACTGAAGAGCTTCTCCCACAGTTTCTGATAGGGTTCTTGGTGTCTGGGGCAGTACCTAGGTCACTGAGAACAACTTAAGTTCCTGGACTCTACTGGAGCCCTGCCTTTAATTTAGAGGGTGAGAAACACCCCGTGGGAGCTTCATGCTCACCAAGCAGATCAAACCCTTAATGTTTTCATTTTTTTTTCCTGTAGTTAAATGCAGGCTATGGATATTTGCTAGCTGACAATCTCAGTGTGTATTCTAAAGTAACCAACATACTGGATTCTTTAAAATAATTGAGAAGATGAATAAAAAAGTGGAGAAATTTTTGTTCTTGAAGAAGTAGACAGGTTATTTCGGTTACTAACTTCCTTCAGAAAATAAATCACATAGATGGTGGAACAATAGAACAATATACTCACTGCAACTCCAGAGTATATTCCTTTCCTTTACCATTAAGATTATTGATGATAATTTTTGAAGCATATACACTTAGAATGGGCACTTGGGCAAATTCCAGGTTCTGACCTTAGAGGCATCATTTGAAGATATATATGCCTTCTCTGTGACAATGGAACTGTAATCCTCACAGAAACCATCAAGGCAAGGATAATTATCCTTCCTTTACAGACATGAGGTTAAGTGTCTTGAGTGAGACTACACAACTAGAAAGTGCATAACTAGAATCAAACCTAGGCATAGATACAATGTCTATATCCTCTCCTCACCATGATGCCTCCTTGAGCTAACCCAGTTTTGATGTGTGTGCACTATTTCTCATTTAGATTGTCATTACCTGAGTCTTTCTGTCCAAACCTAACCTTAAATGTTAGAAGATCCTAGAGCATTTAGACAACATCTTGTGCAAAAGAAATGAAATCACATTTTAACATAGAAGGATACAAAGTTAATACAAAACATGTCGACGTAAAGGAATGGTGTGTGGCTTGAAATGAAAGAGCACCATTGAAAGAGATAAAGAATAAAAAGGGAAGAGTCACAGTAGTAAAGAAAATCCATTCTCATTGGGGAGAGCACTTAAGCTGAGCAGCAGACATGCACTAGGCTATTGGCATTTCTGAACGTGAACTTGACGAATGAACATGAACTTGGAAGTATCTACATAAAAATTACACCTGTTCAGGCTTTATTACATCTACAGGTAAATATGTATTAGGAAAATGGAAAAAACATCTAGGTCTAAACCATTTAAAAAGATGTATATACTATTAAAAAATAAACGCACACATGTGCGTTATCTACCATACTTAGATAGCCTGTTTCCCATTTAGCTCAATTTCAGGGATCATGGACTAGGAGAGCTGAAAGAGATTTTAGAGATCATAGAGCAGTTTCTTCATCTTCAGATGAGGAAGCTGAGGCCCAAAGCAGTTCAATAATGTTCTCGATATCATAGGTCTCTCTGTTTTCCTATCACATTCAGTGTTACATGCATGCACATGTTATATATGTGCACATACACTACAAAAAGTTGCAGTCATATACATATCTAGGGAAGGAAAGGTGCCAAAACATGTCTCTAAAAATGCTATGCTTTTTTATTGAAAAAAGCAACAGAATTTGATAATCATAAGTAACTTGCTATTGAATTCTTAAAAAATTCTAAATTTAGACACAAAAATCTGGTAAATACTACCTTTAAAGAAATCACATATTAGCTTTGTGCACTTATGACTAAAGTTCTTTATGATTACTGCAGAAAACAATTTTCTGGAAAAAATTCATTACTACAACTTTGGTGATAAGAAATAATTTATTTCAGTGAATTCATTGTTACGACAAATTGTATTCTTCAGTTATTAATGCTCCTGTTTCTTATTTTCTGTAGACATCATTATTCATTTCTTTTGTGTGTATGGTAACTTAAAAATAATCCTATCTGCAGAAAAGCCAAAATAAATGCTTGCTCAAGGGTACTGCCAATTTACATAGAGTAGATTTTATTAGGTCAACATGTTTTTTACTTGGTTAACTACAATTATCTAAGGAGAAACCCCCTTAGCAAGAAATATGTGGTGCAAATGTTTTTGTGACTAAAAAACAAAACAACAACAACAAAAAGACCTTTCAAATGGTTTCCTCCAATTGCATACAAGCGATCATTCATTACAGCCAAAGTGTGAATTGCGCGTTTTGTGTTCATATCTTGTTTTCGAGCCCAGACATCCATTACTGGGTCATAGCAATATAGCCATGGGACATATTCTCCATTGTGTACACCCCCTGTGAAATAAACATAGACATACAAGTCAAGAGAGTGCTTTGGAACTGAACTTTGTAACAGAAAGTGGAGGAATTACTTGCCTGAAATGTATATTTTCCCATTGTGCACTGCTCCCGCATGAGCCGCCAGAGGCTGTGGCAAAGAGGACACATAGCGCCATTCATTTGTTTCTAGGTTATAGCACTCCACGCTGGACAAGTAGCCAGTTTCATTCCTTCCACCAATAACATATAAATGCTTGTCCAACCGACATGCATAGAAACTGGCTCTTCTACAATGAAAAGAACCCACAGTAAATCACAAGAGGAGCTGTGAAATGTTACCTTTTGAAATAAGATAAGCACCACACAGCTAGTCAGGGAAAGTGGTGCATTGTGCTTCAGAAAGGGTTGCAAATCTTTAAAAATTACACGTATACCTTATAAGTCTGAGACCTTCTACAGTAATCATATGTATTGCCCTTCCTGGTTAATATTCTTGATATTAAAGTAATAATAGAGGAGAAATTTACCAACTCTTTATTTCAGCCCTTTTTATCTTGCTGTTTATACACTGTTAAGTGTTCATTAATATTTGGGATATTCAGTACCCTGTAAGGATATCGTAGCTCTGTAAGACAAAGTGAAAAATGAGGTAGATAATGTAACAATAATAAATTATCTTGACATTCACTTTCTTTATGGTCCTTCAAGGGTCATTGTTCCCAATTTATAAGAGAACTACATCATCAAAATTTTTCTTCAATTATCCCTTTTTTTACCCTTAGTACTACTACTGCAAATAGAATAACTTTTGTGAACTTCATATAATGTTCAAATTTTGCACTTATATAACCAGTTACAGGAATTTCATCTAAATAGCTTTTTGTGTTGGTTCTTAAAAGGCTGTTAAGATATTTTAAGTCCCTCTTTAAGAGAGGCTTTTGACTATATTATCCCATTATTCCATCAAAGCAAAAGATACAAGCTGTGTTGGAAGGATTGTAGGCAGAGAGACCAATCCTAAAATATGCCATAATTTAGGAGTGAGATTTGAAGATACTGAGGACCTGAATTAGAGTTTTAGTAGAAGAAATAGAAAGGGGTGATGCAAAAGATATTTTAAAGGAAGACGATGTAAAACTTGTCAAGTAATAAAATATGAGCTGAGGGAGAATAACATTCAAATAGCAATCAAAAATTGGGAGTTAGGATGACTAGTTTGAAACTTCAAGCAAGGCTTTGACTCTTCGCTTCTTTTTTTCACTGATACTACTGGAATAATATACTTCACAAGGAAAACATATGGTCCAATATTGAATAAGTATAATTGTTAAGTGCCATGCCCCTCAGAAAATACAGTTTATATTTAATGAATTAATGATCTCTATTAAAATAGATGCTAAGATTCTTGTTCAATGTCGATTGCAAGACAAGGAGTGCTATAGGTTTTTATCAAGTAAACATATGTTGCTTGGAGATTTTCCAGGTTGTGTTTATGAAGTACCAAAACATTTAGGAGGTAGTATGTAGCATGGTGATTAACGATTTGGCTTCTTAAGACTGCCTGGCTAGATGATGTACTAGGTGTGTGGCCTTTGACATGTCACCCAACCCCTCTCAGGCTCAGATTGCTCATCTGGAACATGGGGATGATAATGGTCTCTTTCTCACAGGGCTATTGGCAAATACATATAAGTGCTTGTCACAGTGTCCAGCATTTTGTTCATGTTCAGGAACTGTCAATTAATATGATCTGGATAAAAGGTTTTTAAAAATTGACCATCAAGATGTTTGCATGTAAACATTTCCTAATAATGTTTAAGTGGCAACTAAATACTTTAATATTTGTTTAGATAATTTGTTACCATATAGGCATGATATTTGTTATGGATGTTAATGTATTCAACTTTTGATATTCCTAAAATTATCCTAATAGACATCGTTGATAATTTTAGAGCAATATTTTAGCTATGCTTTCTTTTTCTAGATTTTCTTGATATATTTGAAGGAAATATGTACCTTGGAAAATTCAGAAAGATAATGAAGAACAACAATAATGAAAACAGTGGCAGGGAGAAAAGTAGGAATAAAATAAAGAGAAGATGAGTCAGATTTCATAAAGTAAAGACTTAACCAGGTCCATGTCTTCTGTGGGGTCCGTGAGGCTCTGAAATTGTAATAAAATGCTGTAGATAGATGTTTTTGCACATGTGCATTTTTTGGATGAAGCTTTTTAATGTGATCATCAAAGGGATTTCTGATCTTTAAAAAATTGAGATTTTTCTGGTATGGGGGACTAATAACTTATCTAAATATAAAATAAAATTTCAAAGCAGTTGCAAAATTAAGTGCATACAGATAAACTGATTCCTTCTATTTCCTCAACCAGGCTTCAGTTACTTTCTCATTGAATATGATAGGTCAAAGTTATTCTACTAGTAGTACATTTACCTTTTCAAGTTAAAGTGTTTCATCGAAAAGACTGACACATGTCTACAAAAATCCATCCTAAAGTAACACATATTTTTTTTCCACCATTGACACTAATGTAGGTCGGTACACTTCTTCCATGTGATTCTATAGTAGGTCTAGAATGCATTTTCTTATTTCACTAATGGGCCATCTTTAAAGAATTGGGACTATGTGGGTTATAAGCTGGTAATGGTGAGTTCTATGCAGCATTAGTCTAGAAGAAAAGATGCCAGTTAGTCACAACAAGTATGAACACCTTCTATTTAACTGAGTTTAGATTTTGAAGAATAAGAGGAAGATCTCCCTTTGGTGAACTCATTTTCTGGTCTAAAATTCAGTTTTTTTCACTTTTTACGATCTGGTTCGTTCCTCACCGTGACACCTGGTCAGCCTGTCAGAACCTGCTCTCTTTTCTAGCCAAGGTGTTCTTCATGCGACACTTCATGTGTACTCCTAGCTTTATCCACACAGTGTCACTGTTAGGATCTAAATGGGAAAAAAATCAGCAGGTTTCACTTCCTGATGAAAAGTGCATTTTTAGGTAGAAATTCCAATAGTGAAGATTCTGAGTCTTTTGACTTATTCCCTTGCATGACCAAAGTGAGAGTTCCTGAAATGCATTTTAGAAACCTGATTGTTAACGGTCTGCCAGCAACTGTGAACGTTCGCTCTAGGCTAAAATCTTACCATACCAGGTCTCTCTTGACAATGCTCCCTGCCCCTCTTCGCCACGTGAAGAACATACAAGGTTTAGGCTATTTTATTTTTGGGGGAAAGTAAGTTCAATATTATTAAAGATATCTTATTGGGATTACACTGTTTCTATTTCAAATTGTTCATCTCTCCCTCCTTTAGCCTCCCCTGCCCCTAATGCCAGAAGCAATATTCAGTATTTGTGAGATAAGTTTTAAAAAGATTAATAATAATGCATACCAATATACTTTAAACTCTGTTTATTTTACAGATCTTTACAAGTTCTTTCTGGCTCTTGGAGTTGTCAGTTTATATCCTAAAGCATGAGATTGGATTACTATATCCTTACCCAGCTTGAATTTTTGACTTTTGTCATTGGATTAAAAACAATGGATATGTTAAAAAGAATATTGTCTCCCACTGTTTCTTGTAACACAAAATATTACTAGAAACAAAATATTTAAACTTTGACGCATTTTTGACATATGAAGTTCTTGTCTTTTATTTACTCTGTGAAATAGAGGCTTTGTTCTTAACGCTTCCCAAACTGCTTTTTCTATTTTTTTAGATTAGCTAGGAAGTAAGATCTCCATAAGAATAACACTTCGAACATCAATTTTTACTGAAAAAAAAATTAAGTTACCCAAGCATTTCTACTGATCCAAGTTTTTAATTTTTCCTCTCTTTACTGAAGAATTAAATTCTAAATCTGAGAGCAAAACAATTCATTGGCACTACATTTAAATTTATATTTTCATGTGTTCTTTTCTGTCAGTAAATTCATAGCCAGCAGACATGCAATTCATGAGCAGACTCATGGTTTAGTGAGTCTGAAAGCCATGTGCCCATTTCCCTGCTAAACTGGGAAGGTGTTCTGCACTTTTTCTCTATTCTTTTGGAAGGGTTGGCTAGGTAGGCTATCCTGGGACTCAAATCTGTCAGCACTGAGTGGCAAAAGGCAGATCTCACAAATGCCCCATCAATCTTGCAGCTACATCTCTCCTATGGGCTGGTTGACCCAGCCAACAATCTATAACTTCAAATGAAATTTTTCTGTCAATACCAAGCTTGCATTTAAAATAGCAAGTACAACTCTGTAAGGGTAGGTTACCCCAGAGGTGGCTTACAATGTGTTTTCGTTATTCTCAATTGGTTTGGTGATTTCTCAGCATAATTTTTCAGCAGTTTGGTAGCAGCATAATGGAAGGGGGTAGGTGGGGAACTTCCGGTTTCATTCATGATCTATACAATGTAAAATTAATTAAATGTTTTAAGCAACTTTTCTGATCTGAAGAGTGTCTCATATATTTCTAGATTCTTTTCCTCTTTTTTTAAACCACCAATTAATCTACACTAGTAACTGATTGTACTTGCTATTTTGAATGGAAACTTGGCAATGACAGAAAAATTTCATTTTAAGTTATGGATTGTTGCCTGGGTCAACCAGCCCATAGGAGAGATGCAGCTGCAAGATTGACGGCGCATTTGTGAGATCTGCCTTTTCCCACTCAGTGCTGTAAGGAGCTCTTTATTTGGTCTATCGAGTTGATTGTTCTAAATCTAAAAAAAAAACTTCTTTTACTAGGGACCTGACATGATATACCATAATGACTTAGAAAGAACCGTTAAACAGTCCATCCTGTCAACGGTGGCTGCCGGGCGCCGACAGACCATGGCAGGTCTTTTTATCAGGTCAATGAGCTGCTAAAAATTGTCTAAGTAGGACCCTGCCATGATAGGCCATAGTGCCTCAGAGGAAGTCATTACAGACTATCAAGTAAACAATACACATTTTCAAAAAAATTACTAATTAGGTTTTGCAGCAATACTTCCCATCCTTAGGGGCTCTACAGTGGGATAATTGACCGCGACGTGAGTTATGCCTCCCAAGCCGAAGGCATGAAGGTTAATTATCATGGTGTACAGCCCCCAGCAAAGGGGACCACGGTGATGAGATGATGACATTTCAAACATGTATTGATAGTTGTTTTTTAAGTAAAACTTTTTGGAATAGGTTTGATTAAAGGGCAAAGTGATGCAGCTGTAATAACAGCAACCAGGAAATAACCTCCAAAAGAGAGAAACAGGGTGCACTGGAGAAAGATACCAGGAAGCTTCAGATTCATTAAGTTTGTCAAGCTATTAATTGACTTAGAATTATTTCCTCAGGTACCTTTGAACTAGACATTCCTAGAAGTGTCTGTGGTCCTTAATATATCATGCCTCATCATTTTCACTGTATAGCCTTTAGTCTCTAAGGGAGTTTTAATATATTTACCTGTATATAGAGTAGAAAGTTAGATATTGAGTTTCATTAGCACATAGATTCATGCTGTCTTACTGCAATAAGTACATTTTTGAATAAATGGTATTGTATGAAAATTTTCTTTTAGCTTGGAATTTAGGATTAAGGATCCAATTTAATCTCAGGGTAATCTACTTGAATGTTAAAAAAGAGAGATATTCAGGTGAGAGGTCATGTAAGAAATAGAAAAGAGAACGAATACTGCTGCTGATTCCACCTTTTTTTTTTTTTTTTTGAGATGGAGTCTTACTTTGTCACCCAGGCTGGAGTGCAGTGGTGTGATCTAGGCTCACTGCAACCTCTGCCCTCCGAGTTTAAGCGATTCTCCTGCCTCAGCCTCCCAAGTAGCTGGGATTACAGGCACCTGCCACTGTGCCCGGCTATTTTTTTTTTTTTGTATTTTTTAGTAGAGACGGGGTTTCACCATTTTGGCCAGGTTGGTCACGAACTCCTGACTTCATGATCCACCCACCTCGGCCTCCCAAAGTGCATGCTGAAGAGGCAGTAGGTTGCAGCTTACTGTCTATCACACTGGAGAATTTGCTCAAGAGGATGTCTAGATATTATCTGAAAAGAACCAAGTGTTCAAAATCTAGGCTGTGAATTTGCATGTGCAGATAAAGACATGGCGTCATGCCTGAGGAACAGCTAAGAGAGACAAAATATATGTAAATATAGTAGCCATCTTGTCCTTTGGTAGCCAGGAGACTTGGTTGAGATAACTACTCTGTATCCAAAAAATGAGATGACACGTTGCGAGACTAATTTTTTTTTTTAAAGCTAACAAATGACTTGTTCTTGAATGTATGGATTCAAAGACATTTGGGGAGGAAAATGTAAACAAGATAAAGTTTACTATTGAGATGTTAAAGTTCAGTATTTCATATCTAATTATCTAAATGTCTAATATTTAAATATTGAATTTTAATATTGAATATTGAATTTAATATTAAATAATTTAATATTGAGTATTGAAATGTCTGTACCAAAATGCACATCACTGCAAGTATAGTGTTTTATATTTCAATTTTAGAGTTTAAATATATTATCACCAAAAAGAGTGGTATAGCCAGAGAAATTGTAGCTTTGTTTGCAAAATACCAATCAATATAATCAAGAAAGACAAGCCACACATTTTTTTTTCTTCCTGCATTAGGACAAATAATTGACTTATTTTTCTCTATTGAATTAACAAGGGAGGTCATGTAAATTGGCTAGGCCAAGTTTTGTATTTTGCCTCATATGTCTTTCATTGACTCTGTTTAGCATTCCTTCTCACGAAAAACCACCTAGCACCCATGCCGCCTGTAAAGCCGTCACAAACGTTTAAGGTGCAAGAAATAAACACTTACCTTTCTTGCATGGGTGGAAGTTGAATCCAGCTATTAAATCGAGGATCATATCGGCTGACAAAATTTGTACTGTGTTTTCCTGTAAAAATGTATTCAAGACATTTAAAACTTAGATTCTTTTGTTGATTTGCACATATAGTAGTGTTTTATAAGACGTCTCTATTCTCAGGTTTAACAAACAGATGAATTAAGTAGAGGGAATACCTAACACAGCACGGGTGATGAGTCAATAGAAAAATAAATGTGCCACCTCAAGTGTTTTTCCTCTTTCCTTCTCTTTCCTTTTTCTGTTCTTGCAATGAGTTAGGAAAAACTAAATCAACCACAATAATCAAAGCAACTACATTTACCAAACTGGCTTTTATTACAGTGTTAGGATAAAAATATCTTGGGTGCTATTGGTGTTTTAACGTTTTAAACACAGTAAATTATTGTCTGTAAATTATCAGTTCCAAAGACTGCCTTGTATGATGGTATCTCTGGTTAGAGCCATTAAAAAACTACAACAACAACAACATCAAAACTTCTTACATCTTCTTTCTTTTCAGAAAAAATTATTTTAAAAGACAATATTTTTAGAGAAGTTTTAGGTTCACAGCCAAATGGAAAGAAAGGTATAGAGATTTCCCACGTGTCCCCAGCCCTCACATGTGCATGGCCTCTCTATCGGTGGGAGAGTCTGCTCTCTCTGTTCAAATAATAGCAGCCACTACAAAAAGAGCCTGATTGGGAAAGTTAGTTTTGTTCTACGCATACCATGTAAGTTCCGTGTGTGTATTTGGGGGGAGCACAGTTGCTGTGACATATACACAGGTGTATTTGCTGAAATGGGAAACGTGAATCCTCCGAGCTGCTTAACCAGCTTATCCTCTCTGTTGAGCTGAGAAGCACGGTAATGCCTCCAAGGTATTAAAATGAATCTTATTTTATATGCATGTTGACATTAAAACAAGAAATGGAAGCAAAATAATATATTACATTCACTGTGTAGCACCTGAGATGATAATCATCTAGAGGACTCAAAGCCTTAACTCTAAAAGTCTACCTTTATTTATATACGTGTAACGAAACATTGAGAGATGGGTACCAAATTCACTACAGGACTGAACAGATAGGGGCGTGTGAGTGTGTGTGCATGTGCTCACACAGACATGTCCACCCAACACAATTATTAACCGTACAAATATATATCAAGCACCTAGCACCTACTGTGTGTTTTATGTATTCTAGACTCTGGAAATATATTGGTATGCAAGAAAGACATAGTCCATATCCTTATAAATGAACAAACAGACATATAATATCAAGTAGTGATGAATGCTATTAAAAAATAAAGCCAAGAATGATAAAGGGGAGGCCAGTTTCAGTAGCATAGTCACCTGCTAACAGATGTCTTCTGCAAGCCATGCAAATATCTGCAGAATGAGCCTCTCAGGCAAGGGGGCAGGAAAGAATTAAGTCCCTGGGCTGGCAGTGAGTTCAAAAACAGCAAGAATGCTAGGGTAACTGCACAGAGGTCAGAAAGGGGTCAAGGGCCAGAACATAGTGTGCCTTGTGGGCTGATGCAGGATTTTATATTTTGTTATAAGGACAATAGCAAGTCACTGGAGAGTTTTGAGCAAGTGAAAAACAGTCCAATCTATCATGCTGGCTGCTGTGTAAAGAGTAGACTATGGGGGGCCACTGTGGAAGAGGGGAACTGTCAGGAGGCCACTACAATCATCAAGGTAAGAGCTGTGGTGGCTTGAATGAAGGTGGAGGTGGTGAGAAATGGTTGAGTTTTAAATCTATTGTGCAGGCATAGCCAAGTAAAATTTCCCGAGGGCTTGAATATTGGTATGAGAAAAAATGAGTCATTAGGGATGGCTGCTAGGTTTTGAGCCTGAATAATTGAATGCAAGGTTATGCAATTTGCTGAGGTGGGGAAGACCAAGGAGGAATAGGTGGGGAGTTGGGAAGAGAAGTTATGAGCTCTGTTTTGGAATCAACCTTGAGAGACCTATAGGATCTCAAACAGGAAGTGTCTGGTAGGCCACTGGCTAAATGCGGCTATGGGTGCAAAGTTTGGAGTCATTAGTCCAGAGTTATTATTTAAGAGCATAGGATTGAGTGAAATCATGTATGGAGAGTGTATGAAAATGAAAGACAATGGGTCCTCAGAGTGAGCCCTGGAAAAGAAGAAGTAAAACCAACAAAGGAAAAGAATGCTCAGAGATAGGGGGAAAGGTGTGGTATTTTGGAAGCAAATAGTGTTTCAAAAGGAAGGGAGGTAGGCAAATAAGAAGTGACTATGGGATTTGGCAGCATGAAGGTTGCTGGTGGCCTTGACAAGCATTGCTTCAGTGAACTGGAGGGGATGAAAGCCTGAGTGCAGACTGCTCAGGGGAGACTAAGATGTAAGAAAGCGGACGTAAGAGGATAGGCACTGCTTCTTAGGACTTTTGCAATAGAAAGAAGATTCTAGCTGGAGGATGCAGCATTGAAGGAAGGTTTGTTTGGTTGTTTTTAAAGTTTGGACACACTGGAAAGTCCTTAAGCAGGCAAGAAGGAATGAGGAATAGACTTTAGGATTGGGGCAGAAACAATAATAGGGGGAAGACAGAATATATAAGTTGCAGTGGAAATAAGTGAATAGATTGGAGGTAGCAAAATGAAGAGTTTATCTTCTGAGTGCTTCTATTGAACTAAAAAGGAAGGCCATCACCTGAGAGTGAGGATGGTGACTTTGAAGAAGGAGGCATTTGAAAAGACTGAGGAATGAAATTGTTACCTTGGAGGGTAGAAAGGCGCATTGACCACAGAAATTTAGTGGAGCTGAATAGTAGCCAGCTTGGCTGTGTGGTTTTCTCTGTCCACATTTAGTTGCTCAGGGGCAGGGGAGAGAGGGAAGAGAGTTAAGTTTAACCAGGACTAGTATTGCCAGGCAAATACAGAGGAAGGAGAGAGAGAACAAAAAGGCGGCAGGTTTATGAGGAGAGTGGTTATAGGGATGGGCCATAGAAGCTAAGCTCAGTAAAATGGGAAGTAAGGACACGAGGGGATGATGGACAGTGAAAAGGTGGCGTTACCGGCAAAACAGTGGATCACTGCCACATAAAGAGGCAGCAAATGGTATCATCTGCAGATATCCTTTAAAGTGCTTGGGGTTTTAAGGGATTGAGAATGGCAATAAAGAGAAAACAGAAAAGCTGCTTGCCTCCAATAATATAAAGTATGTGGGGGAAGGTGATATACACTGGCTCCCATTAGAAAGAGTGGCTGGGAAAGCAGTACTCTCAGAAGGTAGCCAGGTTTTGGCTGGGCATGGTGGCTCATGCCTGTAATCCTAGCACTTTAGGAGGGCGAGGAGGGCAGATCTTTGAAGTCAGGAGTTCGAGACCAGCCTGGCCAACATGGTGAAACCCCGTCTCTACTAAAAATACAAAAATTACCCGGGCATGGTGGTGAGCTCCTGTAATCCCAGCTACTTGGGAGGCTGAGGCAGGAGAATCACTTGAACCCAGAAGGCAGAGGTTGCAGTGAGCCAAGATCGCACCACTGCACTCCAGCCTGGGCAACAGAGTGAGACTCCATAAAAACAAAACAAAACAAAACAGCGCTAGGTTTTGATTAGAAAAGAAGTTGAAGGAACCATTCAGAGGAGAATTTAAGGATTATAGATATTTTGCTGATGTGAGATCATGAGTTACAGGAATCACGTGGGAAAGTTTGGATGGTTAGGTTGAGTGGTAAATTGAGTTTTATTTGGGGACATACAGGAAGAGATAAGAGTACGAGGGGGAAAGGAAGACTCAGAAGACTTGGATTTCACATAAGGAGACTCCAACTCAAGAAAGAATTATGTCTAGAGCTGGTTAATAAGTGAGTTTTGTGAAATCTGCAATCATTTCCGCGTAGAAAAAATATCATCATTCTTAGTCAAGTTCCAAGGTTAACTCCCAAATTCAGCTGAAGATTAATGATATTCACAGGAAAGTAGAACCTACCCACCATGTATAGTAATGTTTCTCTAGATGTTTGGTTAGAATTTCCATTTGGAAGATGATGTCTGCCTCCTCCTGGCAATGGGGCTGAGAGTGCCTTCACGTGCTGAGCAGTGGTGGTAGAAACTAGCAATGTTCACTTCTGGTTGTAATGGTAATGGCCTTGATTCAGAGAAGAGGCTAAGCAGAAACTGGTGTAACATGGATGTGTGATGAGAAAATGGTTTACAGAGGCAGGCCAATGATGCAAAAGAGTCTGGGTGTGGTGGCTCATGCCTGTAGTCCCAGCTACTCAGGAGGCTAAGGTGACAGGATTGCTCAAGGCCGGGAGTTCAAGGCAGCAGTAAGCTATGATTGCACCACTCCAGCCTGGATAACAGAGAGAGACCCTGTTCCCAGACCCCCCAAAGAAGATGCAAAAGTAGGGCAAGAATGGAGGACTGGGAAGACGAAAAGAAGGAAGGCGTTCTGGAGGTGGCAAAGGAGGTGCAGAGAGGATAATGAACCTCAGGAGGAATGAGTGTGGTAGAGTGAGGAAGGTGAGATGAAATGGGGTTATTCTCCTTCCTTGTGGCTACTATTGAGGTGCTACCAGCAGCTTGAGAGTGGCAGCCATATGCTATGAAATTTTGGATTATCCTTCACACATTCTGTTTTTTCTCATCCTTTTCATTTTTTTTTTCTGATTTTCCTCCACTTTTCTTTTTTGTGCTGGTGCCCTGTCACCAGACACCATTGTTGCTTAGCACTTGGCTGATGTGATATATGGGGCAAAGGGTGGCGGTTTCCAACCAATAGGTAGAGGAGAAGGAGGTGAGAAGAAAAGAAGTTCCCTATGAGCAGTTGTTTTGGGAGCCAGTTATCAGGAAGTGACAAATGTAAACTGGGTTTGCATAAGCTGGGGCACTGAGAGTCTGCATATTTATTAGAATATGATCATGCATTCCTATCATTAATGACATGAAGAGAGTTGATAGGAGTTAATAATTATATCTGAGTAGAAAACCTTATGTGTGTATTTTGATTATATTTCTAGTAACTAATATATTTGCTGACTTCAAATTGTGGTCATCAATAGATCATCAATAGATATAATTATATTTATTTCAATGAGTACATGTTTGTGTTTTATGAGCATGTCTTGAAATTTGCAATTTTGTACTTCAAGGGCACACATCTCAGATACCATTTTCATAAGAAATAATGCTTAACTTAAGATTTCATCTTTGGGACTGACATACATAACATCTGAACCCATGTATTTAAAAGCTTTCTCCCTGCCAGCAATGATATTAAAGCATGTTATATATTATCATAGGATTGCTATCCTTTATATGTTTTGGTATTAATTGCATGAGGTATTATAATACAAGACCCTCATATTTTAGAGATGGTTGAGTCTCTTCACAGTTTTTAAAATGAGGAATGATGAAGAGTTCCTTGTGAGTGAGTGGGAGCCACTTTCCATGTGATCCAATATTGATTTAATTTCACAGGATCAAAAGCAAAAGCATGACTGTGACACATCTAACCAAATACATATGTTTATGTGAAACACAGTGTATTACAGTGGCTAAAGATGACGGCTCTGAAATCAGATAGACCTAGGTTGAAATCAGCTCAGCTTCTTGTAAGCTATGTTTACTGGCAAGTCATTTAAGCTCTTCAGGCTTAGTCTTCTCATAGTAAAACTAGAGCTATCATGGAATGATTTGCAGGATGCTTGTGAGGACTAAGTGAAATTATGCAGGTGAGTGCTTAGCAAAGTTCCTGGCAATAAGGAGTACTCAATAAGTACTACTACTAATACTAATGAAGTCAACTATGGTTGACCAGATGGATGGTGTATGGAAACCATTCACGGGATTGTGGCGGATGCTCTTGTTCCTTAGCCCAGATTCCTTTATCAGACTGGTGCACCCATTCCCTGGCTGCTGAATGCTGGCTGCTCATAGTCACGGCGGCTCCTCCTGCTGAACAGGCCACCTCATTGCCTTCCCTCATCCCCCACCTGGGGGAAGGCTTTAGCCAATAACTGACATGAAGTGCAAAAGGCTGGCCTGCTTGCCGCAAGGTGTAACCAGTTCTCCTCTATTTAGGTGAGCCCAGCCCATGGTCCAGCCTCCTTTGCCCAAATCTATGCTAAATGACTTCACGTGCCAAATGAGTCAGGGACGCAATGACTCAGCCTTTCATGTGGAAGCTTCCAAAATTCTAAAAAAGGATCTTACACACACACACACACACACACACACACACACACACACAGAGAGAGAGAGAGAGAGAGAGAGAGAGACAGCACTCCCAGGCCTGTATTAAGGCTAAAGGTAAAATTAAAATATAGTAATTAAAGTTATACTAAAATTTAATTCTGTGCATCCTTACTGGTTAAAGCAAAGCAAAGAGATGAATAGTCACATGGTTAGCATTAGTAGTAATTTTCAAAAGCACACAATGCCTCAGTACTTTGGTCTAAAGAATTTATCCTCTGGGGCTTCATAGGGAGCTCATGAGTGGCCATGGTGAGAACCATCCCTATAGTAAATGCAGTTGTGTGCTGTTTCTAGTCATTTCTCACAGCATATTCACTGATGGCTTTAAACCCAACTGCTGTTCCTCTCAGGGCTGGGAAAGAGAAAATCAGTGTAATCCAACAGCATGATTTTATGGGAGTCTGAATTAGTTCAAAGATAAAATCTTGATTCTCTAGACTAGAGGAAGGAATATGTCCTTTCAACTCTCCCCTGTTCCCCCCACCCAGTTCTCTCAGATGTGCCTTTGATTAGAAATTGAACAGCAAGTAGTTACAGGTTTTTGTTTGTTTGTTTTTTGTTTTGTTTTGTTTTTTGCATATGCCTGTGGAACAGGTTTTCTGTGTTGCTACTTAAGGTCTGACTTAAGACCTTAAGTCAAGGAGATTCACAGTGTTTTGTGAGAATGAATTGTGGCACCAAGACTGCTATTTTAACAGAGGCCTATTCTACCTGCAAAGTGCAGTAGGCTGAAGACGTTCCTGTTTTCTCTTGTCATGTTTTAGTTTTAACCTGGCCTTCAAAAAGAATGTTCTGCAGATTATTTGCTTAGATAAACCCAGTGGCTGCACACTGTGTGTTTGCTTACAAATGCTCCTTACAGTTCAAATCACTTCTAAAGAAGGATAAGTTAAATAGTAAATGAGGAGTTTACAATGCATTGTGCGCACGTCAGGGTTTTCTGGTAACATATCGAATCCATCATTACAAAGGTAAGTTAGGGGAGAGATATGAAATATCATCCTTGCTCCTGTTCCAAATCTTTTTCTCACAAAGCCCAGGAACCATCTTCTTTCCAACACTAGAAAATGTGGCACAACAAAGCTGCAGGTCTTGAGAAAGAATGTCCCCCTCTCTTAAAAGAAATGTTCTTGGAGGGTGGCCTGGATTGTTTGCCTTGAAGATTTTCTAGAGTGAACAGATGTAACAATTTTCTATAATTTGCCTTGGTGCAGATGCTGAAAGAGAGCATTCACAATAAAATATATGCAGTATATGTAATTTCAGCTGGATGTTCTGGGGTTTTAAAGTAAAAATGTGTACCTGCAAGCTGTTTTATGGTTTCTCAGTCATAATTATCTCTGTTACACAGAAGGCTACAACTGCAACTCCTCCTTCATGTGCAAGCTTTCCAAAAATATCTTGATAATTTTGTATATTCTGCAAGCCACAGCGTTCTTGTGTTCGATTTGGGAAGTGCGTTAAAATGTTTAATTTCTCTTTGCAATAAGTTTATGACGTAATCACATCAACGGGGAGGATGGTGGATAATCTACGGAAGAAGCACTTGCAAAAGGTACAGCAACTGGAATGGATGTTGAGTAATACCTGCTGCAAAATAACTTCAGCTAAAATTATGTGCGGCATGACTGGACATAATGCTTATGTATTGCAACCCACATTATTATATTGATAAAATAAGAGAAAGGTGGTAGAGAAGATGGTGAGGATTCTTAACAGCTGCAGCTTGCTTCCTTCCTCTGGGGAGTTTGTGCTCATGCTTGTGGCATTCCTCAGGGGATGGATAAGGAGCGGGGCTGGGGTATCACTGTGAAGCCAAATCCCCAGACAGTTGATGAGTGATCGCTCTGCTACACATGTCCCCAGTTAGCTCAATGATTGACCCTCTCTCCAATTGTCAGCCCCATTTCCTTACTACTTCATTTGTCCCCGTTGCACAGAAATGTATTTTCCACACTAATTACAAAATGGACTGCTACTGATGCCCTTCATTGCACACATACTTGTTGAGCACCTCCAATTAAGTTGTTCAATAGTTACCATTCGGATTCCACTGGTCCTCTCCACCCAACACGAACAAGAAGTTTTCCACCTCCACAACGCAGTGGTGGGCACTGTTGTATGGCATAACTGAAATTAAGAAAAAAAAAGACATATGAAATTTTCCATCTCAGGATTTGCTACCTTGGCTCACTGGCTATTTGTTTCACTGAAGTGCATAAAATGTGAGACTGAGTCAGAGGAAGAAGAATGCACAGGTAAGCCAAGCCGCTACTCACCAATCCAGGGATCCCTACGCAGTGACTCAGCGGTGTGCTCCCAGCGGTTTCAAACCCAACCCCTTTTGACTAATTTTACATAATGTTATTCCAGAAATTAGTCAAGAACAACCTGCCATGCCGCTTTCGATTCCTAGGTTCTTCTAGCCTGCCTGATGATGTGGACAGTGATCTGAACGAGTGACACTCCTAAATGGTCAGGGCTGGGGTTACTTCTTGGAAGAAGTAACCCTGAATACACTTGGAGCCATTAAGATGCTCTGCCCAACTTGGTTTGCTGGCAATCTTTCCATAAACAGACTCAGGGTGCTTGGTCGCTTTCTATTCCACAGCAATGAACAAGCTGAATTTCCATACAGTTTTAAGTTTTTAAATTAAGGTCCTGCTGATTTAATGCCTCCTCCAAATGTATATGCTTAATTTCCTGTACAATGTCATTAGCAGCACAATCACACATTCTCTATCTATCTGCTTAGGAGCTCTTCTGTAACAAAGATGAAAACTGTCAGGAATATCACAAATATCTATTCTCCTTGCCTCTCCCTTCTCTCTGCCCAAATGTGGTGGATGTGAGGAGGGGGCATTATTCAGAAACCCACTAATGCCAGCTTTCTCTGTATTTGTTCTGATTTACATTTCCTTTGGGGAGACACAAAGTACCAGAATAGGATGCTCCTGTCTCCTTTTGTGCTGTGCAGTGTTAGTGTCTGCTACAATAATATCCTATGGTAAATGTAAACGTATACAGCATTAGTTATCATATCTCCTACAGTGCTTTGGGCCCAGTAGGAAAAATGATGTCCTTGTTCAGCTCATCATATGGGCACCTTAAATCTAGGTGAGGACAAATGGGGAGGTGATGTGCATGTTCAGGCAGGGAACTTATTCCTTGACACGGATCAACAGAGCACTTAAGAAACCAGTGCAGTGGGAAATCAATATGAGTCAGGGCCAACTCTTACTTTGTGCTCCTTTGCCAATGCAGACAGAGAGAAAGTGAGGAGACCTATCTCACGCCTGACTTATTTTGGGTGCTATATAGCTCTCATTTCATTTTGTTTTTATTATCTTTTATTTTTCTCAGAAAGCACTTACGCTGGCTAAGATATGTAAATAAAAAATAAGAAACAGGCACAGATTTGAGACTTACAACACAGCCTCTGAAAGAGCAAATCAGATCATTTAAGCTTCTTACCAAGGGATTTTAGGAGTTTTGTTTTGTTTATTTACCTACTGACTTATTTATTTGTACTGTAAATATGCATTGTTTTTGAACTTATATCCACAGGGCGGAAGGCGTTGGTACGTAAACCTCCAATCTGGGGGATAATGTAGAAATTGGGTGGGCAGTGGTTTGTGCGGTCCATGAATTAGGTCAATTGACTTCGAGAGTCATCTCAAGAATGTCCTTTAGCCCATCAATCCTCAGTTTATCTCTGTGAAAAACGCTTTTACCTGTGTAGATGCTACAGGCTTCACTACTCAGAATTCACTGTGGCAGAGTATACGTGAGGCTCATTGAGCAACGGAGGTGGAATATGTTTGAAAGGTTTTCTTCCTTTTAATTAGTTCATCATTGTTTGGATCAAAATGCTGGTTCCAAAATACCAAAAACAAAACAAAGCTTCCCTTGTCATATTGCGAACAACCTGGTGCTACTCCAGTTGACGGTAATGTCCTCTGGCCAGTGGTAAACTTACTCAGCATTAATTGTCAGCTGTATGCATCAATTCACGTGAGATACAGTGCAGTCATAGAGGCCATCAGCTACAACGAACTTATTCTATGACCACAGCTCTTCAAATATTTCTTTTAAACTTTTGGTCAGATCAACATTTTGCCCAAATCTTATAAATAATGAAAAATGGTATTATCTTTTTTTTTAAAACCAGACGTCCAGCTTCATAATAAAGTACAGTCTCTGAAAATAAAATGACACTTGTGTTTTGTTCTTGCCATTCATTTGCTCTCATTCAGGCAAGCAAAAATTAAGTGAAGGAAATAATACATGATTTATTTTTAAGCCTCTTTTTCATTTGATTACCCCTATTGTTATGCTTTATGCAAACAAATGAAACTATTGCACTAAGCTAACTATTGAACTCTTCAAAATAAGAGAAAAGAAGGTCTTTGAAGTCCTAATTTAAAGGCTACTTGAAGGAATTCTCATCTATTTACACATTTTTACCCTTGTTTTAAAACCTGTCTGCTGTATTTCTTGGCTGAGCATTTCAGTATTCTCATTCCTGAATTATTGTCTTTTCTGAATTATTACTGTGAATTGAGAGGCTATAAATATACCCAAATGCTCTTTGAAATTATTCTGAAAGTAAAACTCTCCCAAATTTATTTTAAAAAATCTATATTCAATCAATGTTTGAATTTTGCAAAAGACCTAATTTCTTTGACTTCTGATTAAGCCCAAAGAAAAGCAAAATAAATAAGAGCAAACAATTGTTTAAAATGGCCTTGGGTACTGCACTTATTGATTTCCTTTTAAATAACCACAGATACATGCCTGCTCCTTTCCGGATTTCTCCAGAGGTGGACAAGTGCCTCGCCTTCGCAAGCAGATAGTGGGGGAGGTTTGTACTCCAGGTTCACATACAGCCCAGTGTGAGTTTTAGCGTGTCAGTCAGTGAGTTAGAGGGAAAGGGGAAAGAGAAGCTAATCAGGATGAAATGAGATTAAAGGCTGTCTAATTTTACAGCAACTGTGATCCATCAGCCACTGTGAAAGTGACAGTGGAAATGAATGATGGAGACAGACAGGTGGGGCTGTACATTTCACTGATTTATCCTCAAATGCACTGGGCCTTATTTTATTGAGTGAACATGACCGCATTTATCATGACTGTCATCTAAACCCACTTCCCTCCATTTAAAAAGGTCACTTTACTCAGAGGGAGTAGGAGAGAGGCACTTTCAAATCAGATTTAAAATATAATAACACGTGTTTATAAGGCCCTTTGTGAGACTTCTCAACTTTATTAAACAAACATGTAGTGCTAGGAGAAAGAAAAGGCCAGAAAATTGGAGAAGAAAAAACTTTTCATCATCTGAAAGAGCACTTCATTTCATCTCTAAATTTCAAGCAATTTGTACCATTTTTGCCCGTTCCACTCCAAACACCCAAAATTCTATTCTAGTCTTGGGAAATTAAATAAAACGTTTACATTTAATATTTTTAATTAAGAAAGTAGGAATCAGGTAATACTGTAAAATAAACTTGGAGAGGATATTGACACAGTATTTACTCTGCAGAATGACTAATCATCACACAGGAAATAGATGTTAGCAATCGTAACAAGCTGAATCTCTGCCACAATTAACTTATGTACCTGTTAATTGTTTTCCCGTAATTTTAAGGCCATAAAAATCTCAGTTACACAGTCTTTTACCCCTGCTTCTACCAGAGCAATAAAATGTCCAGAGATCTTTTGCACAAAATTGGTCTTTGTGGATGGGAAAAAGGAGTCAAACTCTCCGGGAATTCTCTGTTACTTTTTGCAATAATAACCAGCATTGACCAAACATTTACTATGTGCCACATATATGTATATTAAATATATAATTATATTAATCTATATTATAGATTTGAAAATACAACAACACTTGCGTTCTTGCTATTCATTTGTTCACATTCAGGCAAGCAGAAATTAAGCGAAGGAAATAATAAATGATAAAATATATTTATAGTATAGTTACCTAAATTGTCTCACATCTTTCATTTAATACAACTAATCACAAAGGAGGCATTACTCATTCGTTTTATTTTTTTAGAAACACTAAAAGGACTTGAGAGGGTAAGTCACTTGTTGAAGGTCAGACTCAACCGAACGGCAGAGATAGAATCCAAACATGGGGATATCTGGACCCCAACTCACGCTCTTATCCATTTCACTCTACTGATTTTCAATAGGTATGTTCATCCATCCAGCAAGTAATTACTGAGTTCCTGAGTGTTCAGTGATGGTGTTTCTGAAATTTGTGTATAATTTTTTATATTGAATAGTATTTTAAATGTGTTTATTACTATGATATTTGAATAAATCCTTAAAGCAAGAAGACATTCCTTTAAATGATTTCCTGTAAATCTGGATATTCGAATAGCTGGTTTTCTTAAAGCAGAGTACATTTGTTTGATGGAGCCAGAAAAAACAGTGAGAAAATCAGCCAGTTAAGGGTGGGTAGAATCCGTCGGCAGATTTTTTTCTTTTTTAAACAGTAAGGCCATAGTTCAACCTTGCAAGCAGATTCAAAATATCTTGGTTACAGAGGCTGTTTTCCTGGCCTATAAAATGTTCAGGGGTCTTGTTTGTGTTCATGAAGGCCTTACTGTACTAGAGATCCACACTACCGTGTCTCCTCCCACATTTTACATCTAAGGAATGTAAACCTCTTCCAGCAGAAAGTATACGTATCCTCTGCAACCCCCAAATTTTCATGAATATCCAAACAAGAGATTGCACAGGGCTGTGCCAAGAATATAGACTTGCTAAATAGATGGTTATTGAATGCTTATCAATTAGATGTGACATTTGTGAAGGCCTTGATATTTTTGGTCTCAAATACATAAGCTTGCAAAACTGTCAGATATAACAAAAGTTCTCAATTGTTTTGAAAAAATAATTAATGCCCATGGTAAAAATACAGTCTTAAAAAAAAAGGACATACAGAACAAATTAAGTCTTCCTCTTACCCTCAGCCCGCCCTCAGCCTTTCAGTTCTCTACCACAGAGGCAATCTCTGCTACTATGTTCTTGGGTTTTATTTCCAGAGACATTATATATATCGGTCATTTTTGTTAACACAAATGGCAGCAGCATACTATAGACATACTGTTTCATGTCTTGCTTTTTCGCACTTAATAATACATTCATTCTTTCTTTCTCCATTAATCAAGTATTTGTTTTTGTGCTACTCCATGCCAGGCAATGTTGTACCTGCTGGGGAGGTCATGGTAAGCAGCAAACCAGGTACATACTAGTCAGGGGAAGCACATAATAAACACAGACACAAGTAAATAAGCTCTATTGTTTCAAATAATAAGTGCAAGAAGAAAAATAAATCTGGGTCGGGGAGAGGGAGCAGCAAGGGTAGTGAGTTTTGACAGTGCTCAGGGAAGGCCTTTCTGAGTAGATGACTTGTGAGGAGAGAATTGGCTGAAGTGAGTAAGGGAGCTGTGCAGGGTGTAGGTGCAAGAATAGCAAGTGCAAAGACCTTAAGGCATAGGTTTGAAATGTGTGAAGGACATCAAGAAGACCAGAACACACGGATCTGAGATGAGGTTGAGGAGAGAGGCCAGGGCAGACCAGTGCAGTGTGGAAGGACATGGTCAGAAGACAACGCTGGCATTATCATCCACTGCATTATTTTAAGTGGCTGCACAGTGTTCCATTTGATGGGCATTCTATAATGGATTCCATTTCCTTCTGATGGTTAATTCATTCAACAAACATTCACTAAACACTCACTAGGTGCAGACACCTTTCTGGTTGCTGATAATACACAACTGAACGAGGCAGACAATATCCCTGCTCTCCTAGACCTTATATGATAGAGAGAAAGAACAACACAGATAAATAAATAACAAATAGGAGCACAGCCAGGTGATGACAGATGACATAAAGAGAAATACAATGGGACGATGTGCTACAGAGTGAGTGCCTGTCTATTACTTTAGTTGAAGCAGTTGGTGCAGAAGTGGGAATGAGTTGGTCGTGCCTGAGAAGCAGAGAGAAAGCCTGTGTGTTGTGAGCACCTTGGGTGAGGGCCCAACAGGCATGGGATGAAGTCAGCAGGCAGACACAGGCTGAAATGCAGGTCTCCATGAGCCAGAATAAGCATGGTGGATTTTATGCTAAGCATGATAAAAAGGCGTGGGAGGGGTTTAAGTGGCAGAATGACATAATCTGATTTATGTTTTAAAAATACCAGTCTGGCTACTATTGAGGTTGTAGGAAGGAAAGAACGAAAAGAGGAGGATCAGGCAGAGGTTCCTTCTGTGATCCAGATGAAAGAAGATGGCAGCTTGGCCAGGAGGGGACAGTAGAGATGGACAGAAAGGCTGTGCTTTGAAGGTTGCTGCTGTTACAAGCAGTGCTGTGTTGAGTGTCCTTGCAGATACATAACACACGTGGATAATTTATCTGTAGGGTTGATTCTTCTAAGCGAAATTTCTGGGCCAAAGAATAGGTACATTTTACATTTTGATGGATATCATCATATTGTACCCATTTTTACATTTGTATCTTTGCCAGTATGGTGAGTGAACAATTGATGTCTAGTTAAAATCTAAATCTTCATTTATTTGTGGTACTGGTGTAGCATGTTTTTATACATTTAAAATCCATTTGTATTTTATACATTTTTGTTGGGTTTGAGTTTTTGATATAATTTATGTTACTTATAATTACATAATTTCTGTTTTAAGGTATTCTTTTCTAGGAACAGACAAAATAAATGGTATCTTGGAAGCATCATACTGCCAGAATATATATTTGTGAAATATTTACTCATTGAAGCAAATTCAAATAGCAATTACATGCTGCTGAAAACAAATAACCTGAAAGAAAGATGCTTCCCTTTAATAATATTGAATATTCCTTGCCATGGGCTCTTAGAGGTCTTTTTTTTTTTTTTTTTTTTTTTTTAAAAAAAAAAAAAACAACAACTTCAATTTTATAGTAAATGCAACTGAGAAACATAAATGTTTTAAAATTTGCTAGTTAGTTTAATCCTACCATTCAGTCTTTCAGCAAAGATCTAGCAACCTGGCTAACGCATTTCTGGAGATAGAAACAGACACACAGTAAAACATTTTACATATTTACACATTTTACACATTAGGAAGGGCTTGATAGATATTATTGAATAAATAATTTAAGATATTATTAAATAAATAGAAAAAAGCTCTGCTACTTTTTTTCTGTTATATTTGGGCTCTACTATAGTTTCAAACTACAAGTAAATGGAAACATTTTGTGTATTTGGGGATGATTTTATCATTACGGACAGTTAGTCTGGAAAGTTTGACCCTGTAAGAGTTTTTAAGATCAGAATCCAGTTATGAGTTGGCAAATGTTCTGAATTAACCCAAAGGTGGCCAGCACTTTCTCCCTTACCTCCTACTTGTTCTGCACATACCAAGCCAGATTTTCATAATCCCTGGAGATGAAGTTATTTAAGTGAGTTTAAGGTGTATAAATCTAAAAAAAAGTGCACATTTAGGAGGCTGTGCAAGAACCAAGAGAGCTTGTCTCTTGTCGTTCAAAATTGTATCTAGGGGTCAGTTTTCTTGACTATGAAATTCGTTTCATCATTCCCTCATCTTTGCAATGATTGGACTAAATGCATACTTTTACTGTATCACTTGCCAAGTGATGAAACAGTGTATTAAAATGGCTTGTCTTTGGCTTGTCACCCCCAAAAGATCTATGAGCCCCTGAAGGCCAGATGCTATCATCTACGTAGCTTCATGCCTAGCACAGAACCCAGCACGTAGTACTGGGCCAGACTCTGGCATCCCTATAGCATTTAGGCATAACATAGTAATCAGAAATATTAATGAATCAGTAAATTTTGATTTATTGATCAACGAATAGCACGAATGACTGAATGCTAGCTAAGAGACTATGGAATTTATTTTTTTGGAAGGTGGAAAAAATTGTGATGGATGCCAGAAGATGTGAAGGAGGGAGGAAGTTAAAGAAGGAAAAAAGAAGAAAGGGTGCCTTTGGTAAGGATTCTATGGCTTCTAGGATAGATCTCACCCATGCAACACATATGTCAGTTTTAAGCAAAGGAGGTTTGTAAGCTTTTCAAAGGCTGGCCATATATTATTTCTTTCCAGAACTATGATAACACCTAATTGTGCCAAGGGCAAAGGTTTTCAATAAAACCTTGTTGATTTACAGTTTTAGTTCTGAACACTTAACTTGGGGAAGTGCTAATAAGCAGTCAGATTAATGTGATTTCACATTGGACTTCTATTACCTGTTTAAGCAAAACTGACCTTCAAAGTCTTATTTTTATCTTAGTTCAAATATTTTCACTAATATATTCCTAAATTATGATCGGGTTATTTTAATATCAACGGTTTTACTTTGAATACTTCCTGGCATGCTAGTAGGAACTTAAATGTAGTTTTATTTTTACTTTTGGAGAGTAAAAAATCTTTGGGAATGAAAGCTGCCATCTCTTTCAAAGGTTAGTTTTTTCCTGTTTTACAAAGTGTTGTGTATTTCAGAGACATGTCAATGAAACACTCTAGAGCTTTGATGATTGCCCTTTTCCAAGTGTCAACACAATGTCTTCCTGATCATATTTTTCTGGGAGAAAGTATCACTCTGATACTTTTTATTGTTCCACACCCCAAGAGGCTCGTGTCAAAAATAGTAAGCCCTCTAAATGAATTAAAGTAGCAGAGCAACATATATTATTTAAGCATTTGATAATAAAATCTTTGACAAAGGTTAAGGGAGTCAGGGCTATTTATAAGGTGGATGATATGGCAACAGGCTAGCAAAAATGATTGTTATGTAGTTTAAATTATCTTAGATGATGGCCCCATAGTTGCCCCAAGTTATTGAGGGCAGAAGGAAGGAAATGGGTGTGGCCTACATAATGAGGATTTATAAGAGGTGTTTTCTGATGCAAAACCCACATACTCAAATATGGGAAAGTGAACTCTAGTGGTTCACTTGAAAACCTACAAGGTATCAGAAGATCTAATTGAGAATCACATTTTGGGCCAGGCACAGTGGCTCACACCTGTAATCCCAGCACTTTGGGGGGCTGAGGCAGGCAGATCACCAGAGGTCAGGAGTTTGAGACCAGCCTGACTAACATGGTGAAACCCCGTCTCTACTAAAAATACAAAATTGGCTGGGCGTGGTGGCATGTGCCTCTAATCCCAGGTACTTGGGGGGCTGGGGCAGGACAATTGCTTGTCCTCTGCCCAGAAGGCAGAGGTTGCGGTGAGCTGAGATCGCGCCATTGCACTCCAGCCTGGGCAACAGAGCCTGACTCTGTCTCAAAAAAAAAAAAAAAAAAAAATCATATTTCAAGCAGCTAATTCATTTCATTCAAAAATATGTACTGTGTACCTACTGGTTATTATGCTAACCTCTGAGCATATGAAGATGAATTGTATGCCATTCCTTCATCCCAGAGCTCACCGTGTAGACAGAGACAGAGAGAGAGAGAGAGAGGACATGAGAACAGATAAATAGAATACAGAGTACTCCAGGTAGAAGAGCAATAGATGCTCCAGGGAGGAAATGACTAAAACTTCAGTGAGAAAGTGAGGCCTAAGCTTAATCATGAGGCTGAAAAGAGATTTTTCTAGGCTGTTGCAGCAGTAAATGTCATTATCAGGAAAAGGCACAGAGATTCCACAAACATTTACTGAGCACCTACTAAGTGCCAGGCCTTGGGCGAGGCCCTGTGATATAATTTTTAAATATTAGCTTAATTTAAAAAAATCAGTTATTAGAATTAGATCAATGTCTGAAATCTTCTTATAAGTTCTAGTGTTCTATATCACTGTAGCATGACTACAGTTAGCAATAACATATTATATAGCTTCAAATCGCTAGAAGGAGAATGTTGAATGTTCCCAACACAAAGAAATGATAAATGTTTGAGATGATGAATGTGACAATTACCCTAATATGATTACTATACATTATATGTAGCAAAACATCACAGTGTACCCTATACATTATTATTTATCAATTACAAAATAAAATCAAATTTTTAAAAAGATTGTATTATGACTGGGTGTGGTGGCTCATACCTGCAATCCCAGCACTTTGGGAGGCCTAGGCAGGTGGATCACTTAAGGCCAGGAGTTTGAGACCAGCCTGGCCAACATGTTGAAATTCCATCTCTACTAAAAATAGAAAAATTAGCTGGACGTGGTGGCACATGCCTGTAATCCCAGCTACTCGGGAGGCTGAGGCAGGAGAATCACTTGAACCTGTGAGGTGGAGGTTATAATGAGCCGAGATCACACCACAGCACTCTAGCCTGGGTGACAGAGCAAGACTGTCTCTAAATAAATAGATGTATGTTATATTATTACAATATCAACTTTTTAATTGAGGCCTGAGAAAATGTGTTGGGACACAATGGTGCAAATAAGAGGAACGTGCTTTTATCTACACTGTCCTTTTGGACAGCGGGCCTGCTCTACCTACTCAAGTTCCCTTCTGGACCACTCTCTTCTTAGACAATCAGGTGATCATAGCCTCTGCTCTAATGAAATCTTTCCTGACATGTGGAGCCACCTAATCATTCTGGAAGCAATTGGTAGCATTATCAGAACTGTGAGCAATACCTTTGTTCCTTTTAGATAGTCCATCATTGCATTTGTTCTAGCTAACTCAGTGTGTTATTGGTGCCATTGCACTTATTTGACTTTAAAGCCTATTTCACTGCAAAGATTCAGAAGAATCTGTCATACAGTCTTCCAATGGCCATTTCATGGCGTGTGCATGTGTATGTGTTATGTCCAGTAAGTACTAGAGCAGCTGGGCCAGGACATCAGGATTATATTGAGTCAACAGCTTGTCACACATAAGGGAAATTAAGGTGCAGTCCGTGATCTTAGGAGATGCACCCAAGGTGGATGGTCAGGGCCATGATGAGGCCTAGAGCCATCTTTCCAGGAGGTTCTGCAATCTTGATTGCTGGGAAAAGGTGAAGAACCGAAGCAGTGCATGTCAGAGTATGTAGAACAATATGATGAATCCCTTTACCCCTTTTTTGGCACTGTTTCTTAACTGGCAAAACTAGATATTCACTGAATACTAAGTAATATTTATTTGTGAATATATTTATGAATGATATGAATATTTGCCACTTCTCCAGTCTTAGAATATAGGCTGAGACCCTAGTGCTAAGGCAATCTAAAGATACATACCGGGTTATCTATGCAGGACTTGATAACTTGGCCCCTAAACTGGTTTGAACTGGTTGTCTGTGTGTACACACACACGTATTCAGTCTATATATACAAAGACGTGGAAGACAATTGGTGAGTAGGTTTTTTTTTTTTTTTTTAAGTAGTTGTGGGAATACTGTGCATTTTCCATCAACAAGAGAAAATAATGGTCCTCTCACCCTCCACCCTAAAGACGAGGCAGAGAGTGGGACAATTCTTGGATCAGATGTGTGCATGTCTCCTGGAGCTTGATAGGCACAGGGAGATGTCTGAAGGCAAGAGGCTGGGGGGAAGCTGTCTGTCACTAGAGTGTGAAGGAGAGCTGGGGGAGAAGTCATCTGCACTTCTGGGTTTGGTGGGGTGATGGTACCTGGTACCTTCCTGTGGGCTAAGCTGGCGCAGTGGAGGCTTGCTTGGCCAGAGCTGTTTTGAAAGGACACCCCCTCCCACTACAAGAAGATTAATTGCCAGTTGAAGGTGACCCTAATAAAAGCTATGAGGTGGGTATAGCCCATGGGGCAGTAGGATGTCTTCAGAAAGAGACTCACAACAGAACTCATAAAGACAGCTCATCACCAGAGAAACTCAGCTCTATATCAGTTGCCTCCTGAGGAGCAGGAAGCCAGGTCCTGGAAACCAGGCAAGTAAGAGCTTTTCTCGCTTTGCCCCACACCCTCCTCTAGCTGTATCCCTGGTGAAACCAGAATACACAGCATGGCTGATTTCCTTCAGGGCAGGCCAGCCTGGCTCATTCTCATGTTAACACAGGTGTGCAGGAAAGAGTTTACATAGCAGGCCTGAGGCTGCTTCCTCAGAAAGGGCTGCCTGCAAAGCTAGCCTTTGGCTGGCATCTGAGAACTTAGATTTCAGGAGCATTCCCACTACTTTAGCTGATAAGGGTAGCTCTCTGTACCCAAATTGTTGGTATAAACAATGTGATTTATGCTGAATACTTCCTTTTCTTCTGGTAGTCTGGAATTTTGGTGTGTTCTAGAAGATACCTACCTGACCAGCCCCCAATAAAACCCCTGGGCTGGAGTCTCTAACCAAGCTTCCCTGGTAGATAGCATTTCAAGCGTGTTGTCACAATTTGATGCTGGAAATGAATGTGTCGCCTGTGACTCCACAGGAGCAGCACTCTTGGAAGTTTGAGCTGGGTTTCCTTGGGACTTTGCCCTGTGTGCCTTTAACCTTTGGTGGTTTTGCTTTGTATCCTTTTGCTGTAATAAATCATAGCTGTTAAGTATGGCTATTCCATAATCCTGTTAGTTCTCCCAGTGAGTCACTGAACCTGGGGGTGGTCTTGAGGATTCCTGATACAGTAGGAGATGGAGAAACTTTAAATGTATTTACTGGATGATTTAATGATCCAAAGTGGCTGGGTCCACTTTAGAACTTTTCAAGGTACAACCCACAGGGAGAGATAAATCATCCAACAGAGAGGGTTTGAAAATCGGTGGCTGAAAAAAATCAAGTTGTTTTTGGCTGGCCTTGTATGTGAAGCTCATTCAATTAACTGATTATGGATGGATGGATGTATTTCTGACAAACTGCTTCTGGGCTCCCAAGGAACACTTTTTAAGAAAGCATGGCTCCAATTTCCTTTGGTTGGAGCCAATGTGTGTATCTTTCCAGAGAATCCACTAGTGCCCAACACCATCCCACCAGAGGTGCTAGAGGATTTGCCAGTGAAATTGGCATTATCGCCCTTTTTATTCCATAGGGACATTTGCAATGTATTTGAAACACTGATACAGATCCATATGAGGCCATTTGAAAGGAACAGAGCAGTGGTGTAGAAGATTTGTGTCAAAAAAATCTAGAGATAGGAGAAATCACTGGAGTTTGGCTTAGTTAGGTAGCAGTGTGCCCTATTCAATCTCTCCCCAGACACTACATTCTTTTGCTGTCTTCACAGGGTGCCCTGCTATATCCTTAAAAAATAAAGAAAATGCAAACTTCTTTCATCCTGCTCTCCCTTCTAGCTGCCCCTTCTAGAGCACCCCATTACCTGACCCACCAAGCCAGGCTTGTACACACAGCAGTAGAATGTGAGTGGTCTAGAGAGGGTTGCATGATCCAGCCAGGTCCTTGCGAGGGGTTTTCACACTGGAGCTGAAAGGAGAACCCATTCTTTTCTGATCACAAATCCTGGAGTTGCTTACAGCAATAGAGAAGCAGGTCTGAGCAAAGAAGGAGCTCGTGTTGTGAGAAATGAGACCTTCAGAGAAGCCATCCTGATGGGATTTTGAAATTTTGTTTCTTAGTCATTCTTAGGCCAGTACTGCCCTGCCCTCCTGGTCATGTGGCCCAGTAAGCCCCCTATATTCCATAGACCTTTGCAACAGCCTCTTCACGGGTCTCCTTGTTTTCATTCTTGTCTCCTTTTGGCTTATTTTTCACAATTTACTGAGAAAGTCCTTCTAAAACCAGAGTCAGGTGATGACATTCACTTCTATTCAGTCATTTCCTTACTTCTCGTTGGAATACATTTTCAAGTTTCCAGAATGGTCTGCAAAGATCACACGGCCTGTCCCTGGCTACCTTTCCAAGCTCCTTTTCCACACTCTGCCTCACTTACAGTGTTCCAACCATACCGGCTGCTTTGCTTCTGCAACACTCCAAACACGTTCCTGTGTCAGGCCTTTGCACTTGCTCTTCTCTCTGCCTCTGACATGTTTTTCCTTTGAATATTCTCATGGTTCACTCCATCATTTAATTCAGGTGTCTGCTGGAAGAGAGACCTTTCCTGACAGTGCCATTTAGAAAGCCCTTCCCTATCATTCTCTGCTCCCTTACTCTTCTTTTGTGATAACACTTGATAATGCCTACCTTTAGAATTTTTTTTTTTTTAAAGACAGGGTCTCATTTTATCACCCGAGCTAGAGTGCAGTGATGTGATCATATCTTTCAGCAGCCTCCAACTCCTGGGCACGAGGGATCCTCCCATCTCAGCCTTCCCAAGTTGCTAGGACTATAGGTGTGTGCCACCATATCTGGGTAATTTTTAAATATTTTGTAGAGATGGAGTCTTGCTATGTTGCCCAGGCTGGTCTTGAACTCCTGGCCTCAAGTGATTTATTTCTATGCTAGTGTACTAACTGCATAGGTAAGACAAGGATTGTCTTGCTCACCACTGAAATTCTAATGCGTAGAAAAATGCTTTGCACGTAGTGGATGCCCGATAAGTGTTTGTTAAATTAAAGACAAAATAGTTTAAAGTGATATAGAATTGGAGTTCTGTTATTTGCAAATAATACTTTATAATTTTAAATAGAGAAAGTAAAACAATTTGGTTAAGGTGGAAAGGTAATTAAAGAAGTATGTAGGTTTAGCTACTTGGTTCAGTATTACAGATTTATGTACAATTTGCTTTTTAAAATGGAAGACAGTATATTGACATACAAACCAGGTTTGATATCATTTAACTGTGTCAGTTTAGGAGCCTTGATTTTCTTCATCAGTAAAATGTTGATTATAATATCTACTTCACAGAGCTATTGTGAGAATTCAATTGAACTGGATAACTTACGTAAAGTATAAGGCTCATTACAAACTGTAAAAGTTGTTCTTTCGTTGTCCCCTTTCTCTAGTTTCTTCACAAATATTCTCCAAGCAAAACATCTCCAAATAAACAAAGTTTCTTTGAGATGCTAACGACTTAACAAAAGTTTGCAATTGTTGAAGCATGGATTTACTACAGAACTGAATCAAAATACCATTTTGAGTTATAGGGAGGCAGGAATGTGTGGTTTCCAGAATATGATGATATCTGGACGTGTGGATAGGATGAAGTGAAACGAGTACCCATATTTTTAAGAGTTACATTGGTTTACACTTACTAGCTAACAACTCACATTTGCATGAGAAGGATAAGGGATTTCATTTAATTTTTAACTAACATATATCAGACACCTACTATGTGCTGTATATGAAACAGAAAAGAATGTAAGCATCTCTACCAGGAGCTCATGTCCCAGAGAGAGATAATTTATATGCACATGTAAATGTAACATAAAACTGACTGCAGTTAATGATGTAATAGAGGTCCAGAGTACAGAAAAAGATGAGGCATAAGAAGAGTAATTGCTTTTTTCAGTTGTCTTGGAAAATAACTACAGGTGGATCTGTGTTGGGCCACTGAAGGAAGGGTGAGAAATGGACAGATGGAGAGGGGTTCAGGGAGGTCCCATCAATGCCATCTGTGTCACAAAGGCATGGTGGCTGGTGAACTGTTAGGCACCTGTGAGTGCCTAACATTTGGCTGGCGTGTAGGGGAGGTGTAAGGAGCAATGGGATGTAAAGTGGAAGAATAACAAGAGCCAAGATGGTGGAGGTCCCTGAATACCACAAACTCTACTGCTCTCAGTAGAAAGGCCTGGAAGAGTTTAAGGAGGGGAGTAAAGCCTGAACTGTGTGAACAGCAAATAGGCCCCCTCCTTAGATCTTGGTAACATTTATCGCCAGTGCAGAATCTGCCAAAATAAAAAAGCCATCATCTCAAAGTGTGGAAATCCAACAAAAGAAAGGTCTCTAGGGAAAAAATAGGAAGAGTATAAACCTCTTCAAGTCACAGCCCAGAAAAAGTAAAGCACAGCTACATGTAAAAGCTAAGAGGAAAAGAAAATGGGGGACAGCAAAAGAAAAAGACCATTAATTGGCAAGTGACAGTGGGTATATGCAGCATTTGGGGAGAAGGAGTAGGCAAGAACATTTTTATGTAATAAAAAGAGGAAGAAAAAGAGTAATTTTAATAACTGAGAAACTAGATATTATAAACAAGACTGTTTACAATACAATCTATTCAATACAAATCTATTCAATTGTATTGTGTTTACAGTACGAATCTATTCAAACACTACTTCTGAATAGATTTGGATTCTCTTTTTCCTGGTGACAAAATGGGGAGTAACATCACTCTTACCTGCAAAACGTTGGCTGCTCTATGCAGTCACTCAACAAGTTTGAGTCACAATTTATCTCTTACTCTTTAATAAAGTAGTTAATGAACTGTCCTCTTCCCTCAGGAAGAGTATCTGAGCATCAAGGGCTAGTAGCAAGGCCTAAATCCATTAAGCCTGACTCTTTTTCACTGTTCCTCATACATCATACTATCATATCTTTATTCCCTCCTGACTCAGCTTAGTTTTCATAGCTCATCTTTGCAGTAATTTCCTGGCATATACACTCAACTCTCTTGCCTCTTGCTTTATTCTTCATAGTTGTATAGCTGAACCAAATCTTGCCTATATTTAGCCCGATGTGAACACCCACCGAGCTGAACGTGACTAGATAAATTTACATCACTATGTGAATAAGCCTCATTTTACATTCATGTTACTGTTGCCCGAAATTCCTATTATGTTTTCTTAGACCATTAATTATCCTATTCTCTCAAATCGAGGGGCTAATGGGCCAAAACTGGCCCACTATTTGTTTTTGTTAATAAAGTTTTATTGGAACACACCCACTTCCAACAATTTATGTATTGTTTCTGGCTGCTTTTGTGCCACAACCACAGAGCTGAATATTTGCAGCATAGACCTAATGATCTGCAAAGTCTAAAATATTTACTATCTTGCCCCTTACAGAAAAAGTTTGCCCACCTTTGTCCTAAATGACTATTTCACATTTATTCTCTCTCCTCAACTCTCTAACATCTGCTCCCTGATTTACTTTTAGCTGATAACCTTGTTTTCTATTTCACTAAGAAAATATAAACATTTAGAAAAGAATTCCCACAGCCTCCCTGCCTCATACCTACCAAATTACCTGCATCAGTAGACCGGTACTCTGCCTTCCTTTTGTTAGCACGGATGGACCTTCCATGCTCATTTCTAAAGTCAAGCCCTCTATTTGTGTACTAGGTCCTCTCAAATACTCAAGGATATTTTTTCCAGCAATTTTATCATGTCTTGCGTCATTAATTTTCCCCTCTTTATCAGATCTCTCCTATCAGCAGGGAAACATGCTGCTATATTGGTCACTTTTTAAAAAGACATCTCTTGAATCAATATCCTCTTCTTTCTACCTATCCCATGTCTCTTTTTCCTTTATATAAACAGTCCTCAAACAAGTTGTCTTCGCTCAAGATTTCTAGGGTTTCTCTTCCCATTTTCACTTCAACCTGTTCCAATTAGGTTTTTAGTTTCATAATTCCATGGACACAATGTTGTTAAATTAACCTTCATGTTGCTAAATCTAATGTCACTTCTCGATGCTCATCTCATATCATCTACCTGAAACATTTGACCTGGTAGATCACGCCTTCAAATGTGTCCTTCCAGGAGATCATTTTCTCTGGATCCTCCTTTTACCTGATTGACTGCTCCCTGCTCATACTCCTTGCTGGTTGCTCTTCATCTCCTCAATCTGTAAACCAGCATGCTCCAAGAGCTTGCTTTTAAATCTTTCTCACCTCCATCCACACTTAATACATTGTTTTTGTTAATAAAGTTTTATTGGAACATGGCCACTCCCAACAGTTTATGCTGCTTTTGTGCCACAACTGCAGAGTTGAATAGTTGGAGCAGAGACCTACTGACATGCAAAGCCTAAAATATCTGCTATCCTCCTCCTTACAGAAAAAGTTAATAAAGTTAACCCCAGAGTATGACTTTAAAAACCTCAATCTAACCCCACTTGGGTATCATATAGGCTCTTCAACTTACCAATGCCCCCAAACAAACCCCTGGCTTTTCTCTCCAAATATTCCCCTTCCCACCTAAGCCACTGTCAACTCTATCCTACTTGCTCAGGACAAAAGCCTTGGGCTCATCCTGACTCCTCTCTTTCTATTACGCTTTGTAAAATAAATGACTTATTTCTCTTGGGATAAAAAATATCTTTTAGGTGGTCATGGTGGCTCACGCCCATAATCCCAGCACTTTGGGAGGCTGAGGTGGGAGAATCCCTTGAGCCCAGGAGTTTGAGACCAGCCTGGGCAACATAGGGAGACCCCATCTGTATTATAAAGAAAATAACAACCTTTGGACATTTTTCTTTGCTCACTCACTAATATGTAAACATGAATTATGGTGTATATGCTTTCGTAATATGCTGTTTTCACCTAAATATATGGTAAGCTATTTTCATTTTAATAAATGTAGATGTTCATTAATAGTTTTTAATAGTAGTATGATATTTCTTTTGGTATGGCTAAACTAATATTTATTCAATGATCTCTAATTGTAAAACACTTAATTTTGGTTCTTTGTTTTTGCTGTTATAAACAACACTGAAATGAATATCTTGGAACATGTGAATACTTATTTTCTAAGAGTAAATTCCTAGAAGTGGAACTGCAGAAATCAACACCATTAAATTTCTTTTAAAAATCTACCTTTGATAAAATTTACATATAAATAAACATATTTTTGCATGTTCCTGCATGAGAGTGATATACTAATATTTGTTGACGAAAATTATGTAACAAGTAAATTATTGATAATTTAGTAATGCTTTTTTACTAATTGCATTTGAACTGCAGTGGTGAACCCAGTGTATATAGAAGACATTATGCATTCAATTTATAGAGAATGTGCCTCTGATTGTGGATTCAGGAACTCCCTGTGTGTTAGCTCCATGGCTCTCTATGAGTTTATAGGCTGGTGACCACAGCTTTGGTGATTATTTAAAGAAGCAGTTCATTTAGCATATGATCACAAATGGAACCCATTTCCTCTTTCATCCAAGTTGCCCACTTCCTGATAGAACAAAGTGTTACAGTAGTAATATTAATTCTGGTATAAGAAAGCAAGTAAAAAGTTCTCATTAAAGCAGAGTAATTATAGATACATAGTTGAAATAAAGTAGGATTTTAACTGTGGACTATTTAAATTAACTTCCTAGATCGAATCTTTTTATGTACTGTGAGAGCTTCTCTCTGGAATTCATGGCAACTACTTCAGCGTTTCTCAGCCTCTTGGAGAAATGTTGAAGGAAGAATGAAGTCTGTTAATTGCCATGGTTGCAAACACCCGTTGCTGCTTCCTGTTCAAACTCGCCTTTCGTTAACTGCAGCAATTTTGAACTGAGCCACTAGATGGTGTACACTGTTCTTTGCTTACCCTCCAGAAAAAACATCAAGAACTATGCTCAGGTACAGGACTCCAAGGCCAACAAAAACAAAGAGGAAAACTTACAACACTGAGGCCAAAATTAAGGGCCTCTCTTTTAAAATTCTGGTGGTCTTTTTTTTTTTTTTTTTTTTTTGATGCAGATTACACTGAGTTGGAGAATGTCAATATTATTTTCTTGACTTTACTCTTCTTTAGTATACCAAACATTTGAGCTGGACCAAAATCTATTTCAACCTTTCAAAGCAACCTATTTTTGAATTTCATACATGAGTCCTAAAGGCACTATAAAATAGTTTCTCCTTTAGAAACTCATATGTACAGACACCTAGCAGGCATGCCCTATGCTAATATTGTTAAAGACAGATTTTTAAAAATAGGTCAGATTTCTCAATATCTTGAAAAATCTGCAGATAAGTCCCATGATGTTAACATAGCAGAGATGTAATGAGCTAGAATTTAGCTCTTCCCTTTAGTCTATAAGCAACTTTGATCCATGTTTCAATATAAACTTACATTTCTATATAGGGTGTATATGTGTTTGGAAAAATGATATGGTTTTCTTTGAGTTTCAGGGAATAATTTCACAAAAGAGATAAACATATTAAATTCACTTTTCCAAGTGGGTAAATTGCTTTAAGAGACAAACATTTTAGAGAAGTTAAAAGAAAAAGTCTTCCTCCTTACCTTAAAGAGGTGTCTCAGGTTTTTATAAATGCATGGGTATTTACCAATGGATGATTCTTTTTTAGTAGCTTCAACCTATCCTTTACTTTATTGAATTCACTTTTTTATATAATAAATTGTTTTAAGTTAGGGGCAAACATTTTAATGACAAAGTTGAAAAGACAAAAAGTCTTTACCTTATCTTAAAGTGCCCTCTCAGATTTTTACAAATACACATATATTTAAATACGGGTGATCTTTTTTGATTAAGTAGTTTCAACATTATCTTCTAATCTTTCTTGTCATCTTAACCCAGATCCTTTATGAATTATAGCTCCTCACCTCAAGTAGCAGTTGACTTTCTAATTCTTAGTAGTCAAAGATGACTGTAGCAAATCTGTATAATCATCCTTTGTGGGGAAAATAGTTTTCAAAATCATCAGGGCCCTTGAGCTGAGAAGAGCTGCCCAAAGTTTATTTCTACTACACAGTAATGAGTTGAAAGAAATGTCTATAGGTGGATCTTCAATTGGAAAATCTAAAAAGTCAGTGAAATTACTAAAAGGCCTTAATGGTGCTTCTGAAAACAGACACTAATTTTATGTTCTCATTCTTTGAATTACATTCATCTGACATTTAGAAGTCATTTTATGGGAAAAATTTTTATTAACTGAGAAGCAAGATTTCTTGGATTATAATGATAAACGATGACTATTTTAAAATATAGTCAACTCATGATTATTCAATGACCAGTGCTCTGGTTTATATATTATTCCAAGATTATTATTTCTTCAGTTACCTCCTTTCAACCTGTCTTTTTGTTATTTAATTCTTCAGAGAGTCGGCAAAGCCAAAGGGCAGTGGTAAAAACAAATTATCAATCATGTATCAGCTGTAAAAAAAAACACTGGCTTTTTTGGTGAGAGAACAGAATGATGAAAGTTAAAATTATTATTAATTGTGAAGCTTTTAGCTTGCTTGACTTTTTTTTTTTTTTTTTTTTGAGGCAGAATTTCACCCTTGTCGCCCAGGCTGGAGTGCAATGGCACGACCTCGGCTCACTGCAACCTCTGCCTCCCAGGTTCAAGTGATTCTGCTTCAGCCTCCTGAGTAGCTGGGATTGTAGGCACACACCACTACGCCCAGCTAATTTTTTTTGCATGTTTGAGTAGAGATGGGGTTTTGCCATGTTGGCCAGGCTGGTCTCAAACTCCTGACCTCAGGTGATCCGCCCACCTTGGCCTCTCAAAGTGTTGGGATTACAGGCATGGGCCTCTGCATCCAGCCCTAGCTTGCTTCACTTTTAGCAATCAATTTTGTACCTTCACTTCATATAGTTGATATTTAAAAATTGATTGTTTTCCTTTTCATTGTTTTATACCTAGTTTATATTTTTATTTTTTCAAATATGACTTTTGTAGATATAAGCCTTTTACATTATGACTCCTAAAAGTTTTAGTTTAATTTTAATTTTCTATTATTTACATATCCTTATTTGTCCCAATATCCTCATCTGCTAGACAGATGTCTAGACTGGGCCTATAAGAGAAAGGCCAACTTGGAATGAGATTGAAATATCCTCTCTCTCCAAATTGGAGGGCTTTACCAAATAATGGGCAAGATGTTGAACTAATAGCTCCAAAACCTCTGATCAACCTGGTTGTACCATAGTAAATGAGGTGAATGGAATGAATATTTTTATTCTATTTGGCTCACTTTTGGTTACATGAGAAAACATTGTAAATTCCTGTCATTGATGCAGTATGTGAAATCTTAAGGAAAGAATAATCTGTTGCAACTGCAACTGGATGATAGATTTAAGTAAACGAGTCAAACCAAAAGTAAAGCATGTCGAAGTGAGAAAGACAAGGGGAAGAAATTCCTCACGGTTGCTTGAAATTTAGACTATGTCACTCACATATCCTCATGGGAGCCAGATGTTGAACTGTAGAATTAGTCTATGATTCATATGAAATGCCTCAGAAAACACCAAGGGCTACTATGAGACTCCCAGCTGCTCTTTCTTCATCTACCCCTGAAAAATTGGTATTCATGCATTTCTTCGTTCATGTAGTCAATGAATGATTATTATTGAACCCTATTCTATGCCAAGGACTGGGCATATGTAATCCTATTTTCTTGGAGTTGGGTATTTTGTCCTCTTTGCTCTCTATCTCTTCCCCCTTCCAGATCTCAATGATGCTACTTGCTTAAATGCTGACTTCTGAATTGGTATTTCTACTCTTTTCTCCTCTGTCATACAGACCAACATTTTCTAGTTCTTTCTGTAGAACTTCCCTTGAATCTCTCTCAGTCTTTAATTCTTCCTTCCTTCATCAATACACTCACTAAATATTTATTGAACACCTATCATGTGCCAGGCACAAGTCTTGAGTATGATGAATATAGATATTTTGACTTGACATACTGAAGACTAACCGCATTCCATCCTCCTCTAAACATTCATTTTCTTGGTTTCATCTTTTGACCAAAGACATCAGATCAATTTGGCCAACAAAGCCAGGCTGTCTCTTACTTCTACAGCCCAGCAGTTACCAAGTGATGTCTAACTTTATTTATAAAATGAGTTTTACATTTGCTAGTGTCTCATCGTTTTCATAGCTATTGCCGTAAATCAGACCTTTATTGTCCCTATTCTGGGTTATGCAATAAATGATTACCCTGCCTCCAGTCTCTCCTTTTCCATTTCATCTTAAATTAGCTTTTTAAACACAGATTTAATTATGTTATTTCTCTGCTCAAAGATTTTTGGTGACTCCCCACTGACTATAGAATAGGATCCAGATGCTTTTCACATAATCTTTTACACCTGATCTCAACCCACCTTTCAGGAGTTCCCCAACTCTGAGCAATTTCCTGAATTTAAAATGCAATGTCATATTCTGCCCTGTTCACATTATTCTCTTTCTCCTGGCACAATAAGAATCCATCACATTTGTATGTTGTTTTCCAGTTTACAGTGAAATTTCCCATGCACCTTCTGTGAGGTAGGCAGAGATATTTCCCCCCAGACTTAAAGCTGGAAAAGTCAAGGTTCTGAATGTGTAGGTGACATACTGAGCAAGCTAATCTTGCTTATGATTAGCAAGAGAGCCCAGATACTAAACATCAATGGGCAGTAGCACCAAAAACCAGATTAGGATGAAGTGTAGTATTTTACCGCCAAAATGAATTCAGAATACAGATTTCCATTAATATTTGGTGTCATATATTGTAATCTAAGCGTTTCTTTTACACAGAAAGCAAAGCCCATTTTAAAATTCCATATATCTTTTGATTTATGACACTAATCAGAGTTCAAAAAATAGTTTCAACATTTTATAGCTATTATGATAAACTCTACCTTCTTTTTAAACTTTGTGTATCTTTACAGTGATACAGATATACTCACAATATTGACACAGTCTAGCTTCCATAAACATTTTGTAAAAATGGTACCTGCTACTTTCATCAAAATTTTCACTATATCATGGTATAATTTGATGGAAACATACACTTTCTTTCTTTTTTGAGATGGAGTTTCACTCTTGTTGCACAGACTGGAGTACAATGGCACAGTCTCGGCTCACCACAACCTCCGCCTCCTGGTTTCAAGTGATTCTCCTGCCTCAGCTTCCCGAGTAGCTGGGATTGCAGGTATGCGCCACCACACCCAGCTAATTTTGTATTTTTAGTAGAGACAGGGTTTCTCCATGTTGGTCGGGCTGGTCTCAAACTCCTGACCTCAGGTCATCCGCTCACCTCGGCCTCCCAAAGCGCTGGGATTACAGGCGTGAGCCACTGCGCCAAGCTGGAAACCTGCACTTTCAACTAATGTTAAGCTAATGCCTGTTTTGTGCACCAATGGCAGGCACTTAATAAAACTGGCAATAGGAAATACATTTTAAAAACTCAAAATTTTTGAACTTGAAGTATACTGTGTCTGTATCTTGTAAGTCCACGAATGAGTCAAAGATGAGGATGAATGTATGAATGGATACTTCTCTCATTATTAACAACTATGAGCATTTTGAGGCCTCACTATATAACATTTTATATATGTCAAACAAGTTGATGTAATGCATCTGAATTGACCCCGGTATAAATAAGACGTGAAGGTAAACTGACTTTGATGTCATCAGTTTAATGATAGGTAGGGTTGCTTAAGCTGCTCTTGTCGTTTAGGCATTATTCATTCATTTATTCAGTAATTACTACATGTGCTTGACACAGTGGCTAAAAGATTTTCAAAAGGCACGATATCCTTGCTTTCAGTGTAGGCAGGCAGACATTTAAACAACTATGTCACAAAACAACAAGCTTTCTAAGGTACCTATGAGCAGGGAGCTGTGACAACACAGGAGATAGCAAGCATTTGTCAGAGGTGGGTCAGGAGTTACCCTGGTGCTTGTTCAGAAGGACGTGCATAGCCAGGTGGGTGTAATGGGATGTGCTCCCTTCGCAGCCTGTACCTACTTCAATCTCAGCCAATGGTAGTATATGTAACTGACTAATTTATGCTTTCTGCAAAAATTGTGGAGACCTTAATAATGTGGGCCATGTCGTATTTGTATCCAACATTCTGCACAAAGCATAATTGTGTGTAGAATTAAACAGGACTGAAAAACATTCCATACCGAAGAAGAGGCATAAGCATTGGCCTGGGTGTCAGCAGGACATTTTAGAGGTTTGCATGTATTCAGCAAACACTGGAGGAAGATGTGTGGGATAGGAGAGACAGCAGAAAGTGAATCTGAGAAGGCAGGTTTTAGGAACCCTGCTAAAGAGTTGGATTTCATCTTGTACATTCTGAAGATTCATTGAAAGATTATATGCTAAGACTTGACAATGAGAATGGGATGAGGAAATGGATGAGAATGGAAACAAGATTATAGCGACAGCGCTTATGATCATTTGAGGAAGGGATTGGAGGAGAAAGAGGGGTCAGGGATGACACTTAGGATTTCAGGTTGGAGAGATGAAGATGCTATTTCTCCCAACAAAGAACAACAGAGACAGAATGAGTTCAAAGGCAAGGTAATTTTAAGGCCAAGTGGAGATGTTTGGGTTTCTATTTGCAGTCAGAAATACAGTAGTCTGCCTCAAGAAAGAAGTCTGGGAAGGAAACTCAGACTAGTGGTCACCCAACAATTCTTATGGCTGCTGTCACAAGGATGAATGTTCAGGATGAGAAGGGGGCTTGGGATGACATGCGGCCAAACACTAATGCTTCAAGAGTAACTAGAATAAAAAAGGCATCCAGGAAGTTACATGAGGAAGCACATTTTTCACAAAGCTGTGCTTTCCAAGTAGATGACTTAGCCAAAGAGATGTGACCTTCACTGAGATGAAGGCCATCTCACCAGTCCTACAAGTACAAAATGAATAGTCTCTGGACCAGAAGTCATTGACAAAGAAAACACTCTACATTCTTCATGATTTCAATGCCAGGCCCATCAGGCTTCTTCACATGTTTATAATGGCCATTATTCTCCTCTTCCCCAAGTTCTTCCTCTTCTCCCTTGGTAGCACATGTATTTTAAGGTCATCCTTTTCACATTGGTTTCATCAAATGGAAATACGGGAGGATAATGAGAGGGCAAAATGGCATGATGAAAGCTCAATTGCCAACAAAGTGTGTTTTCTGCAGAGAAGGCTCTTGACTCCCACATGGGCCAGGAGCGTTGGCAGTGCTCTGAGGCTGGCCGTTTTTGAGCACTCCAATAATCATGCCCTCAATTCCATGCCTCTGGACACTTAGATAATGATAGCAGCAGGAGACAAAAAAGGGGCAAAACCCACATTTGACATCCTACTGAGAGAAAACCCAGGCTTCTATTTGTAGTCTGCAGAGAAACCTTCACCTTTGTGCAGTGTTAGAGAGGCTGGGCATGCAGCAGTTGTCTGCCACTCTGATACCCCTGTGCCATTTGTCATAAGAATGTGTAGAGCTAAGAGATAAGACATAAGCTCTTCCTAATGGGAGCTATTTCAGGGATACAAGAAAGGAAAAGAGTGACTTTCAAATGGGAATTTTTTTAAGTTAATAGTACTAAAAAATGATTCATTATTGATATCTACACTCACTGAGCATTTGTTCAGGCTTTATTCATATGAAATTTATATTTCTACCTATTTTCTGTTCACTCGAGAGAAGGGATCTTCTCTCCCAACCTTGGTACATTATTTTTCAATGGATAATTAATCAAACTCTTCTTCCAACTCTTCTTTTTCGCGTGACTGGCTTTCCTCAGGTACCAATCTGAAACTCTTCATGTGGTGAAAAAGGTTATATTTAATTCTCCAGTGTGAACAAAGTTGGGAAAAATTTTACCAATCATCTCTCTTCAAATCACAACGATAGTGAACCCGCCTACCTGACTCACCCATTTAAATGCATGAATACCCACGTGACCTAAAAATTGTGACACTTCTCTAGAACCCTCCTGGCCATGGTTTTCTGATATGGTTTGGCTCTGTGTCTTCACCAAAATCTCACCTTAAATTGTAATAATCCCTCATTTATGGGAGGGATCCGGTGGGAAGTAATCGGATCATGGGGGGCAGGTCTTTCCCATGCTATTCTTGTGATAGTGAATAAGTCTCATGAGATCTGATGGTTTTATAAAAGGGAAGTTTCCCTGCACACGCCCTCTTGCCTGTTGCCATATAAAACGTGACTTGCTCCTCCTTGCCTTCTACCATGTTGTTAGGCCTCACAAGCAATGTGAAACTGTGAATTAATTAAACCTCTTTCCCTTATGATTACCCAGTCTCAGGTATGTCTTTATTAGCAGCGTAAGAACAGACTAATACATTTTCCTTCAGCATTTTGTGACCATCAGGAGGCCCCAGCTCAAACCTGTGCCATCCCTCAAATATGCAATGACTTTACCAGAAACAGCCTCAAGCCCAATATGCTGTGAGCAACAACAACCAAAAAACGAGAGAAGCTTAACCAGAAGGAACCTGGGAAAATGGAGAGGAGCTGTCCACAGCAGAGCTGAGCTCTTCAAATAAAAACTCATGGAGCCCAGCAGGGAGCCACAGTACTGAAGACACCATGGTCTCAGTTCTCACCACGAATGCCACTTGTACGTTCTGAGAAAGGTGAATCAAACCGTGAATTTTCACTCCATAACCGTGAATGTGTGCACAACACAACACTGTACCATGAACACTACCTTCAGCTGGCAAAGAAAATCATGGGAGAGGAAAAAAAAACAGTAATCCATCTTAAAAATCAGGCCAGGTACAGTGGTTCACACATGTAATCTCAGAACTTTTGGAGGCTGAGACAAGATTTGCTTGAGCCTGGATTTTGAGACCAGCCTGGGCTACATAGTGAGACCCTGTCTCACAATTAAGAAATTAGCCAGGCATGATGGCACATACCTGTAGTCTCAGCTGTTTGGGAGGCTGAGGTGGGAGGATCACTTGAGCCCAGGAGTTGGAGGCTATAGGGAGCCATGACCACACAACTGCACTCCAGTTTAGGTGACAGGGTGACACCAGGTCTTTAAAAATCAACAACAACAAAAACAAAAACTTAACAGACGTGGTCATTTTCACTGTAGGGAATGGGCCTAGGATAACACCGGTTTGCTCCTCCTTCAATGGAGGACAGACTTGTGCAGTGGAATCATGTCACTCCCCTTTGCTTGCACTTCAATTTGTTTATTTGCTATTGGGTCAGTTAGACACAATAGAAAACATAAAGCAGCTAAGGTTTTAAGGAGCTTGGTTAAGCCAAACTAGATATTACACTTCCAAAGAACCAAAAATGTATTTGTAGTTTGACATTTTAAATAGTTGGTTTTGATCTCTAATAAAAGGTAGTATTCATAGATAGTGAATCCATGGATGCTGGCATCTTTTGATTTTGACCCTACACAGACGCACTCTCCACCCTAGGTCCTTGCTGTATTCTTCCACTCCAGTGGTACTGACCAAATTAGGGGCTCCCTTGCCTCTGGCTTCTGGATGGATTTGCTTTCAGGAGACTGAGGGAGGTAGGAGAGGAAGGTCAGGGTATTTACTCTTCACTTTCTTTTTCTGGGTCAGTGCAAGCTGCCTTTCTCATCTTAATGAAGGTCCTTAGTTGGCCGTTTCCACAGAGCCCTCTCTGTGTCGGATTCTGGTAATCCTCTCTTCCCGTGTGGACATGTATTGAGGGCTTAAATTACATACTCAGAGTAACAATGTGAGGTCTATAGCATTACTATCCCCATTGCGTTGATGAGAAAACCAAGGTCAAGGATGTGTCCAAGCTACTTTGTGCTAGGGCCAAATTATGAGCCCAACTGAACAGTGCCCCTCTTACTAGCACCAGGGGTTGGGGAGGGGGGTACACTAGTTCTAAGATATTCTTGCCTTTTGCCCACAGCTCTCAAAGTAGCTCTCTTATTATTAAACAGTGTCATCTGTTTTCCTGTTGGAACCCTATGTTACATACCAAGCGTGCTCAATTTTAATATGGCAGTTTGTGGGTTCTCCTCTCTGCATTATTTGCAAACAAGGAGTTAATTATTTTCATTTCAAAGTGGCCATAATGATTTAAAAGCTTCTGATATATAAATACTTTTCTGAATAAATCCAGTTGGAAAAAAAATATCATGTTAGAAAGAGATCCAATAATGTCAGTTACAGGTCAAAGAACTCCTAATAAGGTTTCATAGAACATGGCTTAATAGAAAGAACACTGAACTAAAGTAGGTCAGAAGCCAAGGGTTTAAGTCACAAATTCATCAATTATTGTGTGACCTTGACAGGTCACTTAACCGTTCTGATCTTAAGTTTCCTCATATGTCAAATAGTGATAATAAACAGTGACCTGTTTATCTCCTGGGGTTATTATGGGTGAACCAATAAATGATAGATTTGAAAGTGATTTCCAACTGCAAAGATTACACAGGGATATTACCCAGAGTGGTGATGAGGATAACATTTATCCAATAAATAAATGTGTAAACCTCCATTACCCTAGACAGCCCTCAATACATGTCCTTACTCTTATCCTTAAAATCATAGCAACCAGATAAAAGCAGTGCAGTGTTGGGTTTCAGAGGCAGGCTCTGAAGCCAGTTGCTTGGGCTCTGGAACAAAGTGGCTTGGACACATCCTTGACCTTGGTTTTCTGACCAACACAATGGGGATAGTAATGCTATTGACCTCACATTGTTACTCTGAGTATTTAATGGGATAATTTATGTTAGGCACAGAGCACAATGTCTTGTATGTAGAAGTTCTTCCTCTATGTTAGCCTCAAGCCATTAGAGGTGCAGAGAGAGCACTTCAGTGCAGAGTGTCATACAGTGGTTAGGCATCCAGATTTCAAAGTAAAAATTTCATACCTTGGAATATTAACTGACGTATTTACTAACTGTTTAAGTTTGGACAAATTATTAATCTTTCTAAGTTTTCATTTTGTCCATCCTCATCAAGCTAGTTACATCTGCCTTATGAACACAAAATAAAACCATGTTTGTAATGTGTTTGACACAATGCTGGACACATAAGTGCTCAATTAAAATGTTCATTACCGTGTTTAGCATGGTGTTGCTAAAATAAAAATTCCCCTCTCTTCTCTTTTTTTTTTTAGAGACAGGATCTTACCCTGTTGCCCAGGCTGGAGTGCACTGGCACAATCAGAGATCAGAGCTCACTGTAGCCTCAACTTCCTGGGCTCAAGGAATCTTCCTGATGCAGCCTCCCAAGTAGCTGGGATGGGACTACAGGCATACACCGACACACCTGACTACTTATTGTTTAATTTTTGGTAGAGACAGGGTCTTGCTTTGTTGCCCAGGCTGGTCTCAAACTCCTGGGCTCAAGCAATCTTCCCACCTTCGTTTCCCAAAGTGCTGGAATTATAGGTGTAAGCCACCACACCTGGCCTTCCTTGCGTTTTTATTCCTTACTTCTTTTGCATATGGAGTAATCAAATAGGCTCATTTTATGTAACAGATATTTGCAGTTCAAAGAGAGTTTTAAGCAGAAAAATCTCACTACACACATTTAAGAGCTGGACATATCTTTGAAAGGCTGTTGTTGTCTCATTACAACCAGCAGATGCTCCACTGGAGGAACCCGTGGCTAATGAGCCAACGTCTGGCCCCCTTTGGTGCTTGCCCATGGCCCTGACACAGCATGAGAGTTAATTCCCTGATTCAGTATTGTCCAGTGTCTGCGGAATGTGTCCTGTGAGCTAGGCATGGGGGAGCTGTCAGTCATGGAGGTGGACATAATATCTGCCCTCATGTTGCTGACAGAGAAAGTGTTTCTTTTATATTCAGAATAGCGTCTGCCTCTCAAGTTAAAGATGAAGGTCACAAAATATCCCCTGAGAGTCAGTACAGCTTGTGACTTAAGGTGTGATTTCTGGAGTTAGACTATTTGAGTTTAATTCTTGGCTTTGCTTCTTATTTTACCTCTTTATGCCTTGGTTTCCTCCTCTATGAATGGAAGTTCTGGTAGAACTTGCATCATACGGTTGATGTGAAGATTAAATGAATTAATACATGTAAGTGGCTCAGTCAGTCTAATAAATAAGAGTTACTACTATCAGTATTGTCTCATTACCAAGTGGTGTGATTTGTGAGTGAAGTAGTCATGACCTTATAGTGCAAGGGTTAGCAAATATGGCCGGTTGGCCAAATCCAGCCCTCTGCCTATTTTTATAAATAAAGTCATACTGGAACACAGCTATACTTATTTACTTAGGTATAGTTTATGGCTGCTTTTGTGCTATAATGGGAGAGCTGAGTAGTTGTGACAGAGACCTTCCGGCCACAAAGCCCAAAATATTTACTACTTAGCCCTTCACAGAAAAAGTTTGCTGACTGACCCCTGGATAGACAACTACTATTAACATATTTTTCTCGGCCAGGTGCGGTGGCTCACGCCTGTAATCCCAGCACTTTGGGAGGCTGAGGCGGGCGGATCACTTAAGGCCAGGAGTTCAAACCCAGCCTAGCCAACATGTTGAAACCCCGTCTCTACTAAAAATACAAAAATTAGCCAGGCGTGGTGGTGAGCACCTGTAATCCCAGCTACTTGGGAGACTGAGGTAGGAGAATCACTTGAACCCGGGAGGCGGAGGTTGCAGTGAGCCAAGATTGTGCCACTGCACTCCAGCCTGGGTGACAGAGCAAGACTTTGTCTCAAAATAAATAAATAAAAATTAAAATAAAATAAAAACATATTTTCTCAAAAGAAAAAATTGGCATAGCAATTATTTATTCTGGGAAATATTTTTATATTCATGCTTCTGCATTCTTTCAAGGGACATATTACACACTGCAGATAAGTGCAACCGAGAAGACCTCAGATGGGGCTGCCGTGTGCTCTCTTCACCCTCATCAGTTCTGCTTAAAGAAGCATCATGCATGAGGATGATGCTACTAACCCACTTTCAGCAGAATAAATGTCCTGTTATTTTCCAGTAGTGTTCCTGGATTTGCATTCTTCCATCCTCTCTTTCAGTGGACTTCCGTTATCCACAGTCACATATGCTTATAAGGGGCAAGCTGGTTGGGGTGCAGCCTTTGGAGAAAGAATTTCCCTATATGGGAAGGCAGCTGAGCTATTAAGGGGAGTGAACTTCCAACCTTAGCTTTATGCAGCCCATGATAGAATCAGGTGTTGGCTACCATATTTGTGAATGACTAAATTTTATTTGATAAAAGGAACAAAAGCTGCTTCTTAAAAAGGTATGTATTTTATAATTCTGTTCTTTTTTAAACAAAGTATGGGAAACTTAACAATTTTTCAATGGTCAAGAAAGGTTACTCTGCCTAGCAAAAGTACTCAGTAGTGCCTGCCTCCTGGTTTTACATTGTATCCATATCTATTCAGGCTTTTCAGTTTAGGGCTGAAATCAGATGGAGTAAGACATAGAAGATGAAGCCCGATGCCGAGATTAGCAAACGAACTGGGCATTAAAAATACATATAAATTATGAGAACCATCATGGATTATCTTTGGAATTACATCTAGAAACTTATTTACATGTATTTGTGACAAAAACCATATAGCATATTGAATCTTTGCAAATTTAATGATAGATTGACACCAAACAACAATTACGCATCCCCTTATCTGCACATATGTCCTTTCATTATTGTGGAGGTAAGGGAAATGACTTGGGTTTTGACAAGAATAAGGACAAAAAAAGGATACTTCATCATTTTTTAAAATGAAAGCTCTAAAGTAGAAGGAGTAATTTAATCCCATGAAATGTTTATGTACACACAAGAGCAGCTACTGATATTTGATAAAGTTAATGATTATGGTAATGAAAAACTTCAAAGAAATTTATGAATGAACACAAAACAAAGATCTGAGATTTACCAATATGTTGTAGACAGAGGAGTACCCCCAGGTCAATAGTACTCAGAGGACCAAGAGCACAAATACAGTTTTTCTCTCTTTAGAAAGTTACATCTTGGCACACAGACCTTACCACTGTGATTTTTGCAAGTGAGGAAGTATACACAGAAAGCAGTGGTAGAAGCTGCAACTCCCCTGGAAGTGATCGCCTCATTCTAAAATAATTTTCATCTAGAAAATAATCCAATATTATATTCTTTCTTCGATCTTCAATTAATAACAAAGAGGATAGTAGAAGTTTCAACAAATATACATGTATATTTAGGATACTGGTATATTCTATTTGTGCAGAGTATGTTCAATTTTATTCTGCATAAAATGCTGAAGAAGCCTGTCTCGTCTTGCTTCACCTTTGACTCTTTTTACAACATGCACTCTGTTGTTAACTACAGTAATGAGAAATAGCAAAGACTGAAGGCTCTGAAGCTTTATTTGGGTACACATTTTGGCTCTGCCATTTACCATCTGTGTGACCTTGAGCAAATTACTTAATGTCTCTGTGCCTCCATTTCTGCATCTTAAGTAGAAAAATAATAGTGCCTACCATGATAGAGGGCTGATGTCTGAATTAAATTAACAAATGCAAGTGAAGTGCTTAGAATTTTGTTATATCTTTTTCTTATGTGTGTCATTCTCTAGGTGTAATGAGTTGAATTGTGTCTCCATGAAAAGTTATGTCAAGTCCTTACTCCCAGTACCTGTGAACATGATATTATTTGGAAAGAGTCTTTGCAGATAAAATCATTAAGATGAGGTCATACTGGATTAGGGTAGGCCCTAACACCAATGCTTTTGTCTTGTTGTAATGGTAGGGATGTATTTTTGCCTGGTCAAAAAAAGGATGCATTTTTGCCCATCATCCTTACCATTACAAGACAAAAGCATTAAAGTCTTTATAAGAGAAAGGAGGGGAAGATTTAGATACAGAGCAGTGACACGGGGAAGAAGCCCATGTGAAGACAGAGACAGAGATTGAAGTGATGAAGCTGTCATCAAGAAACACCAAGGAGGGCTGGAAGCCACCAGAAGTTAGGAAGGAGGAAGGAAGTCTTCTCCCCTAGAGTCTTTGGAGGGAGCACGGCCCTGCTGACACCTTCATTTCAGCTAGTTTGCAGAACTCTGAGAGAATGAATTTCTATTGTTTTTTGTTTGTTTGTTTGTTTGTTTTTTTGAGACGGAGTCTCGCTCTGTCACTCAGGCTGGAGTGCAGTGGCGCGATCTCGGCTCACTGCAAGCTCCGCCTCCTGGGTTCACGCCATTCTCCTGCCTCAGCCTCTCCAAGTAGCTGGGACTACAGGCGCCCGCCACCGCGCCGGGCTAATTTTTTGTATTTTTAGTAGAGACGGGGTTTCACCGTGGTCTCGATCTCCTGACCTCGTGATCCACCCGCCTCGGCCTCCCAAAGTGCTGGTATTACAGGCGTGAGCCACCACGCCCGGCAAATTTCCATTGTTTTTTTTTGTTTTTTTTTTTTTGCATTTTTTTTTTATTATAATTTAGGTTTTAGGGTACATGTGCACAATGTGCAGGTTTGTTACATATGTATCCATGTGCCACATTGATTTCCTGCACCCATTAACTTATCATTTAGCATTAGGTATATCTCCTAATGCTGTCCCTTCCCCCTCCCCCAACCCCACAACAGTCCCCGGAGTGTGATGTTCCCCTTCCTGTGTCCATGAGTTCTCAGTGTTCAATTCCCACCTATGAGTGAGACCATGCGGTGTTTGGTTTTTTGTCCTTGCGATAGTTTACTGAGAATGATGTTTTCCAGTTTCATCCATGTCCCTACAAAGGATATGAACTCATCATTTTTTATGGCTGCATAGTATTCCATGGTGTATATGTGCCACATTTTCTTAATCCAGTCTATCGTTGTTGGACATTTGGGTTGGTTCCAACTCTTTGCTATTGTGAATAGTGCCGCAATAAACATACGTGTGCATGTGTCTTTATAGCAGCATGATTTATAGTCCTTTGGGTATATACCCAGTAATGGGATGGCTGGGATGATGCCGCATATCTACAACTATCTGATCTTTGACAAACCTGACAAAAACAAGAAATGGGGAAAGGATTCCCTATTTAATAAATGGTGCTGGGAAAACTGGCTAGCCATATGTAGAAAGCTGAAACTGGATCCCTTCCTTACACCTTATACAAAAATTAATTCAAGATGGATTAAAGACTTAAATGTTAGACCTAAAACCATTAAAATCCTACAAGAAAACCTAGGCAATACCATTCAGGACATAGGCATGGGCAAGGACTTCATGTCTAAAACACCAAAAGCAATGGCAACAAAAGCCAAAATTGACAAATGGGATCTAATTAAACTAAAGAGCTTCTGCACAGCAAAAGAAACTACCATCAGAGTGAACAGGGAACCTACAGAATGGGAGAAAATTTTTGCAACCTACTCATCTGACAAAGGGCTAATATCCAGAATCTACAATGAACTCAAACATATTTACAAGAAAAAAACAAACAACCCCATCAAAAAGTGGGCAAAGGACATGAACAGACACTTCTCAAAAGAAGACATTTATGCAGCCAAAAAACACATGAAGAAATGCTCATCATCACTGGCCATCAGAGAAATGCAAATCAAAACCACAGTGAGATACCATCTCACACCAGTTAGAATGGCCATCATTAAAAAATCAGGAAACAACAGGTGCTGGAGAGGATGTGGAGAAATAGGAACACTTTTACACTGTTGGTGGGACTGTAAACTAGTTCAACCATTGTGGAAGTCAGTGTGGCGATTCCTCAGGGATCTAGAACTAGAATTTCCATTGTTTTAAGCCACCCAATATGTGGTCCTTTGTTATGGCAGCCCTGGGAAATGAATCCTACAGGTAACCTAGATTAAAAAGTTGGGGGTTGTGGAAGGAGAGAATGAGAAGCCAAAAGATGAAATCTCAGTACCTAGAACGAGGCTCACACATGGTTCATTGTGTGTTCTTTGACGTTCCTTATTTCATGGGGGTCACCTATTTGTTTCCTTGTCCATAGGGAGACCGGCAGGGTGAGGATGGCAGGCAGTGCCTCTGTGGGAATATGAACTCTCTACTACCTAGAGCTGTGCTGTTCATACAGAAGCCACTTGCCACAGGGGGTTACTTAAATTTAAATTCATTACGAAAAATACAATTAGAAATTGAGTTTCTCAGTTATACTAGCTGTATTTAACACATACAATAGTCACATGGGGCTAGTGACTTCCATGTTAGACTGCAAAGATACAGGACATTTCCATCACTGTGTGAAGTGCTATTGGCCTGCGCTAGATGATATTTACATTGTAATAGGATTTGTTTAGGAGACAAGGAAAGTAAGCAGACAGGTTGGGTAGAAAATAGAAATATGTCATTGTCATAATATCATTGGTTTTAGGACCCACCCTAATCCAATATGATTCATCTTGACTTGATTTTGTCTGCAAAAAAGCCTATTTCTAAATAAGGCCACAAAATAGAAATATGTCATTGTCATAATATCATTGGTTTTAGGACCCACCCTAATCCAATATGATTCGTGTTGACTTGATTTTGTCTGCAAAAAAACTTTTTCTAAATAAGGTCACATTCACCGGTACTGGGAGTAAGGACTTATATCATTTCATGGGGACACAATTCAACTCACTACACCTAGAAAATGCCAACAAATAGAACTAGAAATAGAAAAATCTGTATTACAAGGAGCTATGCTCTTGTAATACAGACAAGCAACTCCATAATTCATTAAGGAGAAAGGAAGAGAGAATATGGTAGAATTGATACTTCAACAGCTGCACACGAGGCAGGTCTCACTTGTTGAATGGTCTGTTGTTTTTCATCTTAAAGTCATGTATATCACTGCTTTTTTGTAGTTTGAACAAAAGGTATTTACTATATTCAATTCTTTTAGACTAAAAATCAGTATAGCCAGAAACTGGCTTATATCTAATGACAGAGATCAGCAAGGAGAAGTACAGCCTGCCTCACCTTGATCTGCTGGAGATAGACCTCATAGAGAAATGGTTAACGTTTTGATCCCTTAACTCTGTGAAGGAGGTAAATGCTGCAAAGCAACAAATGAGATCAAGAAATCCGTGAGCTACGATCTCTCTCCTCCTCTTCAGATCTAATCATACAGATGAATAAATTGCTATGAAAATACCAAAAATAAAACTAAAAACAATGACTGAATCATTAAAACAAAAATCTCATGTACTCTGTGTTCAGGTAGCAAGAAATTTAATTCCAGTCAGACCAGTCTCCTGTGATTTTTTTTCCCCTTTCATCGGAGATATTTTTAATGCTCAGAGGCATTATAATAGAAAAGCATGTATTTTTGTCTGGTTTATACCCATCATCCTTACCATTACAACAAGACAAAAGCATTAAAGTAAAATTAATCATGTCAAAAGATTTTAGCAAAAACAAGTGAGACCATGCATAAAGCATCGCTTTGTCTAGTGTGAAGTCACGCTCCGATTAAAAACATATAATGAAAGTGAAAGTGATACATCATTGCCTTAGCAGTAGGGTTTTCTGAAAGTGCTTTGCGGTTCTCAACATAAAAATATGGGAACATTTTGGTCTTTGAAACTCACAAAGATTATTGTTCTAGCTAAATAACTAGAATTCAATCTCAATTTTTTAAAAAATAAATTAAGACTTAATGACCAAACAAGGCAGGTCGGTAGGATTAATAATTAGAACATGCTGTGAGGAGCGGTCGTCTGCCTTGACAACCACACACAGAGGTATGAAAGTGTCTGCTCCGCACTCCCCTTTCACAAAACCATCCTTAATCCCAGCTAAGTGTGGCCAGGTCCTTAAGGTATCAGCGCAGCTCTTTGCTCCATTGGAAACACTTAATGAATAGAAAGGTTTGATTGTAGAGTAATCATACACTCCCCAGCAATGGAGTCAATTTTTATATGATCCACAAAACCAAAAATTCTTAGTGGCTGGCTATTCCTAAAATGTAGGTTTAGTTGAAGATGTCACCATAGAGTCATCTTACGGATTTGAAAAGAAACAGTTTACTTATTTGTACTTTGCCTTCATTACGTCTTTATTTTGATGGGGATATGTACACATAATAATTGCTGGCCAAAATTATCTTTCTATTTGTTTTGTTGTTGTTGTCATGTTGAAAGTCATTTCAGGCTATTGTCCTTAGCAAACTAATGCAGGAGCAGAAAACCAAATACTACATGTTCTCTCTTATAAGTGGGAGCTAAATGATAAAAACTTAAGAACACAAGGAAGGAAACAACAGACACTGGGGTCTACTTGAGTGGGAGGGTGGCAGGAGGGAGAGGAGCAGAAAAGATAGCTATTGGGTACTGAGCTTAATACCTGAGTGATGTAATAATATGTACCGTGACATGTGTTTATGTATGTAACAAACCTTCACATGTATCCCCAAACCTAAAACAAAAAATGAAAAAAAAAAGAAAGTCGTTTCAGCTGTTTTTTTTAATGAGGTCTCTCTAAATGTTGAAAACCATCCTGTTCTATGAGATCTATGTGTACATATCTATATAAATAATTTATATGTAAAAATATTTGCATAACTATATTTTAGATGTACAATAGTTTACATACAGTAAATACTAGAAACAGTGACAACTGTATAAACTCAGACATATTAAAACTATCTGAGGGAAATCAGACTTTTAAAAATTCACTCCAAATGCATCATAATAATATTTACAGTGTTTTTCTAAACTTCCTTTTAATAGAAATGATTTTGGCTGGGCGTGGTGGCTTACACCTGTAATCCCAGCACATTGGGAGGCCGAGGCGGGTGGATCACCTGAGGTCAGGAGTTCAAGACCAGCTTGGCCAACATGGCAAAACCCCGTCTCCACTAAAAATACAAAAATTAGCTGGGCATGGTGGCACATGCCTGTAGTCCCAGCTACTGGGGAGGCTGAGGCAGGAGAACTGCTTGAACGCAGGAGGTGGAGGTTGCAGTGAGCTGAGATTGTGCCACTGCATTCCTGCCTGAGAGACAGAACAAGACTCCATTTCAAAAAAATAAAAAGAAAAAAGAAATGGTTTTATATCCTGGTAATGAATATCATTCCTGACAATAAAGTCCTATGTAGGAAGTGGTAGAAAGATACATAGAACAATTGTATTCTGACAAATAACTTCCCCTCACAGGAGAAGTGAGAATATGTTGCATGTGACTAGAAGAGTGAAACAAGTATTTGGGAACATAAGGGTGCACTGTTGTAAATATTAGGGGCTAGTAAATATTTTGATTATCCACCTTCTGAGATCTTGGGAGGATTGCACTTTTCCAGCCACTTTGAAATTAGATGTGGCTGAGCAATTTGTTTTTGCTGATACACCATGTTATTCAGGGCAGAAATTTCAAGAGTCAGTGTGACATTTCCTCTTCTCTGCCATGAAAATGGTGATATGTCAAATAGTGGAGTCTATCAACCTGAGGACTAGAATGAGAAGATGTGGAACAGGCTCCCAGTTAACCTGCCATAGACAAGTGACATGAAAAGAAATAACTATTTACTTACATAAACCACTAAGATTTGGGGATTGTTGTCACCACCTGAGTGGTGCTGGTACCAAGAAGGTCCAGTGGCTGATAAGGAAACTGAGAAGGAAGAGTGGAAAGATAGAAATGGATATCATAGTGAGAAAAATCACTGGGTACAACTGTTATTTGCTCTCACTTGGAAGGCTAATCAGTTATTTGATGAACTTCCACCTCCAAGGGAAGAGGTTGAAAACAGAATGCTGATTGTATGTGTTGGTTGCTGTTGGCTGGACTTCGCAAGATTTACAAAAAAGAGATGATCTCAGAAAAAGCTGGCCCATTTATGAGCAGTATTGAAAGGAAACAGAGTCCAGAAATCTAGGGTGTGTAGCCTTCGAAGACGGATGTTTTTCAATTTCATCTGGTAAGGTAAGTTAAAACTCAGCTTAGTGGAGAGAAAAAATTAAAGGTGTGACTTTCATAGTACTTTCACTGAGCTGGGATGTCTTAGAAGAAAGTTCCAATTAAGGCTGAGACAACCACCAGTAAATTCTAAAAATTCAGGGAAGAGTAAAAAGGAAATTTTCTCACTGAAGTCTGATAGGTACAGAAATATAAAGAGTATTAGATGGTGATGGTGTGTGTGTGAGAGAGACAGAGAGAGAGAAAGAGAGAGAAAGACAAGAGAGAGAGAGAGAAGAGCACAAGAAAACAAAGGAAAAGGCAATCTGAGAAGTTTATCAGAAAAGAAATGTAGCATGGTCACCAGCCTTGGAGTAGCTGGAAACATAAGAAAACAGCTAAGTTTTCTTGAGAGTTAATTGCTGAAAGAACTGCCAGCCTTGAGTAAAAGAAGCTGTTGACAATTTGATACCTAAAACCACTATGGTCCTCTAAGTGTTTATAGACATGGAATGTACTTAGAAAACTCTCCCACTCCCAGGAAGAGCATATTCATCAGGGTCACTTCAGACTTGGCCAATGAAGATAACAGGAAAAGAAGTATCTCCCAAAAGGAGAAGCAGGGGGCATGGGAGAACAAAAAAAATAATGAACAGAATTGGGCAGGACCCTAATCAAGGAGCACAACCCACCTCTTGGATAGGTGCCCTTCAAAATGTCTGTTTGGTAGAATTGCTAAATTGCTACGGTCTTTCCAAATGAATGTGTTTACTGGGGTGCTCCTGTCCCTGTTCCATCACGGTGCATTATGTGTGAGGGACCAGATAATTTGTCTCTTTAGTTTATTCATTCTGGGTCAAGAGGAGTCTCAAATCAGCTTGATGTTGGGATGACTATTCTTCTCACCCAGAGATCCTCCACAGTGAGCTTGATGATTTTGGGTAATCTCCCCTTGGAGGAGAGGTGAGAGCGCTTTGAGCACAGCAGAAGAGTACACTGAATATTTGATGTCTAGTAGTATAATTATGATAGTCACATTGCATTGTTTGAAAATTCTCTGGTTTTCCTCCCTCTGAACCCTGGTGAGCTTGCACTTTCCTGCTTCCCTGAAATGGAGTGTGGTCCTGTGACTGAGAAGAAATGATATATGTCACTTTTAATCACCAGTGAAAGACACTGCAGCTCTTTCTTCTCCCTGCAGCATCCATGATGGAAATGCATGTCAAGATGGAGCCCCCACATGCCTGGATCCCTGCATGACTCTGAGGAGCAGATGCCCTCTATCAGCCTGTGTTGGACATGTAGAATAAGCAAGAAATCATTTTCTCTTGTCAGTTTAAGCTCCTGAGACTTTTGGAGTTATTACCGCAGCATAATCTAGCTCATCCTGACTGATACACATAAACTTCATGCTAAACATAGAGATTTCATTCTGAATCAAAGTGTGTCTTCTTTCTCAAACTTTAGATGAGCAGAGGATAAGATTCAATATTTTGGTTTTCTTTATTTTGTTAAAAAATAATGCAAAGTGGCTGGGTGCGGTGGCTCACGCTTGTAATCCCAGCACTTTGGGAGGCTGAGGCGGGCGGATCACGAGGTCGGGAGATCGAGACCACGGTGAAACCCCGTCTCTACTAAAAATACAAAAAATTAGCCGGGCGTGGTGGTGGGCGCCTGTAGTCCCAGCTACTCGGAGAGGCTGAGGCAGGAGAATGGCGTGAACCCAGGAGGCGGAGCTTGCAGTGAGCCGAGATTGCGCCACTGCACTCCAGCCTGGGTGACACAGCGAGACTCCATCTCAAAAAAAAAAAAAAAAAAAAAAGCAAAGTTAGCAAAAATAGAATAAAAATGTATTGAGGAACAACTCTATTCCAGATCCTGAGCCTGGACATTTATGTGTATTATCTTATCTAATTCTCACAATAACCCTGTGAGGTGAGTATAATTATCCTTAATTTGCAGATAAGATTAAAAGATCAGAGAGTAAGCAGTTTCCCAAAGTCACACGGTCAACACATATCTTGTGTGTATTTCAATTCAGGTCTATCTGTCTCTAAAGATGTTACTCTCTTTGTGTGTGTGTGTGTGTGTGTGTGCATGCACACGCACACATGCTGTTTCATCTTTGATGCTATGTTGCTTCCAAGACACTGTTAAAACGTCAAAAAGTTGCATTGAATTGTGGCCTGTCCATAATCTTAAATGCAAATTTTGTCACACATGATAATTTGCAGTTTAGTCCATAAACCAAGATTATATTATTGACCTCTAAGAGTAGGTTATTATTTCAATTAGCCTATTCTAGCTCTATTCTATGAACATGGTACTACCTCAAGTACATTGGATCCATTTAGATTTTCATGGGTGAAATGGGTCAGCACAGATTAAATTCCATTCATCTGCTTGGACTTTTTGACTAACGGCACTTTTTGGCGAGATGAATTGGTGTGGGATCTGGAGCAGCACAATTTGATGGAAATACAGATACCAGTGTTGTATTCCTTACCCTGCCATTAAATCACTGTGTGACCCTAGGTATATAGCACCTCCTCTCTTTGCATAACCTAAAGTAAAAGCCAAAATGAAAAAATTGTGAGCCTGCCATTGAAGTTCCTGTATGGCCTGGTCTCTGCCAGTGTCTTTAGCCGCAACTCCTATCTGTTTCCCCCTCACTCTTGGAGTTCAGCCATGCACCTTCTTTTTGCAGCATCTTTGCCTTTACTGTTAACTAACCTGGAGCAATCTTATCTCACATCTTCACCTGGGCACTGCCTAACTCCCTCTTATCCTTCAGTTGTCAGTGCAAATGCCATTTCTTTAGTAATATTCCCCACGACTCCTTGATTAGATCAGGACTCTCCACTGCCAAATCTTATATATTTTATACCCTTCTCTCAGAGCACTATCACATTTTCTTATTATATATTGCTACCTGGGATTATTTATTAATACTGGTTTCCCTCTCTAAACTGTTAACATGGTGATAACTGTTTTGGATCAGCGTGGTATCCTCTGTGCTTAGCACAATCTCTGTTACATAGAAGATACCAATTATATTTGTTAAATGAATGAAATGAGTGTGTAAAATGAGAGGGTTGGGCATGGAGATCATTTAATCTTTCAGTACTTATATTCAATGGTTTGCCAGACTTAGTCTGTAATTTGCCCAGGAATGACACACAGCAAGTTCAAACAGCCCGCATGACTCATACCTCCTTCATTTCAGATTCAGTAGCATATACCACAGCTTCTGTCTAAAGAAGGTATCAGAATTATTTGTACACATGCTGTTCTCTGGAGAAAAAACAATTGCTATATTCAAGAGAGGTATAAGCCAGAAATAAATGAGAGATGGCCAAAGAAGGTCAATCAGTTTTTCTAGGTACCCAGCTTCCTTGAAATACAGTATTTGGAGTGACCACCACACATATTTTCTTAAAAATCTATGAAAAATCCACTAATGCACTGGTGCATGAATACACAGTAGCAAATAATTCAAGATATATAGCAATGTGCAGCCATGTATCTCAAATTAGAATTGAGCTCATTGAAGGTAAAATTAGATGCTAACATATTTAAAAAGTCCAAACACAATTGTCTCTCCTTCTTTGTCCAAAGCCATGGAAATGATTGCTCCAAACAAAAAATTCCAAGCTAAGAGAGACCAACTGCTATGATATTGTATATAATATTTAGATCACTGTTTTTTCAGTAACACTGAAAACAAAAATTAGAGGGGTATCCCTACTTGCAATTCTTAATTCTTGAACCTGTCTTGATAATTCCTTGAAATAGTCTCCATGTGATATGGTTCTTGGTCAATTCTGCAGCCCCACTGCTTACTTGTCCAACTTCAGATTTTCCTATAGATACACAAATTTATTTCAGTTGCCAAAAGACACTATACTCCCTCTTGTCTTTTGGCATTCTCAATACTGGGTGGTCTTACTAAAATACTTCCCCATCTACCTTTTGCCTAGGTAATTCCTATCCATTTTTTCAGAGTTACAGATGGTCACTTCTAGGAAAGCTTTCCTAACCTCTCATGTTTACTTTAGGGGCTCATTTTTGTGTTCCCATAGCACCCTAGAATTTCTCTATTTGTCTCTTAGCACCCTGTATTATAATTACTTCCTTAGGTTATTGAGAGGAGAGATTATCTTATGCACGTTCTATCCTACCATCCAACACAGAGTGGGTATTCAATAATTGCTTATTACATAAAGGAATGAGGTCTATAAATAAGTCTAAATTCTTCCTAGGCATTTTCAGAGTCATTCAAAAGTAACTCACTGTTTTCTGAAGTTCTCCTGCAATGAGAAACGCACTATCTATGAACCCTACCTACCTGTTTAGAAATAACATTAAATTAAATGGTTTGTGGGTTTTAGTTCTTGGTAATAAAGATAATGTGAATAAAGGAAACCCACAGGTACAAAGCCCTTAATTTAACTTACATTTTATTTTCTTCAAAACAAATAATGATAAATGATTATTAGGTTTTGACTAATTTTATTTTCCTCCCAGTGTTCATATCCTTAGGGAACAGAAATGAACTGAAATCAAGAAACAGAAGGGCCAAGGAAAGAAGTCCATTTGAATGTATCAACATGCAGGTTTATTAATTATTCCCTGAATAATCAACAACTAAACCATTCAGCATTGCTTGGCTATTGAATATGATCAAACCTATATTTATCATTTGGAACTGAAGTTCAATGTCTTATACAAGCTTTGTTTGCTCATGACTATTCCGTCACCATTTATAGAAAGTATATTTTTTCAAAAGCGTGAAGAATCCACCAGCTTTCTGATCTTTGTGACTCCTCTTAAAGAAATAAACAACAACCAGACACAGGACCCCTCCTATCTGGATGGGATCAAGTTAAATGTCATCCGTGGGCCAGAGGAGACAACCTAAGAAACCACCACCCGACAGTTTCCTTTATTTTCCATGACTGAACACTAGAAAATTCCCAAATCCTTCCACTACAAAGAGAGAAGAGTTGTAAATCAACAGAACAGAAGAGAAACAAAAGGCATTTCCTCTACCTTTAACAAAGGGAACTTAGAGTTATCAAGAGAAGGAACACGCCTTTCTACTTAGCTCCATAATTTTCATTCGAATGTTATTAAAAAGAAGTCATCATTGGTACATGGAAGGATAAATCTATATTTTAAAGTCCCTCTTTTCTGTTGTTGGTCATAAAAGGCAACAAAGAAGCATCTAATAAATAGAATCTCTTATTTGAAACATTGGAAAAAGGATGCCAGCTCCTGGAAAATACCTTGCCCATCAGTAAAGAAATTGGTCCACAGGGAATAAAAATGGAATGGAGAGCTCTTCAATGCTGCCCTATGGGGAGAAATAAAAGGGGTCTCCACATGTGGACTTCATAAAAACTTTGATATATGAGAAGTCTGTTATCAAAAGTACACGGTAACCCCAGAAATTTTTCTGTTTAATCTTTGCACAGAGGATTTAGGGCCTGCAAAGTGCAAGAGGCATGATTTTCACATTGGCCGTTTTAGTATTCATGTCTCCTGTACTGCTTTCTAATAAGTTAAGATGAAACGGGAGACTGCGTGCAGGAGTGAGAGATGCAAGAAAAGCAGTGCTGAGAAATAAAGATGAACAAAAGTGCATCTTGACTTCCCTTTTATTATTAACAGGTGAGAGAACAACAATGCCAAACTTATAATATTATTACTTAACACTTCACATTTACAAAAAGACATTGCAGTCATTTTTACATGTTATTTCTCAATATTTTTCTGATAGAGGCTTTTCTTATAATCAGTTTTTATAATGATATATGAAATGATTTTTCCAAAAAGGAAGATAAACACGCAGTCTGTGCCAGCATGTTACCAAAACAATCTGTTTGGTGAGAATAATTGTTTCCTTTACTGTTTGGGTAAGCCAAACAACTGGTTGGCCAACTATTTGAATGTTGTTTTCTTTGTGTTATATAGACCCACTTTTTCACTCCTACTCCCCTCCACTCCATTCAACTCACTATTACTTAAGTGTACCCCTTACATCGTATTTCTGAAATATAAATAACATAACAGGATAAGATCTAAAGGAAAGTAGCCTTCCTCTTAATTCTTTCTGTGATATAAGGTGTGTAAATGGAGCGGCTCCCATGGGTATCTGTGCACCTGCCTCTAGGCTGTGGCCTGTTTCTAAGAGGAGCATGTCTGTAAGGCACATTGAGAAATGTTTGCTCAACGTAAGTGGGCAAAGTATGCTGAGATTCAGAAACTCCAGCTACCTCATGTTTTAGGTATCTTTAGTTAATTTGTTAGTTTGCATGGAGAAAGTCATTTAATAAATAAGTAGACCCCAAACCAGGGGACTGTCTCCTACCTTTAACTGTCATCCTCACCTCCCAGACAAATTAGTTTGGTATTTCTTCTGGGGCAAAAGAATGGCAGTGGAAAGTTCTCCAATCCCTTAGGCTTTATTAGATTTGGGAAGAATCTGGGATTCTGATGAGAAAGATTTCTTCATTTATTATTAGACGGCCCAAAGCATAGCAATCTGTTAGTTGCCTTTTTCTGTTTTGCAGAATAAGATATCTTAACGAAAAAAACCAGCAGAAATTATCTAGGTAAACTTTCTACATTTCTTCAACAAATGTAAAAAATATGCCTTTACTTGGGGCCATATAGTCGTAGTCTAGCAGGTAATAAACTATATATTTTTAAGTACAAGTCCCAGTGAAATGAACATTGTTAAGTAGAGTAAACATTTATTTCAAAGCCATAAGTATGTCTGAGATAGAAAAAGGGTTCAAGATCTTTAAATATGTTCCCATTATAAGAATTTAAACACACACACACACACACACACACACACACACACTTATTTCCTTCCATTTCAAATCTAATAAATAGAGTCAATAGATACCCTTTTCTCTTTACTTCTTAATCTATAGATTATTAACTCTAACATATGAAAACTATGGAGAATATGCTTCCTACTCCAGGGCAGTGGGTTTAAGTGGTATGTCTGTTGCAGTGTTACTTGTCTGCATGGAGAGCTTGCATTGATTGACTGATGCCTCTAGGTATAAAGGTACAATCCTTATGCTAATGTTGATAGTGATGTTACAGTAATAGCAATAGTACCTGCAATTTTTTTGAGCGCATTCTATGTGCTAGATGATTTATAAACACAATTTTTATTTTAAAAATACTACAGTGACTTTCACAAAATTAAGAAACCATGACTCCAAATATTTATATGATTTTCTCAAGGTCCTGGATCTGGGTTTGCAACCAAGTCTGTCTGATTCAAAGTTCATGTTTTCTTCCTACATCCCTCCAAGCAGAGAGTTAATTCAGGCAATGTGAAAACTTGAAGTAAGGTGACCACATGTTCCAGTCTATATCTGTTGTCCTGGCATAATTAATAGATTCCCCTTTCATGCTCGAAAATGCCCCAGTGTGGACAATGTTTAACAATCAACCTATCTTTGAGCAAGGTTTAAAACCCACATAAGACTTTTCTAAGGTATTGTTCACAATGCTTTAATTAATCTTTCTGTCTTTACTGAAGGGTGTCAAACAAGAAACAAATTGGACCTAGCTTGGTGTATTTGGGAAAACAAATGGATTTATGAATGAATATCATTTACTGGTTGGGTGTATTATCACTCTGTCATCTTTCTTTAAGAATCTTTTGTCCTTCCTCTTTTCTCTCTCCTCCTCCTAGTCTCCATGTTTCTTTCTATGCAGGCTTTCACTATTGGTCAAGTATTAAAAAATAAATTCCTTGGTTTTGCTTTAGCTTTTGTTTCTGACGAACCTTTAAAATTCAGCTTGGCCACTCACTCAGATGTTTAAACCACTATTAATGGTATTTTTGTCAAAAGAGAAATAAAAATCATTTTAAGACATCACTAACTTATTTTTCTTTCTTCCTTCTCCTTAATCTCGCTGCTACTATTCCACTACTTCTTTACTACAACCGTAGCGCATTGGTGTCCAGGGAGCTTTCTCGTTGCAGTTCCTGGACAATGCTACTGCAGGTTTCGCTGGGGGACGCCAGCTCCAAAATGTATTATTTCAAGCACCACCACACATGTCTCTGCTCGTCTTCTGCTTTTATGGGTAAACTGTTGTCCAGTTTCTATTATTTTAAAGGGCTTTCAGGAAGAGGAAAGGAAACGATTTTTGAAAAATAAACATGATAAAATATATAACTGTTAAGACACATGCAATAAGAAAATCTAACATTCACTTTTGTTGGTTTTAAATGTATGGCTTTGATTTATGGATTAAAATTGCTCATTTATTATTTTATCTATACAGCTCTGGGCAATTTTGACAGTTAAAATTTAGTTTTATTGACCAGTGCAGCCACTGTGCCCACGAGGGGACTGGTGCACACAGCCTGCTGCACTCAAGAAACGATGATTTTTGATTCCATGAGTGAGTCCGATTGGGAATCATAACCGATATAACAATAAGTTCCAAATCTCAGTGCCCAAGGCAAGAGGTCTGCTGTAAAACACAATTGCCCTTTAAGAAGGGGAGGAGAAGAATCCTGGGTAGAAGTTTGCAAGCACAATTTCATGTAGCTGGACTAGGCCACAAATATATGTTCATTCAAACTATGCAGCAGTATAAGGGGACATTTCTTTAAAGACCCAGTTCCACAGATTAAATATTAATAAGCAAAAATGCCTAAAAAGCAAAATAAATGTTAGTTACAGAGACAATGAACTAAACAACCATTTTGATGTGAGAAAATTTACTAGTGAGTGCCATAAACCAATTTTTGCTTTCCAATGAACAATAACAAAACGAACAGAAGAATTTTGTGGGGAAGATCTTTGCTCCTCCCCTGCACCCTCCATTGCAGCACATGCAGAAATGTAAACCAGTACAGTGATTTTAGGCTAGGCCTACTCGACTACCAAATTGGCCACCTCTGCAATGTTAATTTAGTCTTTTACTCTAAATCCCCTGTGATACATAAACAAACCTCCAAAGGGGAACAAATCAATAAAATGTCTAATTTGATTAACCGTGTTTTCAAATTCATCAAGACAGCTCTAACCTGAAATAAATAGGTGAGTGAATAAATAAATAATGCACTCACTTGTGAGTATTTTCCACGTCTTCTTTTCATCGTCGTAATACTGAACCAAATTGCTGGGGAGCCGGTCCGGTCCAGGAGGCAGCCCTCCAACCAATAACAGCATTTTCTTGTTAGAGCGAATTCTTCACCCAAAACAAAAGAGGAGATGAATAACCACATTACTGTAGAGTCTTTTTAGTGGCAACGAAATCATAACCATCAAAGAATGTTCCTTTCTTGCAGATATCTATTTCATTTTTTCCTGTTTCTTCTCCCATTCATGTCTCAACAATTTTTTTGAACCAAGCAGAAAAATGATCAGAAGAGCTGCACATCCCCATACTCATAGAATAATAAGCTCCCTTTATGCAATTTGTTAGAGGTTCATTCTAGAACGACCTTTTTCTTATATTATCCCTTTAAATCATCACTCTTTACAGCCGAGTACACATGAAATGCTCTGGAGTTGTACTAAGGTTAAGCATTAAAGTTGCATGTCAAAAATCGTATTAGTCAAAATCATTATTATAAGCCATTCTCCACTCAAAGAACCTTGAAAAAATTAAGGTTATGCAGGGAGTTTGTGAGCCAACTCTTTAATCACCCAGGGAACTTCAAACACCAGTTTGGTACAATTAGTAGCACAGGGCTAACTGGGGTGGGTTAACCAGTTTGAACATGAATTTTTTTTGTTTGTTTAATTTAGCTTAGACTTCTGCCTTCTTCCCCTTCCCCCACTCCCAGCTCACCCTCCCCTCTGCTCTCCCCCTGTGCACCACTGGCGATATAGCAGCACCAATTGGTAAAAACGAGACTGTGATGTTGTTGTGAGCCTCCCCAGAGTGGAGCCCTGCCAATGCTTGCCACTGATCCAGCGGCATGAACCTGCTCAACTGTGCAAAGTCACTCTAATTCCCTCCCTCTGTTTTTCTACCTTCTCCCCCAGGGGGCAACCACTGAAAGGAGTGACTACCCACCCATCAAGAGCTGGCAATTCGCTGCTATTAACCGTGACTGTGATTCCCAGTCCGCCTGGCAGTTCCTGAGAAAGGCCTGCAATGTCTCATATGCAGTAAAAGCTGTAAGATGCACCCTGGCCAGCACACTCGACCTGATGGATGTACAATCCTCAGGAACAGTAATGGATTGAGCACACTTGCGATTGAAGCAGGGAGAGGAGGCCCAGACCCCTACAAAGGACCTGCTGATTTAACAGTCGCTTTACATGTAATTGAACTTTTCATGTACCTGAAAGGCTCAAGGTGGTGGTGGAAGAAACGGAACAACGATGATTGAAGGAAAAAAGTCAATAAATACAAAAGGATTCCTCTTAGTGATGATAACAAGCCCACGGCATGGCTCTGAATCTATGATTACATATTCAGCTCGTTCTGAATCAAGAATGCTTGGCGAAGTACGCCCTTGTGGAGAAGCATTGTTTGTTGGTTAAGAACCTAACATTCGGAGAGTTAACTTAATACAGTTAATGACATCTCCATGTGAAGGAAGGGAACAAGAGAATTCCTTTGATGAAACTCTGGTGCCATTGAATGCATTATTATGCCTCAGTGGGAAAAATACCTTCTGGAGAATTGCCCATAGTAGACACTCATCGATAGAGGGAGCTGTACTTACAGAGGAATGAGTAATGTGATGGCAGCTTGCGGTGTCAATTTTACCACTCTGTGGATATAGTTGAGCCAAAAGGAAAACAAACAAACCCAAACTCTGAATTTGAAGTACCTTCGAACTGTACCCATATGCCTTATAGACTAGTAGTTGGCAAATAGAATACAACAGCAAAGAGCCCCCATACTTGGAGGATTTCAGTGATTGGGGTGTTTTTGCAAGAGGGGTTAAGAAAAATCAGTGCAGTCAGTACCTCTCTTTCATTTGGAAAACATACATACATAATTCACATGCTATATAGTCTCCTAAATGCATGGCCACAGAGCTGATATATGACCATTTTTTTCTTATTGTAGTTTTTAGCCCAAATAATCAACCACTCTGTGTGTGTAAGAGAAGTCAAGATGAAAACAAATACTCTTTTTAGGTTGCTGCAAATGACCATGTGTAGACAGACCTGTTCAACTGGAAGTCACGATTCTGTGACTGTCCTAACATCACTCGTCCACATGCCCCCAGACTGCAGTTGGGGGTAGATCAGTATCAACAGGATAGACACAGAGGAAAGAACTCATTGAAGTGGCAGTTGTGACAAAAGCAACATAATTAAATATGTTTTAGTATATAAATAAATTAACTGCTTAAAACATGTGTTTAATGGGGCCCGGCATGGTGGCTCATGCCTGTAATCCCAGCACTTTGGGAGGCCAAAGCAGGCGGATCACTTGAGGTCAGGAGTTCGAGACCAGCTTGACCAACATGGTGAAACCCTGTCTCTACTAAAAATACAAAAAATTAGCCGGGTGTGGTGGCGGGCACCTGTAATCCCAGCTACGTGGGAGGCTGAGACAAGAGAATCTCTTGAACCCAGGAGGCAGAGGTTGCAGTGGCCTGAGATTGTGTCATTGCACTCCAGCCTGGACAAAAAGAGCGAAACTCCATGTCAAAAACAACAACAAAAAATTAGCTAGGTGTGGTGGCACATGCTTGTAATCCCAGCTACTTGGGAGGCTGAGGCAGGAGAATCGCTTGAACTCGGGAGGCAGAGGTTGCAGTGAGCTGAGATCACGCTATTGCACTCCAGCCTGGGCAACAAGAATAAAACTCCATCTCAAAAAAAAAATGTGTTTAATGGATGGCAAAGGGAGATGAATGCATGGCTCACACATGTTTGTAAGGTCATTTCATTCATTGATAAGAGGAACTTCCCTAGATAAGTTACACTGGTGATTCTCCACCCTGATTTAGATGGACCATCTCTGCTGATAAGGGGAGGATCTAGTGTCTTTGTTCTCTCTGCCCAAATTGCCAGCCATTGCCATCTGTCCTCTAAGAGCTGAACTGACTACCAATACAAAAGCCAGTGAACAGTGGGCCAATGGTAACACCCTCCACCCCTGCCAACAGTGACATGATTCAAGGGCTAGCTAGCAAAGAGCAATGAAAGATTCACATAACTAAGGTAAATCTCTAAGCGACTCAGGCCTCTGCAGAGACTGTAATAAAGAATTATGTGGAGGAAAAGGAAATCCTACTTACCCTCAATGGCTGTGTGTTTTCTACAAAGGGACAGTGCTTTGAAGCCATTATGTATGGCTTTCTTAGTGAATCAAGATGCCTTCCAAATCTTTTGCATTGTTATATTTACATCATCATTCATTCAATTTGTCATGACATTTTACTTAGAGTATTTTTTCTCTAAATCTTATGTCATTCAATTTTCCAAGCCAGTATCAATATTATTTAATTCTAAATGAAACTTGAAGCTCTACTTTGTGAAGATGAACCAAATTGAAACCCAAAATAGAATAAAACATGTAAGAAGTTGGATCATACAGAGGAAAGAACACATCAAGTGACAAAACATATTTGAGTGGTTTTCTCACTATTTTCTCCACTGATTCTCAAAACAGCTCAACGTGGTAGGTATAACTCTCCATTTCACAGAGAGGAGAGAAAGTTCCCATAGCTGTTATAAGAAGGTACACATTTGGACATTACAGAAAACTATGAAGACTTCTGAATCCAAATAAAGAAACCTAATAGAGATTACATTTCTTATTGCTTAAGAATAATACAAATGAGAATAACCATCACATATTTTACTTTGATATAAATGCAATGTCAACTATTCAATTACTCCTAGAAAGCAATACACGTGAATAATTCCTGTGGAAAAGCTTCCATTCTTTTTACAATGTGCAATTATAATAGTGACAATGACAATAACGACAGTTAATAATGAATGCGTATTGAATACTGAACTTCTGATTATCATACTATTTATTTGATGTGTGTGAACTTCAATTTGAAAACACCATAAAAAAAGGTACCTGTGAACTAGAAAAGTAAAATTAAGAGAAGCTGAACTAACTGTGCTGAAGGGGGTTTTAATTATTCTTTTTCAAATAATTCCAGCAGAGCTTTACAGGTTTAATTTTAGATTAGTCAAAATTTATAAATGTAGCCTCATTGCAATCTCTAGAGCTTCTTCTCATGGCAACACAAGAGCTTTTTAGAAGCTCTTTACATAGGGAACCAATTTAGCCCAAATTAATACATTCTCTTCATACTTTTTATTATTTTCAAATACTCCTTTCACTCTTCATTTTGCCCATTTTACCCAACCCAGACCAAAGTACGTATTGAAAGACAAGGAATAAAAGAAATGTAAACAAAAAGCTGAGTATATCGTGGTTAATAATATTTGAATGTCTTTGATCTGAGTTCCTTGATTCTTGCATAGAAAAATGTAAGGTTGCAAAGGCGATGGAATCTGAAGGTCTCCTTTGTTCCATCTCAGTAACTGCCCAACATTTACCATGTGTCACATTTGGGCGTGTGTGTGCGCCTGTATGCGTGAGTGCTGGCGTGCATACATACTTTGGTTTCCGGGATGAATGATTGAAGGATGACCTAAATCTCCTGGTGTAAACAAATTTTTCATCATACTGGTGTTCTAAGTACTGTAAAATCTCATTTATTTATATTTCAGTGATTTGGAACTTCAATAATTGGGAAACAGGCCAGTTAAAGTTTTCCTTTCCATGATACATGAGAAAAGTTTTCATGAACTAGATTGCAAAAAAACTTTTAACCTATTTAGAAATCAGCTGATATGCTGGCACTTTATAATCACCAATGCACATTTAGGCAAAATTCATTTTACAGATAACAAATAATTCTCATTTATGAAAGAAGATATTCTGCAATGTTCTAAGAATCATTAATTCATAGAGTTAGAAGAAAACTTTGAGGTAATCTAGTCCAGTGATTCCCAGGCCCTAGCAAGTTACCAGGATCAACTGAAGGCATTAGAAATTTTGGATTCTTAGTATAGATTTTCAGTTCTCGACTCTCAGAGATTATGATTCAATAGGATGAGTCTTAAAAAATCAATGCTGTTTCACAGCCTTCCAGCTGATGCTAATACACAGCCAGACTTGAGGCCACTGACTTGGTCTAGTCCCCTACATAATGTAGAAATCCTTCTAATAGTTTTTTAAACAAGTAGTTATTCTTATCTATTTGGAAATTTGAAATGAATCTTAGGTTTTCAGATACGCTCTGTTGTTAAAAGTTGCTGTACAGTTGTGTTAGATATATTTTTTCCTCTTATGCTGAGCTGAAAAACCTACCTAGGTTTTCTAGAGCAGTGGTCCTCAACCTTTTTGGTACCAGGGTCCGGTTTCATGGAATACAGTTTTTCCATGGACCAGGGGGATGGTTTCAGGATGATTCCAATGCAGTACATTTATTGTGCACTTTATTTCTATTATTATATTTCTATTATTACATTGTAATATATAATAAAACAATTATACAACTCACCATAATGTAGAATCAGTGGGAGCCCTGAGCTTGTTTTCCTGCAACTAGACAGTCCCATCTGGGGGTGATAGGAGACAGTGACACATCATCAGGTATTAGATTCTCATAAGGAGCACACAAGCTAGTTCCTTCACATGTGCAATTCACGTAGGGTTTGTGCTCAGATGAGAATCTGATACTGCCACTAATCTGACAGGAGGCAGAGCTCAGGTGGCTAATGCAAGTGATAGGGAGCAGCTGTAAATACAAACGAAGCTTCACTCACTCGCCCACCACTCACCTCCTGCTGTACGGCCCAGTTCCTAACAGGCCACGGACCAAAGAAAACTAAAATACTAGTTTTCTTTTAAGGCTTTCAAAAATCACAGTAGTGTTTTAGCAGTCACAGTGCAGTGTGTCCCTGTTCGGCTGAATATCAGTATCAATCTTTTTTTTAAAAAAACAAGTGTTTTCAAGCCAAGTTTTTCCTATCCTGTATTTCTTCTAATTAAAATATTTTAAACAGCTGTGCATGACTATTTTTTAACATTTTTTGTTCTCTGCTGATTTAGACACTTTGCTTCAATTCGTTTACAGTTAGCAATTGTTAACTGAGTTCCTACTATGTTCCAGGTGGTGTTCTAAGGATTGGAGATAATAATGGAAACAAGAGGAGTAAATTCCCTGTTCACTGTGGTACTTAATTCCACTCTAGTGGGGACGTCAATGGAAGCCATCACGATCTTTGAGGCAGAATAGCCTAGTTGTTAAGGGTGTAGACCTCTTAGTTAAGGTGGGATGCCTGGTTTCAGCTGTTCTAAGCGAACGTAGGCTGGCCTTTTTGTCACTCTTATTTTTATTTATTTTATTTTTTTGAGATGGAGTCTTGCTCAGTTGCCCAGGCTTCTGGAGTGCAGTGGCGTGATCTCGGCTCACTGCAACCTCTGCCTCCCGGGTTCAAGCAATTTCCGGCTAATTTTTGTATTTTGTATTTTTTTATTTTGTATTTTTTAATTTTTTTTTTGAGATGGAGTATTGCTCTGTCACCCAGGCCGGAGTGCAGTGGCGCCATCTCTGCTCACTGCAAGCTCCCCCTCCCGGGTTCATGCCATTCTCCTGCCTCAGCCTCCCCAGTAGCTGGGACTACAGGTGCCCGCCACCACACCTGGCTAATTTTTTGCATGTTTAATAGAGACGGGGTTTCACCATCTCCATCTCCTGGCCTGGTGATCCACCTGCCTTGGCCTCCCAAAGTGCTGGGATTACAGGTGTGAGCCACTGCACCAGGCTTTTTTATTTTTATTTTTTCTTTTTAAGTATGGACAGGGTTTCACCATGTTGACCAGGCTGGTCTCTAACTCCTGACCTCAAGTGATCCCCCGACCTTGGCCTCCCAAAGTGCTAGGATTACAGGCGTGGGCCACTGGGCCTGGCCTCTTTGCCTCTCTTTAACCTTATTTATAAAATAGGGATAACCCGAACAAGACCTAAGGCACAGGCATCTTTAATTTTCAGAATTAAAAGACATAATATATGTAAAGCATTTAAAACAGTGCTAAACAAATGCTAATTATCATTACCACGATCATCATCAACAACTTCATAGTTATTCACATCATCATTATCCTCCTCATCCTCATTATCATCAATATTATCTGTTCCTTTATGTAATTTGCAGGTTTGACAAGCAGGTGGCTTATGCCCCATCCAAGTTTTATTACTTAAAGATAATAAAGAATTGTACTTCAGTTGTTTGGTATTTTAATTATGCTAACTCATTCTTCCTGAAATGATGGGATTTTTACTTTAATTCTCTACATAGGGTCTTTGGGAGTGTATGACCATTTTTTGAAACATGGAGATTTGATTGAAAACAACAACAACAACAAGCAGTTTTGAAGTAGCAAAGCGATCCAGAGTAGATAATCATTATCCCGTCTTTCAGAAGCCAGGTTAATTACAAGTTAAGGGTCATCAGACCTGGATTTAAATCTTCTACCTTTTCTTATGTTTATCTCCTTGGGCTGACTCTAAGCCTCAGTTGCTTCATCTGTAAAGTGGGAATAATAGTATCCTCTAACAAAAATGTTGTAAGGGTTAAATAAAGTCATTGAGGTGTAATAGCAAAATAAATGCCTTCTACTTGTAACCAAAGCCGCCTTGTAGAGCCAGTCCCTCCAGCAAATGAAAGCCCCTTTGTGCTGCTGACACCTTGAAAGATGAATGTCTCTGCATACTGAAGGGGGAAAATATTGATACTTTCAACATAATCCAGTAGGAAGGGGCTGTGGAAAATGCAAAGAAGTTTTGACTCTTTCCCATGTCCTCCCAATTTCAGTGGACTTTACTAAACTCATGATAGCTTAGTAGTGCATAAAAGCAGTAAATGGGCATTTTCACATCTGGTGGTACAGCAGTAATGTATAGGAGTGATTTGGGAGGTAGAAAAGGTCAGGAAAACACAAGCTCCAGGGACTCACAGACATGAGGATGGGGGTGTGAATCAGTTCAGGCTGCAATAACAAAAATACCATAGACTGTGTGGCTTGAACAACAGAAAATTATTTCTCATAGTTTTGGAGGCTGAAAAGTGCAAGATCAGAGTGCTGGTAGATTCTGTTCCTAGTGAGGGCCCACTTCCCGTTTCTGTTCTCATATGGTGAGGGGGGCAATGAGAGAGAGAGAGAGAGAGAGAGCACATGTGTGTGCTCTCCTCTCTCTTCTTATAAAGCCACTAATTCCATCATGAGGGTTCCACCATCACGACCTAATTACCTCCCAAAGGTCTCATATCCAAATACTATCTTACTGGTGATTAGGGCTTCAAGGTATGAATTTTTAAGGGGCAGAACCAAACATTTAGACCATAGTAAAATAGTTTTGGTTTTCCATAGGCCATAGGATTATAGGGGTTCATAGTAATTTCTTTACCGATCTGTTATGCCTCCAGCTGAAATCTGGGTTACATAGGAATAAAATATTTATATAGTTCAAAATTGATAAATGATAGCTATTATTATTATGTGTAATTATTAACTTTAGAAAGTACTCATTTGAAAATTCATCTTTGGAATTCTGGAGTTTTTATTGCTTAGAAGCCTTGCAGATACCATATGTTACACTGTATATAAATAGCCAGAACTTTGATTGCATAAGCAAGTTTAACAAAAATATAAAACCACTGGACTTCCTACAATGGTATTGACTCAGATCTCATTCATAAAATATAATCTACTTACTCTCTTCGCTGCCAGCTGCCTCTGTTAGGGTAGTCACCAAATCTTATGATATTCAACTCACCGAATTTCATGGTATCCTTGACTCTTCCATTTTCTTGCTATATTCTATAGTTTCTAGAGCTGTAATATTTCTTAAATCTTTCTCTTCATTCCAGCCGAGCTGCCATCAGCTGGATTCAGCTGGGTTGGTTCTCCCTTGTGCTGTTGTAAAGTGGTAACCCTGCTTTCTGACCCCCCATCCCCATCTGCACTACATATTTTGTCAAATTGAATTTTAGCAAAGCCAAACATTAATAATCAATTACATCAGTCCTCTTCTTAAAAACCATTGAATTCACAATTACCTATCTTATTATAACCTCTCTTTCCTTTCTCTCTTTTTTTCTCCTATTAGTAAATGTCTTCCTGGAATTTCATTTGGGGGATAAAAGAGTTTGTAAGTCCAGATCTGGAAAAATGTGAAAGGGGAATTTCAGATGGAAACTGCTCAGATCGTGGGGAGGAAGTAAACAGAGGTAGATCCCTCTATTCCAAGTAATTGGCCTGGCCAGAAGGAGGCTTTGAAAGGCAGCTAGCCTTCCCTAAACTTCCAGCCAGAATGGTACCCAAAACTCCCCCAAGGAGAGCTGCTACCCTTCTCTTAAAATTTTCCAGCGAAGTAAATTCCTTTGAGAGTTTGTTCCAGCTGATTTGCTGTTGTATTTAGGTTTCTTTATCATAGCTGTTCCTGGTAATTACACAGTAGCTTTCATCGGAAGAGCCTTTAAATAGACCTGATAATGCCTCTGGGAAGTAGGCAAACACAAAGTAACACTATCCCCATTTAACAGATGAAAGACTAGAGGAAAAGGGGCTTAGGCAGCTTTTCCAGTGCTGCAGGATGGGTTTTATTTTCCTCCATTTCACACAGGAAACATCTCCAGGGTTTTCTCATACAACTCTTCTGTGGCTCTCAGGTGTGGCTGAAAATGCCTTACTTCCCAGAGTCTGACTTTGGGCTCCCCCTCTTCCTCACACAAGGAGTCTGGCTATGTGGTGACTGGAGAATGGTCAGTCACGTGCCTATTATTTAGTTTTCCTAAGATGGAAGTAACTTTAAGATTTGTTTGATCATATCATAAAGATAATACATGCTCACTGAAAAAAATTCTGACTATACTTAAAAGCAAGAAGAACTTACTACATAGTAGGTGCTCAATAAATGCTTGTTGTATAAATGAAGATATGACAAACAAAAGAAGGAATAGAGTCTGACATAGTGTCTCATGCCTGTAATCCCAGCACTTTGGGAGGCCAAGGTGGGTGGATCACTTGAGGTCAGCTGCTCGAGATCAGCCTGGCCAACATGGTGAAACCCCGTCTCTACTAAAAACACAAAAATTAGCTCGGGGTTGTGGCGTGTGCCTGTAATCCCAGCTACTCAGGAGCCTGAGGCAGGAGAATCACTTGAACTTGGGAGATGGAGGTTGCCGTGAGCTGAGGACATGTCACTGCACTCCAGCCTGGGCGACAGAGTGAGACTCCATCTCAAAAAAACAAAACAAACAAACAACAACAACAAAGAAGGAATAGGTGGGCAGACTAAAAGTCACTTGTAATCCCACTATCCAGGAAGATGTTATAGATTCTTTATATCCTCTTTTTTCCTTACTTGTTTCAAGGTTCAGTCAGTGGGGTGGAGGTGTCAAAAGGCAATGGGGAAAAAGGAAAAAGCGTATTTCTGAACCACAGGGTAGAAGACTCAGAGAGCCATATATTGGGAAAAGGACATGCATATCAACCAACTCCCAAATCTAAGCTGCTATTTTTACTATGTAATGCCCTAGACCCTCCATCTTTTATCCCTGTCTGAGCATGTCCAAATAATGAGTCTTTCTCTTGTTACGTTATCACATTCATCATTTTTCTTTGGATGTCTCTGCTTATCTTTGTTCTTTAGGTCTAGTGTTGTCTTATAGAATAGGAGGCTACCATGATAGAGTACAGTGTTTACCAAACTTCAGTTATCAGTACAACAGAGGACTTCCATTATTTTTTCCATAGCCACACACTTTGAAATTATTTACTAAATATTTTATTTAAAACCGCTCACGTAAAAAAATGCTTCCTTAAAAATCCCAGGCTATTGTAGTGGTTCCCAATGTGGGAACTTTTATAAGCTATCAGAACTCTTCGGGGATTCTGATTCAATGATCTGGGATGGGACCCAGCATGGTGTCTGTGTGTGTGTGTGTGTGTGTGTGTGTGTGTGTGTGTGTGTGTGTGTGTCTTTTAAGCTTTCTCAGTGATTCTATTAATAATATGCAACCAGTATTGAGAACCATGGTTCTAGGCAATTATATTTACTAAATCATGGGCTTCATGGGTTAATTATTTTATCTCTAACATACATTAAAACATAACAATACCTAACTTATTATAAATGTTAAAATGATTTCTTGTGTACCATCTGAAATTGTCTCACATTCTACCAGTGGTAGATAAATCCTACTTGGGGATGCACGATAAGAAATGGAAGAAACCAGGACTTTAATATCTGAAGCTCTGAAAAGCTGTTACATTCCAACTCTGCCACTTCCTGTCTGTGTGACCATGTGAAGATCAACATCTTTGTTGGCTGTTGCTTTACACATTGCAATTTTGATCAGCCATCTTCCCACCCCTTCACTTCTCATCCCACCCCTGTGGCTCCCATGGGTCCTCCACAATTCTTCCAGAATGTTATTGTGTCCTCTAGCATGCAGTTGGGGTAGTTGGCTTATGCTTTTGCCACATTCCTCTAGGCACCAAACTTGTAGACTGGCTGGTGATGGCAGAGGCAGATATAACAAAAAAGTCTTAAGACCTTTATCTGAATCCATGAAATGTAGCCCACCCCCACCACCCAAGGCTTACTTAGCTCATAAGCCCCAAGGATCAGGATGAGTTTATCTTTATATTATACATAGCACTTGACACTTCATTCTTGGTCCTTTGCTTCATGAGGGACAATGGCTGCCAGCCAAGTTTATACTCACTGCATTTCCCCCTCCATCCCCACCTCCCAGATTAAAGCTTCCTTTAGTAACTAGAAGCAGTTGAATATCTTCTTTGCTTGATTACCTATATAATCCCTAATTCTAATACCTAGTACTTAGCACCTTTCTTCTGAAGAGCATAAATTGCAATGGAAATAGCATCTCATTAATCCTCCCCACATCCCTATGAGGAAGTTGCGTGGCAAGCATTAGCTCTCAGACTAATCCTCCTGCCTGCAAGTGGGATGCAGGGTCCTGCTGCTCTCTAGCACAGATGCTTGCTACTGAGCAAGCTGGTGGGGACAACCAATGCATGTGTGACAGGAGAAAGCTCTTCTCTTTGTTCAAGAGAGATGTGGTTCTGTGCAGCCTGTCACAGTGGAGCCATTCAAGCTCGGTATAGCCTAGTGACGAAAGGAGATAAAGCATCACCTTCAGGCTAGTGATGGACTCGTAAGTAATGCCTGCATTTAAACTCCTAATAAAGCCAATTATTAGACTATGCTGCCTCCTGAGAGCCAATCTCATTACTGAGACTTCGTCCTGTCTTTTTCTTTCTCCCTCCCATCTGGCTGGCTTTTGGAAGAGATAAGAGTGACTTTTTGACCTAAGGAAACTTTGGCACCTGCTGCAGAAGAAAAAATGCAGAAAGACACCAAGGTAGCAAAATAATAATGAAAATTCAAGTTCAGAAGGATGCAACATCTTTCCACTAAAATTGTATCTCTGAGAGAGTGAGACATAATGGTAGAAATGAATATTTTGACAGCAACTTGACATTCTGAAGAAAGAAGTTCAGCCATTCAAGATGATGCTGAGAGGGACAACAGCATCATTGGATCTAAAGTCCAATTTCATTCATTACTCTAATTCCAGGCAGAGGTTCCTTGTGGGGAAACTGTGAGGCTCTTTTGGAGGAACTGGAGCCAGCCTCCTGCCAACCAGGCTGTTTCCAGTTGGAGAGTCACTGCAGGAGTGGCCATGCAGGGGGATAGTGAGAAAAGTTAGTAACAGGATAGATTTCTCCAGGCTTCTCCCGGAATATTCATGGCAACAAATAAGTGTCCATTTTCAAGAAGGGAGTTTCAGTGGATTCCTTCTAAAAAGACTCAACATTTATTTTTAGGGTAAGAAAAATGCTATGAAATCATCCCGGGGTAAAGATGAAAGAAGAAGGTTATCCTTAGTTTTGGGTAGATCTGCAGCAAGGGAGGGAGGCAGGCCCTGGCGGGTGTGTGTGATGAGGAGACAATGAGGTGTGGCTTGTGGAATCCTGCTTAGGGACACCCCGCTGCTGTGGGTGAAATGGAATCTCTTATCTTCCTCTGCTTTTCCTCTCCCTCCTTGTAGGGAGCCAGTTCTTTCTGTTCTTTGCTGTATCACCAACTCTCGAGGGACTATGGTGCCACAGTGAACCCTAGGTGGAGGGCTCCGTGGTGTCTAGGAAGCCCTCCAAGGTCATCTGCCACTGGAAAGGGCATTCACAGAAGCCTCTGAGACCCACCCAATCAGCTAATCTGGAGCAATATTCTTTTCATTATCAGATCTTTGACATGTAGCAACAAATTATTCTGAAAAGTTTACCATATTCTCTGAAGCTGAATTGTGGATGCTATACTGTGTGGCTTGAATTATTCTCTAGTGCAAATTCTCTAGTGCTGTAGGGACCCAAATTTCATCTCTAGGAAATAAATCCCCTAGAATTTGGTAATTCTGGGAACTTTCCCTATGACTCATTTCCCTTTTTCTCATATCAATTAATCAAATTTCTTTTAATTTTGCAAAAATTTTCCCCTATCTTTTAAGAAATCACTATCAGTATTTTCTCCTATCTTTTATAGACATGTAGCAAATTCAAAAAACAGAAGCGATTATTTGTTTAGTTCCATGATTTTCAAAATGTGGTCCAAAATCTACTGGTAGCAAAACTACCTATGATGCTTGCTAAACATGCAGATTCTTGGGACCTCCTTTCAGATCAATTTATTTAGAATCTCTGGGGTGGAGCTAGGGGAGATATATTTTGTTAAAAAGCTCTATGGTTGATTCTTTAAAAAAGCTACTGGTCTAGGTAAGATCTTCTGGAATTGAGGAAAAAGGATCTGAATTTTTTTTTCTTTACTAGCTTTACATTACTGGAAGAGCTATTTATACACTGCTGACTTGGATAACTGTTCAACTGCCTAGATAACTTTGCGTGTATGGATCTAGTTGAAAAGTAATATTTCAGTTAATTTCCCTGTTTTCTAACTTTGTGTCTTAGACTTGGCTTTGTTATGGACTAAACCGTGTTCCCTCCAAATTCGTGTGTTGAAGCCCTAACCCCCAAAGTGACTATATTTGGAGATAGAGCTTTTAAGGAGGTAATTAAGGTTAAATGAGGTCATAAGGGTGAGGCCCTGATCCAATATGACTGGTGTCCTTATAAGAAGAGGAAGAAACACCAGATCTTTCTCTGCATGTAAGCACAGAGAAAAGGCCATATGGGGTTACAGTAGGAAGGCAGCTGTCTACAAACCAGGAAGAGAGGCTCTGCAGAAATCAACCCTGCTGGCACCTTGGTCTTGAACTTCCAACCACCAGAAATTGGAGACAATAAATTTTTGTTAAGCCACTTGGAGACTTTAGGGTTTAGAGTTTCCTTCACACACAAACACACATGCAAATGTGAAACACTTTCCAAAAAAACCTTTCTAAGGTGAGATTATTCCTTCTCTTAATAGGTCAAAAGAATGACTCTTTCCTGGAAGTTGGACTGTCAGTTTGATTAAACTGATGGAAGGCTTGGCGTGGCTTTTTCCTGCACAAGAGTGTCCCTTTTCCTGGGATAGATTTTTACCTAGACTACTTGCTGTTGGTTTCATTTGCTGCTCCTTAACCCTGGAAAAATCGCAAATCTTGAATTTATTTGAGTGCCTCAAGAATGGTGTTTAAATATTTCAGTTTTGCATTGCATGTCTATTTTCTCTTTTCAATTTTGAATACGAGAATGCCAATTGAAGTTTGTCAGGATTCTAGGTGTTCTGAAGTGACTGTCTAGAATTAGATACCTTCTCTACATGACTAGAACTTCTGCCAAGGGAAGAAGATGTCTTCTAAAGACAAAAACATGTGACTAATTTCTAGAGGTTTTCTGCATTCTTGGGATTTGTTGAAAATGCATTCTAAAACCTGTAAAATTTTCACATACTTTTGATAATACCTTGTCTCCTTGAAATATAAAGAAATCCACACTACAATCCCTACTATCTTGCACTCAGAGCTGTCATGGTGGCTCAGTCTTCTTTCTTATGTATCAAAGATGTAACTCTTCTCAGAGAAAGCAAGAATTTGATTGCTCATGAAGATACGTAATCAAAATAGAAATTGTTCTATCCAGCAGCATAAACACTAAGCCCAAGAAATGATTTGTTGGCCAATATTCCATATCCACACATTAGAAGCGACAATGAAGTAACAGTACCCAACTTACTAAGAGTAGTAAAAGTAATTTCTCTTCAAGAGCAGCAGTAGCAGCAGTTTTTGTCCCTAAGGAAAACTGCCAGGAGACTGTAGCAAAGGAAAGATGAAACCGGATAAGTTATTCTCTTGATAAATTTAGCTTTTCCGTGTCGGAATCTGCTTGGTGATATGTGTGGTGAAGCCCTCCATTGAATCTCAGCCTTGACTGAAAATCCCGTGCTTTGTTGTTTCCTGCTGATGCCCACAAGGAATGTTTTAAACTGAGGGCTGCTGTTTTTTTGTTTTCTTTTCTTTTGACATGCAGTACTTCTTCTATAGGGCTTCTTATCAGTTATCATGTCTTGGAAGTCAAAACAATTTCACTTTATTTCCTAAAGTAATTATTGTATTAACATTGCTTGAAAAAATATTTCTTATGTGTCTTTAAGAAAATTTAAGTAAATAAGTCGAGTAATGAAAATGTTTTCCTTGAAATGAAAGATTTGCTTATCCAAGTCCAGAATATCATTTAAGAAATATGATGCCCAAGTCAACAAAGCTAAAATGATCACACGAAGAGGAAAACAAACAATACCAAAGTCAATCACAGATATTTTTCTCTGCCACATCAAATGCCAAGATTTTTAATAATAGTCATAAGTGTCATATAAAAGCATCTAGAGAATTTTGCACTGTACATCTGCATGTATTTTCTTTTCATTTTTGCAAATAGTGTAACCTATTCCTGCAGAAGGTAGCCCCAGCTGTGATCTAGGTACCATAAGAAGTCCTACAATGCTTACAGGATATTTATAACTTAATCATAAACAGACACATAGCACAACTAAAAAAAATGGCCAAAGAATTTGAATAGACATCTCTCTCTCTCTCTCGTATTTTTTTGTTTGTTTGTTTTTAGAGATGGTGTCTCGCTCTATTGCCCAGGCTGGAGTGCAGTGGACCGATCATAGCTCACTGTAGACTCAAACTCCTGGGTTCAAGCAGTTTTCCTGCCTCAGCCTCTGAGTATCTGGAACTATAAGCATGCACCACCAGGCCCAGAGACATTTTTCAAAATAGATATGCAAGTGGCCAATAAGCACATGAAAAGATGCTCAACGTGATTAGTCATTCGGGGAATGCAAACCACCATGAGATACTACTTCACATCTATTAAGATGGTTATAATGAAAAAGACAGATGAGTATTGGTGAAGATGTGGAGCAATTGGAACTTCATAAACTGCTGGTGTGAATGTAAAATGGTGCAGCTGCTTTGAAAAGCCATCTGGCAGTTCCTCAAAAGGTTAAATATTTGTTTAATGTTAACTGAATTAACATATGAGGTAGCATTCCCATTCCTAGGTATATGCATACCCAAGAGAAATGAAAACATATGTCCATACAAAAACTTGTATAGGAATGCTCAGGGCAGCATTATTCATAATAGCAAAGAGTGGAAACAACCCACACATCCATGGATAAACAACAAAATGTAGTTTATCTGTACAATGGAATATTATTCAGCCATAAAAATAAATGAATTAGTATTACCTGTGGCAACATAGATGAACCTTGGAAATACACTACATGAAAGAAGCCATTCAAAAAAACCCACATATTGTATGATTCTATTTACATGAAATGTCCAGAATAGGCAAATCTCTGGTGACAGAAAGTACATTAGTGGTTACCTAGGGCCGAAAGTGGGGCGGATGATGGTGGTGGTGAGGGAATGATTGGTGATTGCTAACAGATACGGGTTTTTGGGGGAGGAAATGATTAAAATGTTCTAAAATTGTGGTGATGGCCACACAACTCTGTGAATATACTGAAAACCACTGAATTATATTCTTTAAGTGGGTGAATTGTATAGTATATTAATTACATCTTAATAAAGCTGCTCAATGTGAATCTACCGTGGGTTTTCTAAATTTTCCAATTGCATGAATAGATCAAAAGGATGGAATAAAATTCCAGGATTGGCTTGGGATCTATATATCACTCAAAGGTGGATAAAATGAACATGAACTTAAAATGATGACTAAAATGGATAATGCTTCAGCAGAAGCATAATCATTATCAGAACTGCATCAGTACTCACGTTGTGGAAATCCAACTCTAAACATTTTGTATGGAAGTGGAAGTCCTAACAAGTGAGCAGAAAGGCAAGTATATATAAATGGAACAATTCCTATAAAAATCCAAGCTATCAATCATTGAATATTTATAGCCAGGCACTATACTAAGTGATGTACATACATTATTTTAACATTTAGAATTGCCCTAATGAAGTGGGTATTATGATGTGCATTTTATAGGTAAGGAATCTGAAAATAGGTTAAGTAAATTACCCAAGGAGAAGCAGCTTGTAAGTGGTAAAGGTGAGAGTTAAACTAGCATTTGTCTAACTTTCAGGTCTTAATTACTACACAATACAGCTGTTTAAGATATCTGCATTATAACCTTGTCTCACTCTCTCTCTCTTTCTCTCTCTCTCTCTCGTCATTTTGGAGTGAATACTTGTGAAACCTTAGGAGAGGGAGATTACAGGAATTGCCACTGACAATGTGGCACAGTTGCTATAGTAACCAATCCACCAAATTCATCTGTGTTACTGGGCACACACTTCTGCCTCTGTAATACACCCATACTGACTGGGATCTTTCACTGTATCACTGAACTCCTGTTAATGCATATGAAATAGAAAGTGGTGAGGGCCTAGTGTACACCTGATAGCATTAAAGTGTTTCCTTCAAAGTTTTCCTCTCTGACTCACAGGTTTACATGCCCTTTTTAAATCCCATCGTTTTGCACAGGATGCTCTGATGTGGTTGGTTTTGAGGGGTGCTCAAAATCAGAGCCACACAGCCCTCTGTTGTTTTGTTCTAAGAAGGATTTACAAATACGACTATTTTTTTTTTTGGTGACAAATTGACCCTCCAGCCTAATAATTCCTCACTCAGCGCCAGATTGTGAATTGTGGACCATCTCACCCTGACCCTGACATTCAAAATAGACCTTTATCTGATAAAAAACACATTTCAGAAATCACTCTATAGAAAATTTGAAGCTAGCACCCAATAATATATGATTGGACTATATACACACACACAGACACACACACACACACAAACATGCACATCCATCTTTCCATATTTTTCAACAATGCCTGTACATTTTCAAGGACTTTTCTCAGATATTGCTGCTTTCTCTCTTCTTCCTCCTCTCCATTTCACTGGCCTCGCCTGTCTTCAGAGGCACCTGAAGGCACATAAGGCAGGGAAGTGAAACCGACTGTAATTCTTCAGTTCACTTCTCTGCAGCCTCCAGTGAGCCAGTCTCCATACGGTGGCCCAGCTGAGCTCTGAGGAAGTTCAGAGTCCCCGCACAGGTGCAATTTACCAACCCCCTCACAGGCGCTCTGGGAGCAAAGAAGCCAGACATAGGCATGTGAAAGGCTTTGGGAGCAGCAGAAAAGAAAGTCTCTAAGCTTAAGTTTATGAGATTAAAAAGAAGAGGAACTCTCTTCTATGAAAGGAAGAAATGAAAGACATTTATAACTCAACCAGCCATTTTCCTTTTGAAGAATGAAATATAAATTGCTGAGAGCTGTCGAAAATTCTAATGTTCCCACTTCTTTCTGATGCCCTTGGTTTCACCTTTGGTTGCCTCCAACTTCATTCCTCTGGTGTTAACAGTCTCTGACTATTTCTGTGCTATCAGTGGTATCATGAATATGTCCTAGTGATTTTTTGATAGGCAAAAGTGCATTCAGGTAAATTTTGCTAAATATGTCTTTTAAAATTAATAATACACAAACTTAAAACAGCATTTTATGTTTAGTTTTTCTACAATCTCAGCTGATCTTTCTACAAACGCTGGTATTTAGAACTATAATTATTAACCCATTTTACTGCTGCAGGACTCGGCTTACGTGGAGCCAGGCCACTCATTTAGGTTTATGATTTCAAAGGCAGCAGTGTTTCCACAATAGTATTACTTCTTTTTTCAGTTCAACTGAAAAACATGCTGATTTTCCCATTTTAAAATGTATCTATGTAGTAAATAATCCTTAGCAGGGCCTGCAACTTCCTGTATGATTTGGACAACTCCTCTTGCCACAAATGTAGCCACGCACCCTTTTTTTTTTTTTTCAGTTCCTGGAAGGTGCCAAGCTCTTTTCTGCCCAGGAGTTTTGCAGGTGGTCTTCTCTCAGCTTTGCCTCTCCAATTGCATATTTTGCCTTCTCCCCAGGCTCATTACTTAGAATGGCTCATCTTTCAAGCCTCATCTTATACCTTTGCTGCAGAGAAAGTCTTCTCCATTCACTCTGATAAGGTTACAGCTGTCTGTTATAGGGTGTCCCAGCCCATGACACTTTTCTCTTGTAGGTTATGTATTGCCAGTGTGATTATTTTGTGTTATTATTTACTCTTTCTCTTTTTACTGTAAATTGCATGCAGTCAGAAATGTGTCTGTCTTGTTCAACTCTGTATCTCAGAACTTAGCTCAGAGCTTGATGTACCATATATGTTCAATACAAATGTGGGGGATATTCCATAGCACAACTTCTGGTTAGTAGTAAATTGCAATGCATCACTCCAAGTTTCCACTAACAGTGTGACACAGTCATGGGCCTGCGTTTAGAAAGCTGTCAGAGGTCCTGAAGTTCTCCTTGCTTCTCAGGTCTTTTGCCAGGTCAAATTACATAGGAATTAAGATGATTTTGCAACGAATGCAGTTATATATTTATCTCCTTATATTCACATAACGGGTTGTCCCCTTTGAACTCTGACACTTTTGAAACTACTGCATTACCTAGCACAACAATGGGTTTAAAAAAAAACAAAAAAAAATCTTATTAACTCAGATTACGTATACATAGTTATTGAACAGAATGGAATTATAGGCGGTAAGGTACCATGATTGACATTTTTTTCTTGTGAAAATATTTTCTTTCTTTTGAGGACTGACTTTTTTTTTTCTTTTTAATGGAACTCTGTCTATAACTCTAAATTATATAAGGTTGGGTATGCCATGATTTAAGTGTTTCTTGATTTGTACTTATCTTGATTTGTAAATGTTGAACACCTAATTTCCAGTCTTTAGAACTTTCTTGCCCGTCTTCTTTTTCTTCCTTTTTCAGATGGTTCACATTCTTAATAACTTGTTTGATACCCCTTATTTCCTTGCATTTTTCTTACTTCTTGTTTTTCTTCTTTTTCTCATTACCCTATAATTTATTTTCTCTTTTTATGGTAGGCATTCCATAGTACCTTTCTGCTTTACTTCTAATGTTGCAAATAGTTCTAATCCTATTTGCAGTAATATTATTTGTGAATAGATAAACCTCTCTGGTATTTATAGTAAAATGAACACACTCATTGTATCATCTGTATTACAAAAGATAGCCTTTCTCTGGTTAAGTCATCCTCCTACCCATATCAAAATAGTGTTTTCGTTTTGTTTTAATTTAAAGAAATCATCAGTAGTAAAGCATGTATTGTGAATTATCTTGGAAATCAATGGCAAGGACATGGAAAATGAACATATTTTCTGAATTCTAAATGAATGAGAGAAGACAAACATTTATGATCTAATAATTGTTAAAATGATTTTCTTGAAACAAAATATAAACAGAATAAATTTTCAGTTATAGAGGTCTTATTTTATGTTATTAAAATATACAGGTATTTTTATAATTCCAACTTCTACCTGGTTATTTAATCACCTGAAATTATCACCAACATGAATAGTGTTTTACTGTCACAAAAACAAATCTGACACCCCTCTAGTACTTCAGTGCACAGAAATCCAGGGAAAACAACTTTTGGTTCAAATTCAAGCTTCAAGGTTTTGGTTTTTTTTTCATAGTTATTTTTCATAGTTAAACAGAAAGTTCTTATTTTTCTCTCTTTTCTTTATTTAAAGTGCATTGGCTCATTCTGTTTTTAGTAAGTCAATATTATAGTGCCAAATCTCAGCAACTTCATTATTTAGCCCCTTAATTCAGAACTAATAATTAAGCACTGTAGACCAGAAGGATAGAATTCCGGCTTTCTAATGTCTTCCCCTCATTCTTCATTGGTTGAGTGGCCTGAAGAAGAGTTAGATGGCAGGAACTTTTAATGACTTTTGTGGTGTGGTAAAACAAGTGGAAGGTGTAGATAAGAGTTTGTCTTTTGTAAATGCCACATCTCCAATATACACTCATAATGGCAGGGTATTTCCCTGGTGATAAGGACCTCTGACTCAAAACTATTCAGATAATTGGGTAAATTACTTATCTTCTCTGAGTCCCAGTTTTCTCATCTTTAAAAAGGCTGAAAGGGTGCTGTAAAGATTGGAAACGTTGTAAGTGATAAGTCAGGCTTGTTGTAGTTGCTCAGTAAGTGATAGCTACTATTAGTATTGGCAAACAACAGGTTGTGTGTATGTTTGCGTGTGTGTAATCATCTTTAAAATTACCTACATTTTTATTGCACATTAGCTTTGTTGATTCACACTATACTGCGCCAACCTTAAGTGTCTATCTCAATTATATTTAAGACCAATAGCAATTTATAACGGACTCACAGTTTTGGATCCAGGTCAGGCACTGAGTTTGGTTACAAACATTCAGAGAAGTCACTGTCTGTTGGGGTCTGAGACAGACACATAAGACAAACCTACAATGGGGTACGTATTCCTGCAGAGGTTGTTCACTTTGCAGAAGGCAGGCAGGATCTATACTCAATCCAGTTGATCCACTCATAAGTCAGGAACCCTGATAACGCATGCCCTTTGACCAAAGCAGCTGGAGATACAGATTGACACTTAGAAAAATAATTGCTCACATGTTCATTTAGTTTAGATTAGTTTGCCTAGATTAGTTTGCTGAATATGTGCCCGTTAATCTCAGAAAAATAGTGTGTTAAATATACTCGCCTACTTTGATTTCCTACTTGAAATGATTAAAATATCATATAAACAATATTTAAGCCTCTTCTGAATAATGATGACCATTCTACATTAGGAGGTTTTATATCCAGTATGCTTGAAAAAATGAGAAACTCATCCATTGTTTTAATTAATCGCTATTTAGCTTCCGAGGATCACTATCCAAATCCTTAAGTCATATTCTGGAAAAATTAACTTCTAACTTAGCACGGTAGAATTATTTAGACTTGAGTTCTTTCCAAATGGAAGGATGAAGACTAATGGGGATTTTTTCCACTAGAATAAGGGCAAATTGTTTTTGTCCATTTTCTTCACTGATATATCCCAAGTGCCTAGTACATGGGTTGGCAAACTGGCTCACAGTATAAATCCAGTCCACCTCCTATTTTTATATTTTTGTATAGCCTGAAAACTAAGAATGTCTTTTATGTTTTTAAGTGGTTGAAAAAATTAAAAGAATAATATTTCATGATGTGAAAATTACATGAAATTTCAGTGCCCACAAATGCAGTTTTACTGTAACACAGCAATGCCCATTCATTAATGTACTGTCAGTTGCGTTTTTGCACTACAGGTGAAGAGTAGCCAAAAATAAACACTGTGTTGCTTTTTATAGAAAAAAAGTTGCTGACCCCTGGCCTGGAAAAACAACCTCCTAATTTTTTTTTAAAGTCAGATACATTAATATTTAACCCTCACAAGTTTCTTTTTAAAAGAAAAATCTTAAGTCTACATATAACTCTTCAGTCAATTACCAGATTTCAGCCTGGCTAGCATTTGGGGAGTGACAGTAAAAAACAGCATACTGTGAATGACAACACAGACTTGCCACACTGCCTGGGTTCAGCTGTGCGATCATGGAGCAATGCCTAACTTCTCTGTGCATCAGTTTTTTATCTATATGAAGCTAATGATAGTACGCATACCTTGGGCTGTTATGAGAATTCAATTAAGTAATGTTTATGAAGTGCATCAACATCACCTGTTACGCAGTAGCAGTTGTAAATAAGGTAACACATTTTTTACTGTTTTATAAGTTAAGAAAATTGGGATACTTAGAATTAGCTAAGGTAATGAGTGAACCTCATGTTCATAAAAATGGTAAAAATACAAGCATGAATTAAAACTGGAAAACGTCCACTTTTAACAGTAAGTCCTCTATTTCAATACCATGCTTACTATCCTTTTTAATTGCCTTCTGATTGTAGGATGTAACTGTTTGACTTCCATACCGGTTGATGTAATTTTGTAATCAATGGTCCTGTTTCAGATAATAAACAAATTGTATTCTGAATGGTTGAATAATTTCTGATACAAAATTTAACTACCTAACAATTTTTAATCTGAGGGTATCAAATTGATATAAAGGGAAGTAACAATTTAGAGAATGCATGGATACAAGATTAGTTTGCTTTGTTAAGGTTATTACTCAGTTCTTCGAAAGGGAACCAACAGAAAATATTGTCCTACATTTAATGAAACACTTTCTAAGCACCAAAGCCAGGAATCAAAACTGTATATTAGGAAATGTAATGACATTTTAATTATTGCAAGTCATTTTAGCAGATAGATAATTAGTACCATTGATGTTTAAATAGATTTTTACATTAATTTATGAGAAATCTATAAATAGACTATGTTTTGTAGTAAATGAAATCTTAGATAGTCTCCTGTTGTTTATAAAATATAATTTCTTTAAAACTACACTTTGATATGGAACCCTACACGGGACGTAATAGCTAGTTGTTAAATGTTTAAAAAATATGATTACTTTCATGAATGTATTCTATTACAGGTGTTTTCTTGGAGAAGGTTCAGTAAACTTTTGTTATGTGCAATAGTAATGTAGATTAATGTATTGATGAAGTACAACATTGAGCCTTTCTTATTTCATAATCTTAATTCATTCAACTTTTAATAAGCATTTATTTGTTATATTGTGTGGGGTGCAATGAAAATGTAAAACGTTAGTTAATTTTATCCAGTAATTAATATCTAGTCCAATTTGATTTATTTGGGATAATTGCTAAGTTATACATTAAAATTTCAAACAGCAAATAAAAAGAAACTATTTGGGTTACTTAAGCTAAATTTAGACTATGTCTTCTGTTATTTACATTTAATATACTAAACACTGCATATCATGTCACTTTAGGAAACTAAATTTTCATGCTTTAGATGATGTTAATATTGACTTGTAGAAAGATTGAATCAAGCCAATTTAATCTATCCATCACTTCACCTCTTTATCATTTTTTTGTGTTGAGAATGTTTCAAATCTACTATTTTAGCAATTTTGAAATATATAATATTTTTTACTAACTGTGGTCACGTTGCTGGTGCAATAGATCACTAAAACTTATTCTTCCTGTCTAACTGAAACTTTATCTCCTTCGTCAAGTCCTGTCATCCTAAATTACTTATGTGTGTATTTGAATACGGAGTGACAAGTTTCTTATTTTACTTATTGTCCTTGTGTTAAGTTTGGTAAAATGGAATATGAATTTGAGTGCAGCTGGTATACTTAGAAAAACCAAGCAACAAGAGGAGCATTTTATATTAATTTGAGTATTTGTATAAAGAGTTTATACTTGGGTTCCTTTACTTTTCTAGACTTAATAAAAACTCAAAATTAATAATCTTTAAAATGCTTAAATGATTATTATATTAACATCTCTACTTTCTATAGATAATATACTCTTAAACAAGTAAATTCTCTTTTGAAGTTATTCTATTTGCTTATACTTTGTACTTATTCCAAAAGACTGGTCAATTTTACATTTTCATCTCCCTCTCTGAATTTAAGAAACTCTTTTACATTTAGAGTTTAAAAACTACAGGTGGATAAAAAGTAATAAATACAAGTTCCTTCTATTCAATTGTCTTCAATGAAAGTGATGTAATCTCAAAAACAATTGGTTAACACATTTATCCCCCTGTTAAATGACACATAAGGCTAAGGGAACATTTTTATATTACACTGATGCTATAATAAATGGGCTGATTTAATACTGTTGGTTGCAACTTACAGCATTTCTGTCTGCTTTAAAGTTAGGAACTTCATGGTTATTTTGGCATTCTTCCTATGAATTAAAATTAAAATAATATAATTAGTCTGTAAAATTCAAAATGCAACATTTACTAATAAAGGACTAAAACCTAAATTACATTATTTTGAGGTCAATGATAGGTTTGCATGAACCATTTGCTTTTCTATATCTTTCTCTTTTAAAAGAAAATACAGTTTTCTTCCTACTGCAGAAGTATCAGATTCTTGCAGTATCCATGACACTTGTAAGCATTCATTGGTCAGACACCACTACATATCCTTCAAATGATGTGGCCCAATGAAGCTGGAAGGTGTCGTCACGGAGCCAGGCAGCCTGGTATCTCAGCCATCCACCAGGACAGAGCCAGCAGGCACTAGCTGGTGTGCTGAATCTTGACTAAAGTGGGAAATGGATTTTGCATTTTGAAAGTCAACTCTTCTAACATTGAATCTTAGGACATACCTGTTAGATAAAAGTGCACTGAGGGCTTCAGAAATTATTTACTGGATCAAATTTATAAAGCTCCTCTGCCAAAATTTCTCTTAGAATAAGTTAAATCTTAATTTTATTATTCCTCTGGGTTTCTGAATTTATACCGTGTTATACATATTTTTAAAAGTATGAGTAAATGTATCTTCAGAACTGTAACTGTGTTGTCTGAATTATCGACTATGTATGATATATGCTAAATGAAGTACACTTGTAGGTCATTTAAAAGTGATAAAAATTTAAATGACAGAATATTAATCACCGAGGCCCATCACCCATCACACTGAGTTTGCCATTTGGATCTTTAGACAAACGAAAAATTCCAATACAATAAAAATACGTTTCATGTATTTTTCCTCATTGGCTCCTTGTGCTGACTGTTAAAAGCACATGGGGATTTGGATTCTTGTTTCTTCTATTGTCCTATTATCATCTTTTGACAACACGATTCATTAACTCATCTCCCACAGATGTTAGAAAAATCAACTTACAGGGTTTTGTTACAAGTTCAAGATTTCTCATGCCTCCTGTTGGCCTCTCCTTAACACTAGAGCTGCCTAAAAAAGTGTAGAGAATATCTTCCATTTCTTTAAACTTTAGTTACCTAGGTCTGGTGGAAACATAATGAAACACATACACACACGCGCACACACACACACACACACACACCATTTAATTCTATAAGGTTGCACAAGGTAGGCCCCATCCTTTAGACATCATTCTGATTGGGAAAATGCCCTGCTAGATTTTCAAACCATGTACTTTGCTACACTTTATAACACTTTGGTGGTTAGGCTGGAGTAGCCTGGCATCTGGAATCATGATGTTTTATCATGAGAAACTGAGAGAATACTGTTTCTCTTTTCTAAAAAGAGAAAGAAACCCTTTGCTAGGGCTCATTAAAAATGGTTTTAAATTTGGAGCCAATAAAACACGATTGTCAATTCCTACAGCCTTTTCACCTCAGCAGCATTTTAAAAAGGCATCATTTCTCTCTCCCCTGAAATCCTACTTGCAACACACACAACCACATTTTTAACTAGCGACAACAGAAGCAGCAACAACTCTCCAACTTCTTTGTCACTGGTGAGCAGGCACACAGACCAACTGGAGCTAGAAGCCTCTCCACTCCCCCATCCCAATTTTCAACTGCACTCTTCTCAGAAATGGGAGTTGCTAGGCAAGATTCATCCCATCACCCTGAAATCTCTTGCTTTACTCTCCTTTAAAAGCGAAAAGGAAAGGCTTTCCACAACATAGAGAAGTTTGCCTGGGCACATGATACCAGCATTTCCAATAGTGACCCTAATAGACAAAGCATTTTGGAGCTCTGACATCGACAGGGAGCAGATCCCAGTAATGAAGAAACAACTTGAGTGTGTGACAGCAAGACCATGAAAGCCTGCCTTTGCAAGCATCGCCTGGGCTCTTCTGCTCACCGAAGGCAGAACTGAGGAGGGGTGGGGTGGGCATTCCTCACCACAGCATCCTTTTTCTTGAGCAAGCCCATCTTAAGATTTGTAGGGAGAGCTGGCTTAGAGAGACTTCCAAAGCCTCACTTCTAACCGTCCTGGCCTTTGGCCCCACCTGCCTGTCAATTTCAGTCTGAGTCCACAATTCCCTTGTTGATGGCTCTGGGGATATCTAGAACCTGGGCTTTGGAGCGCTCAGGGATGCTGTTAGGCCAGTTCCCTATTGACCTTTCAGGGACTCTGAAATCAACTTTCCCCACACACTCTGAATTGTTTGCGTTAGTTTTCATCCTGCCAGAGCCACCCGCCCAGCCCATACATCTCTCCCCTCCTCCCTGCCCCCTCCCCTCCCTCCGGCCTCTCTGGCTCTACCCGCTCCCCCCTCCCCGCCCTCCTCTTTGCTGTCTCCTACCTGCTGGCCAGGCTCTGCCTGCAGTGCTGCCTGAAGGGCATCAGGTGGTAGTTCATGGCGTCCAGCAGCAGCTTCTGGCAGACTGGGTCGGTTCGCATGAAATCCACTGACTGGACCCGCTCCACCAGCTCCGGGGCCGGGATGAGGGCGAAGCGGAGGCGCTTCATGAGGTCAGGCGCATACTGCATGCGGGTCTCGCGGTCGTGCTCCAGCCACAGCACGGACATCTGGAAGAGCGCCAGCTCCGACTCCACGGGGGGCGGCAGCGAGTCCAGCAGGGCGCGCATCTCCTCGAAGTTGAGCAGCAGCACATCCTCCACCAGGTACTTGTTGGCCAGCTTCTTGGTCTCCTCCAGGCCGTGCAGCGCGGCGATCTTGCACACCTGCTTGTAGTTCTGCACCGAGATCTGGTCGTTGAGGAACTGCACGCAGAGCTTGGTGACCTGGGGGATGTGCAGGATCTTGCTGACCGACAGCACCTCCTCCACCGTGTCCAGGGACAGGGTCACGTTGGCCGTGTAGAGGTACTCGAGCACCAGGCGCAGCCCGATGGACGAGCAGCCCTGCAGCACCAGGTTGTTGATGGCCCGGGGGCTGGTCAGCAGCTTGTCGTCGGGGGAGGAAGAAGGAGTCCCGGGCTCCTCCTGCGGCGGCGGCTGCTGCTGCTGTGACGGCTGCTGCTGCTGCTGCGGCGGCTGCTGCTGGTCCTTGGGGGCCCCCAGGCCGTCCTGGCCGCCGACCCCTCCCCCGAGAGGGGGGTGGCTGGAGAAGAGCGATCGGAAGTACTGCGAGCAGGAGGCCAGCACGGCCTTGTGGCAGTGGAACTGCTGGCCCTGGGCCGTCAGGGTCACGTCGCAAAACAGCTGCTTCCTCCACAGCAGGTTGAGGCCGTGCAGCAGGTTGTCGCTGTGGCTGGGGTCGAAGGTGGAGGTCCTGTCCCCGGATCTGGACATGGCGAGCTGACTCGGTGCACCTGGCTTTAAACCCTCCTCCAACCTGGCAGACAGGGGTGGGGGATGGGAGGGAGGGGAGCTGGGTGGTGGAGGGGGTGGGGTGTGGTCGGGGTGGGGAAGGGTGTGGAGGGGAGGGGAGGGCGAAGAACAAGAATCAAGGCTCAGCTTGGCTCCCTCCTGGCGCGCTCCGGACCCCGACCTTAGGAGGAAAGTCCGAAGACGCTGGATCCGTGAGCGCCACCAGAAGGGCCCTGTCTGGGGTCCCGGCGCCGGTTCTGCTCCCCGCGGCTCCTCTCGCCACCTCCCACACACTTCGTCCCTCACTTTCCTAAAACCACCTCAGCTCGGCTGTTGGCAGCAACAGCGGTGGCAGCAGCGACGGCAGAGTGGCGGCTGAGGCCGAGGCACCTCGTGGGCTCGTGTCCATGCCGGGCCGGATGAAGGGAAAGGCCGGGGAGTGGGGAGCCGGGGGTGCCCTGAAAGCTCAGAGGCGACCGACGGCGAAGGTCCCAGGTCAACTTGTGCCCGAAGCTTTGCTTTTCGCAGTTGGCCCAGTTTGGGGGAGGGGGTAGGAACAGGGGCCCGACAAGCGTGCGGGGTGGGCGAATCTTAGCTCTCCAAAAGCTGGGACCCCCTTCGATTATCCATGCTGCCCCGAGAAACTCCTAGGCTAATAGTCTGAAGGAGGAGATAAAGCCCTTTCTTCTCCCGGGAAAGTGCAGCGGAGCGCGGTGAGGACCCGCTCAGTGGACTCGGCAGAGGCGGGAGCGGTCCTTATCAATTCGAGCTCATTTCCCTCACCCTGGCCCTGCCCGCTTCCCTGCTTCGCAAACTGTTGGCTTCCCCGTCACCACTCAGTTTGGCTAATTTTCCAGAGATGCCTTTAAACCTGGCAGGAGAATCCTTCCACCACCGCCACCCCCACCCGGTGGCCCCCTCTCCCCCGTCTCGCTCATTTCAAAGCGCGGAAGTTCAGGCATCTATCTCCCCTTCCAGCGCGGGGCGGCACCGAGGACCCAGGGGGAGGAAGTGGGGCTGCGAGGACGCGTTTGGAGCGGGAGCCGGGAGGCCTGGAGGCCGGGAGGGATTCGTGTGCACGGTTTTCCCTCCCGGGCACCAGGCGCAGTCGCTTTAACTCCAGTAACTATGAGAAGTTCAAGTTAGAAGGCAGGTGTTGGGGGAGGGGTGGGGGCTGTCGAACGAGTGGGGGGGCGGGGGAGCAGTGGGGTGCGGGGTCTCTGCGCCCCACCCAGCATCGTCTCCGGCAGCCGCAGCTCCCTTCTGACCCCCTCGGTAAAGCCCCCAGCGCCCCCCACTCGGGCACCCCCACTTCCCCGGCCCTGGAACTACTTCTGTAAAAAGTCTGAGCCGCCCGCATCTAGGCAGAGGAGGGAAGGGTGGGGGAGGCGAGGCGAAATCGATACGCCAGGTCCTTAACCTGTAATTGCACCTTCCAGGGCTGAGCAGAAAGGGACCCTCTGCTCGCATCCCGCCCGCGCGCCCGCCTGCCCGCCAGGGAGAGCCGCCGCCGCCGCCGCCCGGCTCAGAGGGATCCCGCCGGACCTGCCCCTTCCACTGCGGCTCACTCTGCCCTGCCTGGCGCCGGTCCTGGATCGCCGGCTTCCTATTTATACCGGACTGGGCTCCTTTCGACTCACTTTACCATCCCGTTCCAGGTGGACCCTACCCTCCCTCGCGCTCCCTCCCCCGGCAGCACCCCCACGCCGGCCCCCAAAGCTCTGGCTTGCCTGAAACATCTTACAGAGTCTCTCTCCCTTTAAGAGGACCCGGTCATACCTCTCTCTAGCTCTCTCCGCTTCGTTGTCTCCCCCTCCCCATCTTTTCCTATTCCCCTTCCTTCTTGTTCTCCTCCCTTGCCTTTCCTCCTCATCTGCTTATTTCTTGCAATAGGAGTTTTTCCTTTATGAGCGTTTGCCATACAACTACCCCCCCAACCCCTCTGAAAGACTCCCTTCCCGGCCCTTCCCCCTCCAACAACCCAAAAGACAGAACAAAATACACACAAGGCAGACACAAGGCCAGAAACTTACCTGCTCTCAACCAGCTGCAAAGTCAAGGCTCACTTAAGCTCCCCCCAAAAATCAATTGTCCTTCCTTTTTAAAGGTTTGCTCTCTGCTTGGGAGGGGGAAAACACCTTCTGGTTCCCAACTCCAGGCAGTCACTCTTTACAATTTATTTTGTCGTACATCATTTGATCACCATGAATTAGCAACAGCGAGAAAATGTAGGAGAGGGAGAAAAGAGAGAAAGAGAGAGGGAGAGAGAGGGAGAGAGAGAGGGAGCAGAGCTTTCTGCAAGAGAAGAAGAAGAAAAAATGTACGTGTGACAAATTATGCTACCAAGAAACAACACATCATTATCCTTGGGCCTGGGGCTCAGTGAGTCGTAACGAGAGTAATAGGAAATCCACGGTTGGGGAGAGAAACGGTCGTGCTTGGCCAGTAGAGAGAGACCATACAGGGGGATGGATGCTGGAGAGACTCGCAAAATTATGGCTCAAGGCTATTGTAAAAATTGTCGAGCGTAAATGACTGCGATTTCAAACATCTTTGGAAGAAAGAAGGGGAAAAAGCGAGCCCCCCCTCCCTCCCTCTCCCTCCCTCTCCCTCTCTCTCCCTCTCTCTTCTCTCTCTCTATAAAGAACCGTCAAGTTTTAGTGCGCATTGCTAATTAGTCAATTTCTCTCTGCCTTCACAGGCTGGCGACTTCGCTGCTGAGCTGAAACTGCTAATTTCTGTGACCAGCTTTTTTCTTAGCTGTGATCTGGATGAATGAGTAGCTGTCTCACAGAGATGACAAAAATAAACTCTAATCCCCCCCAAAATTTCCACTACATCTTTCTCATGCATAGATTTATGATCTTCAAGCGCTCTGTGCAATATGCAAACTTTTTTTGTGTCTGTATATATGCTGTTGTTTCCAGATTTCACTACATTGGTATGCTGCTTTTCCCTTCCCCCCACACCTCCCCCCCACCCCCAGCACTATGAAATGCAGAAACAGTCTGATCTCAAAGTATGCTAAGATACCACTTTATTCTGTTTTGGTATTTGGGGTTTGGGTCTGTCCTGGAAGACACTAGCCCTTGCCTACAAGGTGAATGGCTGAGGATACACAGCGGGGTGAGGGGAGTAGCGCTGGTAGACAGAATAGAGGACAGCCCTTTGCTTTACATTTGCTTCCCATAAAGCACTATTCAAGGTTTATGATCTTATTTGAAAACATATTTTCTCTATCATTTTGTCTGGTTAAACAACTGCCTCCGAACTTCTCTGTCAGCTCTTCAACAGATAAGGGTGCAGAAGTCACATTTTTTTTTTTTTTTTTTTTTTTTTACTGATAGATTATCATATTGTTGGATTTGTATTTCAATTAGGAGTCTTTGATTTGCAGGAGCTAGAATCAAGTGCTAGGAAACCCAGCTGCGATTTCACAAATGTAACCTTTCAACTTTGGAGCTCATCTGATATATAAGGGCAACCACATAGTGCTCACATTTTTGACCCTGCTTAGCATGCAAAAGGAACCCCAGCATGTTTCTGGAATTTTAGCTGTACCAGAGATTCATGTGCATTTTGGTAGAGGACATGTTCTCCAGACTTATCTCATGATGTATTGCACCCTTACATTTATAGCCCTGCATTTCGGTTGTCAATGGGGGTTGGAGGTGTCCAAGAAAGAAAGAAAAAAAGAAGCAGAAAAAGGAAGGGATGCCCTTGAGTAAAATGAACACAAAGAAAGCTGGACATGAACTAAATTGAGCTTTGCTTGCTATTAACTATATCAATATGATTCATTCTAATTTATATGTGCTCCGATTAGTAAACTTATTAAAATACGTATCAGGGCACCACTGCAAGACATCTGTTCACACTCCCCATCATCCTCTTTGATTTGTGAGAGATGGAAAGACACCTGCTTAGGAAAGGGAGGAAAAATAAAAATTCTGAGGTTCAGAAATAGGGATTCCCCATTTACAATGATAACGTTAACATGCACATGGGATATTCAGTCTTAAATAAATTAAGAAGGATCAAGCTGAAGCATTTAACCCTCAGAAAAGCCCCCCCCGTTTTTTGTCAAGGTCCTAGATTATCTGAGAGTAAGACTTCTTTATTCAGATCCTGTTGAGATGCTGCCTTCTCATATTTATGTTTATAATGGAAATGCCCCAATACATGATTAAATCATAGAAAAGAATTTTGCTGTTGTTGTTGTTTAGGGCAGAGGAAAGAAAGAGAACAGATTATCCAATTCTCCCGGCCCTATTATTGTTTTGATTTTTGTTTAAATTTCCCGTATTTGGGTGTTGAACAGGAAGATCATGTGACTCTAAGACAGAACATTTTTGAAGTTCTGTGTCACTAGCAATTAAAGCTATCAAGTATGTGGAGTGTCACAAAACTCTCATACATGTAAAGTGCAATTTTTATATTATGCTTTTGATGTTGATCTTTTGTGAATTTCTCGTGAAGTATTTGGAACTAAGCCCAAAGGCAATAATAGTATTGATCACTTAAATTATGGCCACCTTCCTGTTTTATCATAAAAGAATTAAAGTATGTTTGTAGGCCTCAAAATAACTTAGTTTCAAATTTCTATTTTTTTATGGATAGGATATATTGATCACTAATTATTATTGCCAGGCTCTTTATTGCTTCCAAACAATATAAAAGCCACATTTCAAAAAATTTAGCTACCTATAATTTTAATGCTTATTTAACAACTAGGGTGGAAGGGGAAGAGAGTGGGATTGGGAGCTGGCAATTCTAAAATGGCTGTTGAAGTGGATAAAAACATTTTCTTCTGCATTCTAAAGTTATCTGATAATGTTTAAATTTCAGAAAAAAATACGGTTCTGGTTATTTTATAAGCAATTAAAAAAGAATATTGATAAAAAGTCCTTTCATAATCTGTGCATAAACTAGCATATATGTCATGTAAATCTCAAACCACCTCCAGTATCTTATACTGGCTTTGACTGAAATTATTGCAGAACTCACAAATGAGATGACACTATTTACAATAAATCTCGTTATGAAAGATTCAATTTGCAGCAATCAGATGCTAGCTACTAAGCGATTGTAAGTATTTGAATTTTATCCTACTTCAGTGTTCAACATACAGCAATTGCATCTGTGTGTTTGATCTGTCCTGCTGAGCACTATCAGCAGCTTGCATCTCTGCCACTATTGTTTTTAAAATGGCAGGAAGGACGTGACTAGTCAGGAGCACTCAGCAGGATGGATTTCATGTGGCATAAGAGGAGCCAGAATTGTCTTTTTTTAAAAAAAAATTAAATGTGATTGTGTAGTCATCTAATGCAAGCCGTCTTCATACTTCGATAGAATTATCAAAATTATTCATTAGTGAATTAGCATTTAAACCATGCACAATGGAAAGATTCTGAAACTATGGCCACTGAGCAGTCTACTAGAGCTGCCATTAGTTTCTAGTGGTCTTGTCAGCCTTCAAGGTGGCAGAGATCCAGGCCTATCAGTGGCTCCAGTTGCTCAGGATCATCTCACTGGACTGGAGGAACTGAAGATTATCTTTAGAGCAGTTCTAGAAATGTTTTGCTGCTTAACATATAGCGGCAGCCACACTGAAACTTTATTTTCCTTATTCTTGACTTTTCTGCTTAGGATTTATGAGTTATCACCAAATTGCAGAAACATCAGAGCCTGGTCTCCCCTGTGTCTTTTGGATAGTAAACACTACTTCAATGTGATCTGACCTTCAAGATTACCATCATTGTGGAATGGATGTATAAAGAAAGAAATTATTCCATTTTACACGTGGAATAAAATTGAGTAAAGAGGGATCACATAGCTCCTTCACAGTTAGGGAGTGGCAAAACCCAGGCACAACTCAAGATTTCTAGTTCTTTTTTTTTTTTTTTAATCTTGAGTAGATGGGTCAAAGATATCACAGAACCATCAGCACTGAGGAGCTTATTAAAGAACACAAAATCTGAAATAACAATAAGAAATGGTGCTATTGGCTAACATTTAGGCAAAAGCCAATGGTTTGCTATTGCTCTGCTGTCAAGCCCAACTCTGTGGCTCGCATTCAGGGTTCCCAGTATTTAGCTCTAGCTCCTCTGGGCAGCCTGTTCTGGACATGCTCCACTGTTAAACTGCAGCACCTGTTGTTAGGCTGTGTCCTTTTGAGAGGCCTTCATTCTCTACAAATAGAAATTCCACTTACCTCTCAAGAGTAAACTCAGATTTCTTTCCACTATAAAACTTTTCCTGGCAACCTCTAACAGAATAATAATGGCTACTACTTATTGAGTTTATTACTGCATGGTGGACACTGTTCTAAATCCTTCAGATGTTTTATTTTCTTAATCCTCTTGCTAATCCTATGAAAGAGTATGGCAGATTGCAAAAATAGCTCCATGTCTCCACCCTTCCTGGTATACACACCACATTATAATATGGCTTTGCTGCTCCTCTCATCAAGAGTGGAATCGACTTACCCAACCCTTGAATGTGAGCTGGCCTTGTAACTTGCTTTGACCAATGGAATGTGCCAGAAGCGACCTTGTGCCAATCAAGAGGCCTTGTGTGTTTCAACTCTCCCTCTTAGAGCCCTGCCAGATGCCATGTGATGAAGCCCGGGCTAGCCTGGTAGAAGATGACACATCACATGGACAAAACATTCCCCAGATTGCCCAGTAGCTGAACTCAGATGCATGAATGAGCCCAGCTGAGACAGGAGAACCAACATGCTCCAAATGACTGATCCACAGAACCCTGAGCTACATCAATGGCTGCTATTTCAAGTCATTAGCTTTTGGGGTGATTTGTTCCATAGCCAAATTAGCTGCTGAAGAAAGGTACAATTATTATCATTTTACTAATGAGCAAAATGAAATGCAGAGAAATCAGGTAAATTTTTCAGAATCACACAACTTTTCAAAAGTAGTGCTTAGGTTCAAACCAACACAGCCTGACTCCAGGGATTTACCATTCTACTGTACCGGCCACGAAAGAAATGCCTGCCTCTAGGAAACATTTATTTATTTATTCATGCATTCATTCATTCATCAAGTATATATTAAGTATCTATTGAACACCAAACACTGTGCTAAACATCAAGGAAACAATGATGAATAAAACTGCATTCTTGTCCTCAAGAGGCTTACATTCTAGCAGAAGAGACAAGCTGGTAAATTAGCTTCAGCAAGTGAATAATTATACTTGATAATTGCTCTGATAAGGGTATGTATAAGGAATTACTAAAGCAGAAAGAAGCACGCCTCTAACTTCCTCAGAGTACTTATTGTCTGTAACACTCTTTCAACGTTTATTATTTACTGCTTTGTTAATTGCTTATTCAGGGAAATCTGTTACCATCTTAACTAGATTATAAGCATCCAGGGGAGAAAAAGCTCTCTGTCTGGTAAAAATCTCCCATAGTACATAGCTTTGTGCTTTGCCCATAGTAGTTATTCAATAAATACATTGATGGACTATTAAAGGTGAATTTTCAAATGTATCAGAGAAAGAGCAGAGAGAACAAGGGAAGAATTTAACAATCAGAGACTGTCAGGTATTTGACTAAACTGGTATTAGTCAATCTCCAGATTATACTGATCTACTGTCTTAAAATTAATAAAATATTTATTCGATTGTGAAATTATTGCTCGCAGCACATAGCTAAGAGTTTGATGGGACCTTAGCAAGTGCTTCCTCCAAATTTTTTACCTACAGCCACAATCACCCAGCAAAGCTCTCCAAAACTTTGAAGAGAGTAGTTGCTTTAATAGTAATTAAACTACTCAACAAAGGTAGCACAGAGCTGCAATTCTGTGCATGATTTCTGGACGCAGATTCCCTGGAATTGAATCTTTGTTCTGCCACTTTCTATCGGTGTGACCTTGGGCAAGTAACCTCCCTGTGCCTGCTTTCTTCATTTGAGAATGGGATAATTACAGAACCTATCTCAACAGATCTTATGGTGTTTAAATTTTTGTAAATATTTGTAAGTCCTTAAAACAGTACCAGACACATAGTGAATGCTTTGTGAACATTTGTTAAATAAAAAGTAGACAGATGTAGCTAGAGAATTCTCTTCCTAGTTTTCCTTTTTTTTCTTTTCTACAGATCATGCCTAGTGCTCAACAAATATTGGATGATGAAAAGAATACATCTACTTTTCTTAGGGTTGTAAGGATTCATGATGCTACTCAAGAGGCAACTGGTCACTTTAACGAAAGTACCACTATTTTTGGCTTTGCTCTCTAGATATTGTATGTCTATATATGTTGTTTACCTGTAGTTTTAAAAACCACCACCCTTTTCCCTCTGGGGACATTGGTGTTTCACGCATGTCTTGAGTAATTAAGATGTTTAAAAATTAAGGATATTTCGCCTTTCTGGCAGTGATGATCTCCCCATGAGAATGTGCCTCTTGTAAAGGAAATTCTTCATCCTTCTTCAAAAAAGGAGGAGAGGAAACACAAGAAGTGCCTGATGCAGAGCTCCAGTTCCTACTTTGTGGTTGTGAAATGTTCAAGATGCTGTAAAATCACCATGGTCTTTAGCCATGCACCAATGGTGGTTGTGTGTGTTGGCTGCTGCACTGTCCTCTGCCAGCCTACAGGCGAAAAAGCAGGACGTACAGATTTTCCTGCAGGAGGAAGCAGCACTAAAAGCATTCTGAATCAAGATGGATGGAGAACCATCCCAGTAAACACAATTGGATATTAAAAACTAAGGATATTTATTACTAATGATGGTTTAATAACAGGTTGCTGAATAGATTCAGGACTCTGAAAAGTAGCTTTTTGGTACTAGGCCTTCATGACAGTGACTGAGATGAGAGAGAATGTTGTGATTGGCTTCTGTCTCTGACACTACCTGGGCCTCTAGACAAATCACTTTTCTTTTTTCAGGTCTCAGTTTTCCCATATGTGAAGAGAGAGAGCATTTCCATCATTTAACTACTGTATAGGCTTGCATTAAGGAGAAGTGAACTGAATGTTCTCTAAAGTATAATTGGGAGGTCTCCTAGTGATTTGCGGGATAAATTGGGTGTTAAACAGGAGAATAAGGAGGAACATATTTTTCTCCCCTTGAAAACTTCCCAGAGGCTGGAGGTCAGAAGAATTTACTCAGTCATCTTTGTGGAAGTCATCAGATACGAACAACAAGTAAAACATGTCAATGTATTTTGAGTGCATTGGCAGAAATTGTATTACTTATATTCACAAATTATTTTATATGCATCAAAAGTTTTCAAAGGATCGGAGTTTATTGGAAAGTATTTTTTGTATTCTGAATGCTTATTTTAGAAGGGTATGAAACTCTCTATAAGCAAGACAATGCATCTTCATCATAAAGAGTTATCATCCAAATTTGCAAATTATTAAAATCACCTTCTCCATCTCAAATTTTTCTTTCATTTGTGGCAATAATTTTGTTCTTTCTCTTACCAGTTCTTAAAAATGAATATATGTATTGCTATATTGGAATATTCAACAGCCTATTGAAAGTTTTATAGTTAATGGAAAGAAATGATCTAAATTTCTTAGTCAAATATCTATATGCCCAGATAGTAATCAAATATTATTGTATCTTTGCAAGGATCTATTACCTTGACTGCAGTGCTAGATTCCCTACAGGTGACCTGTTTATATCTTGAGGTATTTATTTATTATTGCTCTTTGCTTCTTTGATACTAGTGCAAATCTCTCCAACTTTCCATTAAAAAAATATTTCTCTGTTGTTTTGTTTATCTTTATCCTCCTTATTCCTCCACTCCACCCCAGTACACCCAATCCTATTTCCATTTCTATTGTTTATTTTATATACCATATTTCAAGTTGTTCAAATTCTGAGTTAATATAGTAATTATTGAAGTATTGTCTGAAAGTCTGGATAAATTTGGGGAGTCGATTCTCTAAGGTGACAAATCAAGAATTCTGATGAGTATTTCTTTTTAGTTGTTTAGAGACAACCCAGGAACTAAAGGATATATTTTCTCAAAATCAAATAGTAACATGTAGCCACAGCTAATACGACACAATAAATCTGCACCGAAGTCTTTTCATTTTGTCTTTATGTCTTAATTGAGCTTAGAGCAAAACATGGGTCAAGATAAGGACTGATTCAAGTCCTCTGTAGGGTTTTAAATTCCAACTGCTAGAATATTTTGTCTTGTTTTATTCCTTTTCATGTGTATTAATTTTCTTGACTTTCTAACAGTAGTGTCAAAAGCAGCTAAATACTTGCAGAGAGAATTTCACTCCATGTGAAAGAGAAACTCTCTAATTGTGTAAGATGCAGATTTTTACAGCTTTCATCTTTGAGAAATGCTTTTGATGTAACTGTCTCCATAAACCTGAAATACATATATTATTGACATAAAATTCTATAGAGTCTCTGAAATGAGTAAAAATTGTCAGTTGAATCTTATATGTATATACTTATTTGCCCATTTAATGAAATGTACTGTAGATGTTTGGGGGAAAACTGAAATATAATGATTTTCTTTAGGTAATATGTACAGTACTTAATTTAGAAGGTGAAATTGTATGTGTTTGTGTATTTGTTGTTGTTTCCCAAAGTTAGTATTTCTCAGCATGGGTAGCTGTTAGTATGTGCTAACTTCATCTTTTGAAACTATTATTGGTAAAAAAATTTATTTAGTTGTTTTCTAAGATACAGAGTACTTTTAAGATAAACATTTAAATTTTAGAACATATTTAGATTTACAGGAAAATTGAGAAGAGAATACAGAGTTCTCATATACCCAGTGCCCAGTTTTTCTTAACATATCTCATTAGTATGATGCATTTGTTATAACTGATGAGTAATACTGATTAATCATTATTAGCTGAATCATTATTCACTGAATGCATAGATTATTCAGATTGCCTTAGTTTTTATGTAATGTTCTTTTTCTGTTTTTAGGATCCCATCCAGGAGACCACATAACATTTAGTCGTCAGGTTTCCTTAGGTTCATTTTGGCTGTATATTTTCTCAGACTTTCCTTGTTTTTGATGACCTTGATGATTTTGAGAAGTACCAGTCAGGTAATGTGTAGAATGATACTCAGTTAAAAGTTGTCTGATGTTTTCCTCATGATTAGACCAGGATTATGGGTTTTGGGGAGGAGGACCACCGTGGTAAAGTCTCGTTTCATTACATAATATCAGGGATACGTGTGATAAATATGACTCATCACTGCTGACGTTAAACTTGTTCACCTAGCTAATTTAGTGTTTGTCATGTTTCTCCATAATAAGATATTATTTTCTTTTTATCACTCTTTTCATATTGTACTTCTTGGAAAAAAGTCACTATGCACAGTCCAATCTTAAGGAGTGGAGGGCAACTTCTTCAATTCCTTCTGGGTGGAGTATTTACATAAATTACTTGGAATTCCCCTGCAAGAAAAATTTGTGTATTCCCACCCTTATTTATTTATTTATTTATTTATATCAATATAAACTCATGGACATTTATTTTGCACTTTGAGTTATAATCCAATATTGCTTTATTTTCCTGATTAAACTATTCCAGCTTTAAAAGGCATATATTTCCTTCTTTCCTTTCCTTCCTTCTTTCCTTCCTTCCTTCTTCCATTCCTTCGTTCCTTCCTTTTGTCCATCCTCCCCACCCTCCTTTCTTCCTTTCTTCTTCCTGCCTTCTTGCCTTTCTTTCTTCCTTTCTTCCTTCCTGCCTTCTTGCCTTTCTCTCCCTTTCTTTCTTTCTTTCTTTCTTTCTTTCTTTCTTTCTTTCTTTCTTTCTTTCTTTCTTTCTTCTTTCTTTCTTTTTTCTTTCTTTCTCTTTCTTTCTTTCTTCTTTCCTTTCTCTCTCTCTCCTTCCTTCCTTCCTTCCTTCCTTCCTTCCTTCCTTCCTTCTTTCCCTCCCTCCCTCCCTCCCTCCCTTCCTTGTTTCCTTCCTTCCTTCTTTCTTTCTCAGCAATATGCTGCAGGCTCATCTTGTGTATTTTACACCCCAATCTTAGAATCAACCATTTCTTGAAGGAACACTGCTTCCTGGTTTTGGAGAATGGTATTGGAAATAAAAATCTGGCCATTAGGTGTGCTCATTGCTGTTGAGGCGTTGTTTCTTTTAGATCCTCTGCGCTGAAAGATCAAGGAAATATGTGTGTATACTAACCCTATATGTACACATATCTATACATGTTTACATATGTGTAACCATCTATATTTAAATTAAGCTAAACATGAGATTATACTCATGTCTCTAACCCTAATACATTACAGGCCAACTTTATTTTAACTTAACAGGTTTATATGGGAAAGACATGAGAAGGAAGAACAGGCAACAAAGCGTTCCTGCTTTGGGGTTGACGAGTCCACAGACTACACCGAGCTCTCACAGGCGTAATGAAGGAATAAAACACATCCTGTAGTAGCAACTTTCAACTTTATTATTTACTAGGGCTACACTTCAAATACTTTTAGTGTAACATGCAGAAAATAAATACTTTGCAACTGAAGTCCATTATCTTCAATAAGATAAGAGAGTTGTGAGGATCTTCTAACTTTAGAAGAAGGCCTCAAACACAGACCTATTGGGAGAAAGCTGTAAGAAAATATCTCAGTCTATGCTCATTTTACTTTTATAGGCCATGGCTTTTGACAACCACTGAAAGTTTCTATAAGAGGGGTGATTGCAGCTACAGTTCACCTAATGGATCACTGACCACTGGGAGTGAGAGGAAAGAACATAGGACCTAGACTAGAAAGAAAACGGACTTGAGGCTCACTTTCATCATTTATTGGTAACACAAGTATGCCAGTGTGTCTAAACCTTAGTTTTTTCATAGAGTGGATAATATTAATTCCTACAAAATTTATTTTAAGCAGCAGTGTAATAACTAAGAAAACTGTGAAGTGTGAAAGCAATTTGTGAAATAATTAAACAATACAAAAGAATTATTATTTATATTATCTTTAGTGGGAGGAGATCATACCCATTGGGTAATTGGAGATGCCATAGCATAGTGGGCAAGAATGTGGACCTGAACTACGCAGTTTACTAATTGTGTGAAATAAGGCCAGACAGACCCTTAATTTCTCTGAGATTCACTTTTCTTGTAGGTCAAATGGGGTTCATTTATCCTATAAGCTCATTGTAAGGATTTGATAGGAGAATTCCCTGTACATGGAAAATACTCAATGTTGGTTTAGTAAACTCCAAATAATTGATTCACAAGACAACTAAGAAATAAATCTATTCACATGTTAACTTTCCTTGGATTTCAGTTTAATCATCTGTGGGGTGGGAAGGGGATTGTGTGGTTGCTAATGTCCTTTCTTTCCAGCTTAAAGTTCATATTCTAAATCTCTCTGTTTTTTGGAAATGCTGATTGGTGCATGGGATATGGGATCCCATTTCTCAACAGGGCCTGGGTAAATTCCCTTGAAATAAGTGGAGAGATTGGACCTTCCAACTTAGCTGTGAGGGGCCACAGAAAAACTACACCCCAGTTGAGTGATTAGAGGCAATTGTCCACTAGAAAGGCACTTCACTCTCATGGGCCCCCTCCAAGGGTCTAGGAGGGGCACTCGCAATGTGTAAAATTTACAAAAATGAGATTTTTTTTTTATTGTAATCAACTAAGAGTGCTATTTCCACTCTCACTTCCCCTCATGTCAGTTGGCTTTGGAGGAGTTGTGAATACTTTGAGAGATAGCTAAAGGGATGTTGGCTCGGGAATCTGGTTTGGATTGATGTGGAAGGATGCATTTATGTGGTTCACAATTGCTTCCGTGTAGAGTTAAATTGTTGCAAGCTGACCTGATGTAGGAAGGACTACTAGGAATACTCTGAATTCCCACTGTGCTGACTTACATAGCAACAAGACATGAAACTCTAGAGAAACTTTGAGAAGCTGAAAAAAAACTTTCTAAGTAATTAATAATTTTAAAAATTAAAATTTTATCTTGGTTTTTTTTTTTTTTTTGAGACACAGTCTTTCTCTGTCACCCAGGCTGCAGTGTAGTGGCGTGATTACCACTAACTGCAGCCTCGACTTCCCAGGCCTCAGAGATCCTCCCACCTCAGCCTCCCAAGTAGTTGTAACCCCAAGTGCCTGACACCACACCTGAGTTTTTTGTTTTGTTTTGTTTTGGTAGAGATAGGGTCTCCCCATGTTTCTCATTCTGGTCTTGAACTCCTGGGCTCAAGTTCCTCTCCTGCCTCAGCCTTAGAAAACAAATTTTGATCAATCATGTTAGAAGACAGATTAACTGATCTACTTTTTTTCCCTCTAGAAACTGATATAAAATCTTTGTCATTTTGCTACTTTAATAGTATGAAGCCAAAATTTCAGGGAAAGGAGTATTATAGAGATCTGTCACTCAGTTAATTAGTTAATCTTACATCATTTTCCTGAATTTGGCAATGTTTATGGTATTGTTAGCTTTAAAAATTTGTAATGTTATGCACCATAGAATGTGTATCTGCCCCTGTATCTACCCTACGTTTGCTTCTTTGAGAATCCTGCCAACACATAGAATCTGTAACAAGTAGCTGTGGAAATAGATGGATTTCTCTGATACACAAAGATGTAGGACTGTATATAGATTTTTCTTTAGATTCTTTACATTTCAGGAATCTTCTCTTGAGAAATGAGAATTGGAAGCTCCTAAAGCCATACTTTCAGTCAGTGTTTTCCTTCTCCTAGGATTCCTGGGTTCTTAGGGTTTCTCCTTCTGTTTGTGCAACCTCCTCCCTTACTGGCCTAGAAGAATAGTGTGGCTCCCAAGGGCCCAATTTACTACTGGAAGCCACTTAGGAAATTAGCTTGTCACCCCTGGGAGTTGGAGACTTGGACTTGCTTATTCTAGTTGTGCTGATTCATGGATGGATTCCACTATGCATTTATCATTTATTCGCTGATTTGTTCAACAAAACATTTAATTTTTTTTTTTTTTTGAGACGGAGTCTCCGTCTGTTGCCCAGGCTGGAGTGCAGTGGCGTGATCTCGGCTCACTGCAATCTCCACCTCCCAGGTTCACACCATTCTCCTGCCTCAGCCTCTTGAGTAGCTGGGACTACAGGTGCCTGCCACCACGCCTGGCTAATTTTTTGTATTTTTTAGTAGAGACGGGGTTTCACCATGTTAGCCAGGATGGTCTCGATCTCCTGACCTCATGATCCGCCTGCCTCGGCCTCCCAAATAACATTTAGTGTTATATGTAAGACGGCTTTTGTGTTTTTATGTTGATTTTTAGAACAAATATTTAGAGATTTGTACAGTGGAAGAACTGGCACTGCTAGAAAAGTTGAGCATTTAAACCCTCTGTTACTCATCAATATGGTTCTGAAATCTACAGAAACCTGGGAACTCCTCCAGTATCATAACTTTAATCTGGTTTTTCTTGTAACTATGCAGATTCATGATGGCAACCTAGCTATCCCCACTCCAAACTGCTTTATTCCAATTGTCACATGTCATCAACACTCAGAATCTGAGAGTGGATCGTCTTGATTGCTAAAGGAATCTCCTAATAAAAAGTAAAATTGACAAAAATGATTTAAAGTTTGCCGAATTATTCTGGAAAGTGATGTATCATTGGTCAAAACACCTGAACAACAATTTAGGTGGTCAGGTTCTCTATCCTGGTGCAGACATAGTGATTTTATTTGTATGTATATGTCTATGTTTATATGTATATCTACATATACATATATAGTATGTATGTTACACAAATATATAGGTATTTACCCAATACATTTCTATGTATGTGCATATACACATATATGTGCTATTGTAATTACTGCATATGTGCAATTCATAAAACTCAAGAATTATTTTACCCTTTCTTGGAGAGTATGCTCTGCTAAAATCTTGTTTTAGGACCTATGTGATAACATTAGTAGAGCAAAAATTATTACCTGTCTCCTATGACCAGTGAGGATTTTGCTATTTAAGAATATATACACATATGTGCTCACTGGCTGTGAGTGTGCATTATTGGCACACTCAAATAATAATATTGGCATTATTTCCCAAGAGTGTGGCACCAAGTGGCAGATGCTGACATTAAGCAACTGAAAGTATTTTGTCGTGCCCTCTAAATATTTCAAAGAGGACAACATCACTCTCCTGACCCAAATTTCTGTACATCTGTGCCCCAAAGCACCAGGTGAATGGATGGAATATGCTTTAGGCAAATGAGCTTTAGGAGTCCATCCCTGGCATCCAGGCAGCAAACAGTGGCAAATGAATCTTAGCTGCAGAGTCAGTTAGAGTGTGGTTGATAATTCTACCCTCTAACAACTGCAGATAACATCAATCTGTTACACAGTAGCCTAGTGAAATTAACTGAAGGCTGTGCCTGTATTCCAGTATCTTCTTCCCATTGGAGGTGCTGTCGTGTTCTTTCTTCTCCATTCTCTACTGAGAAGATATGCAGTTCCACTATAAGGGCCCACGGGTAGCTTAAATAATTTCTGCAAGTTATAGCTTACAGTAAGCTTTCATGCACTTACTCCGCTGGAGAAAATGAATTTACTACACGGAATCACACTCCTCTGAAAATATCTCTGGGTCTCCGCAACATACAGATATATAACAAGCAAAAAAGTACTTACAGACACTGATATATTAAGCCATTTTCCTAAAATACCTACGGTCTTTTCATATGAAACAGAAAAAAATCATTAAAGCTGTGGTTTGCCAGACAATTACTTTGTCAAATCTCAAGAAATTGCATAATAAATTGTGTACATGCATCAAACATGAACAGCAGAGGACTATAACAAGCTATGTATTTCCAGTCCACTTGCTCTTTCATCCAAACAGTAGCTTTTGTTTTTGAGAACAGTTCTATATTCTTTTTAAAGGGTATCATAAAATATGGCTGTACATTTATCTATCAAACAAAGTAGAAATAATTGAAACACTTAATATGCACAGTAATAGGGAAACACATGAATAACTTCAATATTAATGTCTATTGATTATTTATGTTTTCAAATAGGCAAATGTAGCTGCTAGTATTCTTATCATGTAACTCTATATGTGTATTTTGGCTTTACCTGTTTATTGGCAAATTTACAGTCCACATTATGGGCATTTGTATTGCTTTACACACTTACTTGATACGCACATAACCAAGGTCAGTTTACAAACTGACTAGTGTTTACTCAATTTGATTACTATGTTACATTTCTGAGCTTATTTTCCCTTTGGAAAATTAACTGTACAAAGAAGCCTAGTAAATCTTTACTTAAAAATTCCAAACTTTAGATTGATTTCAGCAGTGTGTTTGTATTGATCTCAAAAGCTTTGCGTTCCTAACTAAAAACTAATCTTTATTTCACCCTTTAGTGACTGTAGTCATAAATATGCTCACTCCTACCAGTGTAGAGTGGATTAATGGTTATTGGAGATTGGGGCTTCCACTAAGTCTGGGAAACCTTAACCTTTGGAGGACAACATGAAGGCATTTACCCCTTGTCAGCTATAATCCCTAGTTCCTATTTTGACATTTACCTGAGTGTTAAAGAGGAGGCAGAGCAGAGACTAAGGAATAAAGCTCCAGAGATTCTATTTGGCTATTAATCATCACTGTTAGATTGATTGTCATGCCTGACCCTGGCTGCTTCTAGCCATTGGACTCACCACAAGGCATGACTCTGCTGCTCCACTCTGGAACCCAGGTTAACTCCTCATGGGGAAGCTTTCTGCTGCTTGCCTTCAAGGAAGGACTTATTTCATTGCTAAAAATGCATCTGTCATTAATGTTTCAATCTTGCTGTACTGATGGAACAAACATTTGGGGAGCATGTCCAACCTATTTACAAGATCTAATTATGGAGAATAAAAGAGTTAAAGAGGGACAGAACAGAATTTGTTACCAAGGATAATCAATAACAACTCAGGTGGCAGCAGACAGTTGGCTGACAAATGGTAATAATACTGTAAAGCAGTGTTTCTCAAAGTGTGGTCCTTGACACCTCCTGAATCACAATAACCACTAAGCCTGCTAAATTAGAATCTCGAGGGTGCCAGAATTCTGGACTTCAACAAGTATTCCAAGTAGCTCTTACATTCCCCAAAGTGTGGGACCTACAGTGTCATGTAGGTGTGTTTTGAAGTGCTGCCCCTTTTACCACTTTCTATGGTGGAAAGGAAGAATGTTAATTTTCTTGGACCTGATGGCATAAGTTACTATTCATTTACCCAATATTCATATTTCCCTTTCTCTTTAGTAATGGAAACTTAATTTTTACCTGAGCTCCTTGCTGCCCAGTTCACATTTTTCAGCCTCCCTGACAGCTAGATGCAAAGGGGGCTTTTGTATGGGACTTACAAAATCTCCCTCAAAGGATGGGCATGTGGCCTTTTTCTTCCTTTCCTTCAATCTTCTGATTAGAATGTGCCTCTATCTGCTGCAGCCCCAGTAGGATAGCCTGGAGCACGAGGACAAGGCTCATACCTAGGATTGGTGGGTTAGAGAGCTTGAAGGGCCCTGGGTCTCTGAAGATTTTGTGAACCCTCCAAACTAGTTCTGGATTGCCTATGACTGGACCTCTTTTACATGAAAAGAGTGAAATCTTGCATATTTTATCCCTTGTTGGGGAGGGTACAGGATCATTGTTATTCAAAGATGAATGAGATTACTGACTGGTACAGAAACCCATTTAGGGTTACAAATTCACTTCAGGCTAAATTCTCCACTTCAGATGATCCCGATTTTTCCCAAGCATTATTATTGACTGTGAGGGTGAGAGTGTTTCTGAATACTGGTAGTGATTTTGTTAAGTTTCTGTGGGCTCAGGAGTCAGAGGCGTACTCCCGGTCTTGCTTACAATTGCAGAAAGGTATGTGTGCCTTTGGCTGTGCCCACAGAACACAGGTTTGCAGTTGCAGCTGGCCAAGGGGGTTCTAGGGAGGGCAGCAGCCCCAAGGGCACCTGTACATACAAGAATCTCGATTGCCTGTTAAAGCAATTGATCATTTAGTGGTGCCCTCTATGCTCCATGAAGTTAACCTTTATCTGACTTAAGGCAAAGACTGTTACATATGGATGAAATGCAGTGTCTTAAAGACATTCAAACCTTCCTTAAAGTGTTTCTTTTACCTTAAGGATAGAAAAATTGTATATCTTTTCTCCCATTAGTGTTTTTATTTCTTCTAATTCCAAATCTGATGCTATCAAGTCATTATCTTTGTGTAGAGACAGCCCTTCTAAACCTTACTGACTTTTAAGATAAGATGATGTGTAAATACAGCAAGCAAAGTAAGATTCTCTATTTCCTTCACTCGTTGGCCCAGTTATTAAAGTCATTTATTAGAGGCTTCTCCCTAACCCTTTCTTTTCTTTCTCTTTCTGCTATAAATGCAGTTACAACCATTAACACAATTACCTTTACTGATACATTGACTAATGGGATGGCAACAGATCCACTTGCATAAATAATTTGTTATTAAATTTCACATTCCAACATTGAGTGTGACCCTGGTTATGACAGAACAGGGATTCACAAACTGTGGTCCCTGGCGTCAGCCTTATCTGAGAGCTTGTTAGACATGCAAATCATTGGAACGCACCCCAGACCTGAGTCAGAAACTCTGAAGGTGGGGCCCAGTAATTTTTGTTTTTAGAAGCCTTCTAGGTGGTTCTGATGCCTGCTCAACTTTGAGAATCAGTGTTCTAAAATGAGTCTAGTCATATCTTCAAATCAATCCACCAAGAATGCTTACAAATTAATATTCCTTAACGTATCCACTCCAGTGAAATCCTAGAGAAACTCTCACATGTTGGCCATCAAACATTTAATTATATTATTACTTTTATCTCATCCATCTTCAGCCTACAGATAACTGGGCCAGGCAATAAGATGATTCAATTTGTACTAAAATAGCACTAATGATAATAACACCTTAAATTGTGTAGCGTTTTTCAGTCTTTAAAGTGCTAACACGTATAAAATTTCACTTGATTATGCAGTGGATTCAAATATACCATCTGAGTCAATACAACTTAATTGCAGGAAGGGAATCATAAACACAAACTGTTGCAGAGCCATGTCTTACTCTTTTTTTTTGTCTCTATTTCTCTGCTTCTCTAGCATTAGAAACTATACTTGTTAAAATACGTATTTTTAAATAAATGAACACCTAAATGCATAACTAATTAACTGTGATTGGCTGATGAATTAGGGGGAAAATCTATGGGAGTTTTAAGTCCATTCCATCTGCACAGAGAGGAGATCTTATTTTGAAAGTTTCCATTTTCTAACTATAAATTTAACATTAAGACATTTGACAATGGTTAATACTTACTGACTTACAGATGCACTGCAAAGATTGACTTATTGTCTTCATTTTAATAGAAAGCACAAACTCAGGATAGCTACTGAGTCACGCGGATGAGACCAGTATTCTTTCTGTGTTATTCTTAAATACTATTAGATAGGAGAATATAATTTTTTGAGAACATAAATACAACATGTAGGAATTGATTTAAATATTTTTAAGTACACTTATTATACTTATAAGTTGGGGTATTATACTTCCATAGTTTATTAAATATATCTTAAATAGTATTTTTTAAAAACATATTAAAAGTAAAAATTAAAAATAGTCTTAGAAGATGGGGGAAAATAAAGAACCTCTAAAAAAAACCCTAGCACCTAGCTAAATGCTAAGTTTGTAAAAGGCATTAACCAAGTACCTTTCCAGGACTGTCGTCCTAACCAAATATTTCAGGGTTTGATAATATTCTTTGTTAGCTCTGTGACTCTTAATAAATAACATCAATTCTAAGACTCTTAATCTTTTTGTAAGCTTTCTAAAAAAAAGCAAATCCCAAACCACAGTGTTTTGAAACAAACTTCTAATAAAGAATTTGGAGTATGTTCAATAAGAATAACACAAAATTAAATTTCCAAGAGTGTGTTTTAGTAGAAAAGATTTCAAGTTTTGGAGTTAGAAAACTGGGCTCAAGTTCCACCTCTGTAATTTACTAGCTATAAGGCCAAGTTATTGATTCCTCTAAACCTCAGTTTTCTCGTCTAAAAATTGGGGGCAATAATAATACTTGTCTTAGAGAGTTTTTAACATCAAACAGAACTATGCGTATTAATTCTCTAGCCTAATGACTAGCAAGCAGAAAGTCCTTCATACATAATAGCTCTTATTGTTATAAAAGAAAATAAGAAGGTACATGAAATAATTTATAAAAATAAAAGGATGCATAAATACTGGTTGATATTGTTCAGTTGACCCTTGAACAAAGTAGGGGTCAGGGGTACTAATCCCCCACACAGTAAAAAATCTGCATATAACTTTTGACTCTCTAAAAACTTAACTACTAATAAACTACCATTGATGCGAAAACGTTCTGATAACATAAACAGTCGATTAATGCACAGTTTGTATGTTATATATATTATATACTGTATGCCCACAGTAAAGTAAGCTAGAGAAAAGAAAATATTATTAAGAAAATCCTAAGGCAGAGAAAATATATTTACTATCCATTAAGTGGAAACAGATCATCATAAAGGTTTTTATCCTCATCATCTTTGAGTTTAGTAGGCTGTGAAGGAAGAAGAAGAAAAGGGATTGGTCTTGCTGTCTCAGGGATGAAAGTGGTGGAGGGGGAAAGGCAGGCAAGAGAGGCAGACACACTCTGTGTAACTTTACAGAAATACATCATAATTTCTGTGTGAGTTTTTTGCTTTTTCATTTCTCTAAAAATGCTTCCCAACATTACCAGTTCTTCTTTCACCATTTGCTTTAGTTTCAGTGCCCATATCATAGAAGGATCCATAGCATAAAATAAGTCAAAAGCAGTCTTGAGTAATTAAAAAGCTTATGTCAGATTGTCTAGTGTCGGTTTGTTTTCTGGCACTACATCTTTTATGTCTTCTTCTATATCATCGGGCACGGGTACAGAAGCATTAATTTCCATCAAGTCGTCTTCTATTCATTCCTCTGATGTGGTGTCTATTAGCTCTTCAATTTCTCCAAGATCCATATCTTGAAATCCTTCACACATCCCCACCTTTTTGCCATATCTACAATTTCTTTCATGATTTCCTTGATTGGCTCTGTCATAAATCCTGTGAAGTCATGAACAACAAATGGACATAGTTTTACATAGTTTTTTTAAGCAGTGATTTATTGTCTTGGGCTTGATAGTTTTCATGGCTTTTTCTATAACAACAATGGCATCTTCAATGGTTGTAATTCTTCCAGACTTTCATGATGTTCTCTCTATCAGGGTTCTCTTCCATAGAGTGTGTAATGAGCCTTAAAGGTCTTTATGATTCCTGATCTCGAGGCTGAATTAGAGAGATTTTGTTTGGGGGTAGGTAGACCACTTTGACACCTTCTGTGTTGAACTCATGGGTTTCTGGGTGGCCAGGGACATTGTCCAATGTCAAAGGAACTTTAAAATACAGGCCTGGCCAAGCATGGTGGCTCACACCTGTAATCCCAGCAGTTTAGGAGGCCGAGGCGGGCGGATCACCTGACGTTGGGAGTTTGAGCAGCCTGATCAACATGGAGAAACCCCATCTCTACTAAAAACACAAAATTACTGGGCGTGGTGGTGCATGCCTGTAATCCCAGCTACTTGGGATGCTGAGGCAGGAGAATTGCTTGAACCTGGGAGGCGGAGGTTGCAGTGAGCCGAGATCGCGCCATTGCACTCCAGCCTGGGCAACAAGAGCGAAACTCAGTCACAAACAAACAAACAAAAACACAAAAAGGCCCTTACTAGAAAAATACTTCCTAACATAAAGGACAAAGCATCAATGGAACCAGTCCAGAAAAAGAGTTCTCATTGTCCAAGGCTTCTTACTGTACAACCAAAAGATTGGCAGCTGGTGCTTATCTTTTCCTTCAAGGCTCAAGAGTTAGCAGCTTTATACATAAGGGCAGTTTTGATGATAAACTCAACTGCATTGGCACAAAATTGTAGAGTTAGCCTATCTTTCCTGCCTTAAATCCTAGTGCTCACTTCTCTGCCTTACTAATTAATGTCCTTTGTGTGTGTTTCCCACACCCCCCAAAATACGATACTTTCATGTGCATTAAAAACCTGTTCAGGCAAATATCCTTTCTTCTCAATGATTTTCTTTTTTTTTTGTTTAAAAAGTTTTTAACTTTTATTTTAGGTTAAGTGGTACATGTGCAGGTTTGTTATATAGGTAAACTCGTGACTTAAGGTTTGGTGTACAGATTATTTTGTCATCCATGAACTAAGCATAGTACCCGACAGTTCGTTTTGTTATTTTTTTTGAACATTTCCCTCCTTCCATCCTTCATCCTCAGTGGGCTCCCATGTCTGCTTTATTCTCATTATTTAGCTCCCTTTTATAAGTGACAACATGTGGTATTTGGTTTTCTGTTTCTGTGTTAGTTTGCTAAGGATAATGACCTCCAGTTCCTTCCATGTTCTCCTCACTTTTTTAATGGCATCTGGGAAATTTGTCAGCTGTCTCTTGGTTGGCAAAAGCTGCCTCCCCTATTATCTTGACTTTTTTTTTTAAGCCAAATCTCTTTCTAAAATTATCAAACCGTCCTTTGCTGGTATTGAGCCATCTAGCTTTAGATCCTTTATTTTGCTTTAAACTATCATATAATGACTTTGTTTTTTCTCAAATCATATTCCAGTCTATATGTACACCTCTCTTATAGCAATCCTGCACCCACACAAAAGTTGCATTTTCAATATGAGATAAAAAGGTATTTCACAAAAAAGTGCAACGTTTTCTTACCTCCTCGCATAGCTGCAGCAACAATCTCATGCATTTCTTTCTCTTTTTTTACAATGATCATTAGGCTAGATTCATTTATCATGAAACGATGAGTAACACAGCTGCAGACTTCGATCTATGCTACAGATCAAGCAATTCAAAATTTTCTTGTAATGTCATGTCTTTTCTCTGTTTCTCGGGGACATTTCCAGCATCACTAGTGCTACTTTGTATTCAATTCAATGCTTATAGTGTTGCGATAAACACAATGAGAAATACTCAAGAGCCACAAGTGATCACTTTTTACTGCAATATGTAATTTACCGGACTGGTCACAGGAAGATTGTCATGTGGCATTTTAAGAGGATACTCCTAATGCTTGTGATCATTGCAGTAACAACAGGGGGTGGCTAAAAAATTATTACAATATGGTTAAATACCGCATCTTTACATTTGTTGGCCTCTCAACTGCAAATGGTGCCGTGACAGTCTGCAAACGTTTGTGAGTGTAAATTTTGATAAATTTTAACTTTTTATAATAGATTTGTGTAAATTTATGGTAATAGTAAATAATAAAATAGACTAAGATTTACATATGTCTTATGCATTCATAACAGACCTAACAGAACTTTTTCTCAATTTTTAAAAATAATTCTAGGCTATGTGTTTCATCTGTGAGTTTTTTCCAATTGTCACAGATCTCCAAAAATTTTTTTCAATATATTAATTGCAAAAAGTGTGTGTATAAGCGAACCTGTACCATTCAAACCCATGTTATTCATAATAGCCTACCAACCAAAAAAGCTCAGGACCAGACGGATTCACAGCTGAATTCTACCAGAGGTACAAAGAGGAGCTGGTACTATTCCTTCTGAAACTATTCCAAGCAATAGAAAATGAAGGACTCCTCCCTAATCCATTTTATGAGGCCAGTATCATCCTGATACCAAAACCTGGCAGAGACACAACAAAAAAGAAAAATTCCTGCCAATTTCCCTGATGATCACTGATGCAAAAAACCTCAATAAAATACTGGCAAGCCAAATCCAGCAGCACCTCAAAAAGCTTATCCACCACGATCAAATTAGCTTCATCCCTGGGATGCAAGGCTGGTTCAACATATGCAAATCAATCAATGTAATCAATCACATAAACAGAAACAATGACAAAAACAACATGGTTATCTCAATAGATGCAGAAAAGGCCTTCAATAAAATTCAACACCCCTCCATGCTAAAAAATCCTCAATAAATTAGGTATTGATAGAACATATCTCAAAATAATAAGAGCCATTTATGACAAGCCCACAACCAATATCAAACTGAATGGGCAAAAGCTGAAAGTATTGCCTTTGAAAACCAGCAGAAGACAAGGATGCCCTCTCTCACCACTCCTATTCAACACAGTATTGGAAGTTCTGGCCAGGACAATCAGGCAAGAGAAAAAAATAAAGGGTATTCAAATAGGAAGAGAGGAAGTCAAATTGTCTCTGTTTGCAGATGACATGATTGTATATCTAGAAAGCCCTGTAGTCTCAGCCCAAAATCTCCTTAAGCTAATAAGCAACTTCAGCCAAGTCTCAGGATACAAAATCAATATGCAAAAATCATAAACATTCCTATTCACCAATAATAGACAAACAGAGAGCCAAATCATGAGTGAACTCCCATTCACAATTGCTACAAAGAGAATAAAATACCTAGGAATCCAACTTATAAGGGATGTGAAGGACTTCTTCAAGGAGAACTACAAACCACTGCTCAAGGAAATAAGAAAGGACACAATCAAATGGAAAAACATTCCATGTTCGTGGATAGGAAGAAACAATATTGTGAAAATGGCCATACTGCCCAAAGTAATTTACAGATTCAATGCTATCCCCATCAAGCTACCATTGACTTTCTTCACAGAATTAGAAAAAACTACTTTAAATTTCATATGGAACCAAAAAAGAGCACATAGAGCCAAGACAATCCTAAGCAAATGAACAAATCTGGAGGCATCACACTACCTGACTTCAAACTATACTACAAGGCTACAGTAACAAAAACAGCATGGTACTGGTACCAAAGCAGATATATAGACTAATGGAACAGAATGGAGGCCTCAGAAATAGCGCCACACATCTACAACCATCTGATCTTTGACAAACCTGACAAAAGCAATAGGGAAAGGATACCGTATTTAATAAATGGTGTTGGGAAAACTGGCTAGCCATATGTAGTAAACTGAAACTGGACCCCTTCCTCATACCTTATACAAAAATTAACTCAAGATGGATTAAAGACTTAAACATAAGGCCTAAAGCCATAAAAACCCCAGAGGAAAACCTATGCAACACCATTCAGGACATAGGCATGGGCAAAAACTTCATGACTAAAACACCAAAAGCAATGGCAACAAAAGCCATGATGTTGTCCACAAATGCTCTTAACTTAGGTGCTTAGAAAATTTCCTCATCACCATCTAGTTTCCTAAGGATGCAACATTATCTTGAAAGATGACTATCAGCCGGGCGCGGTGGCTCATGCCTGTAATCCCAGTACTTCAGGAGGACGAGGCGGGTGGATCATGAGGTCAGGAGATCAAGACCATCCTGGCTAACATGGTGAAACCCTGTCTCTATTAAAAATACAAAAAATTAGCCGGGCGTGGTGGTGGGCACCTGTAGTCCCAGCTACTCGGGAGGCTGAGGCAGGAGAATGGCATGAACCCAGGAGGTGGAGCTTGCAATGAGCCTAGATCACGCCACTGCACTCCAGCCTGGGCGACAGAGTGAGACTCAGTCTCAAAAAAAAAAAAAAAAGAAAAAAGAAAGAAAGAAAGACGACTGTCGTATTATCCTTTACTTTAGTGAACCCCAACCTTTCCTGAGCTAAGTATTGTGTGCTAGGATTTTGAAGATTAACAACACACAGTATCTGCTCTTGAACAGTTCAGCATTCAAACTCTGCAGGACATAAAAGAAGGACAGATAGCTGTAAAAACTCAAGCAACTGTTGACTGCAGAACTAAAAGCAGGCAAGTGAAAATAGCCAGCAGGCAAAGCACTAACTAAAACACACTGACATTAAGGGACTTTCATAGTAACACATATGCAGTATGCACATCTTGTAAGTAACACCACAGGTAAACCAGAGAGAGGAGGCTTAAAGGCAAGAATTCAGAACTTCTGATAGCTGTCTAATGTTTTTTTGCAGCCACAGGCACAAGAAATTATTTACATAGAGCTGTGGTTCTTAACGTGGTCCATAGACCCCTGGTGGTACCTGAAACCTCTTTAGCGGATCCTTGAAGTCAAAACTGTGTTTACAATGATTCAAAGATTTTATTTGCCTTTTCTACTGTATTGACATTTGTACTTAGGGTAGAAAAGCAATGGTCGGTAAAACTGGTGGTACCTTATTAAAAATCAAAGCAGCAGCACCAAGCTGAGCTACTAGTCATTGTATTCTCGAATGCTGATCTTTCACAAAAGATGCATTTCTCATTTAAAGAAATTGTCAGTCTCATTTTAAAAAGTCTTTAATGAAGCAATAAAAGTATTGATTTTATTAACTCTTAATTTTGAATACATATTTTTTAATATTCTGTGTGACAAAATGAGAAGCTCTCCTGCATACTGAAGTATAGCATTTGCCTTGAGGAAGAACATTCATGCAATTGTTTGAGTTGCAAGCTAAACTAGCCACTTCTTCATGGAACATGATTTTACTTGAAAGAATGACTGACAGATATTCTTGGATATATGGTGAAAATATTCTTGGCAATGAATAACGTAAAGCTGTAAATTCAAAGAAAACAACTGATAGTATTACCCATGATAAAATTTGAACTTTCCAGTGAAAAATCAAATTTTGAAAAACCTGTATACACCACCATGAACTTGACTTAACCACTTTCCTAATGAGATTGGTAGTGTTACTAATGGACAATTTTTTTTATATTGTATGATGATATGTGGCCATTTAGAAGCTTTTTAAAAAATAATTCAATGTGGCAACGTTTTCCAAACACTGATGCTTGGTAATACAAAATCATACAACAGTAAAGGACTCATGGAAAATGAAATAACAATGGATTTTCATGTAACAAAGTATAAAAAGTTAATTAATATGAGTTCATGTTCCATATTGCAGCTAATCTACAGGAAACTACCACTTGTGGAGTTTTGGTGTAGTATTAAAAATGACATCCAAAATTATCTGAAATGGCTATTAAAATAGTTCTTCTTTTTCTAATTACATGTCAGTGTGAGTCTGGATTTTCTTCATATGCTTCCACCAGAGCAACATATTACAACAAACTGAACGCAGAAGCAGACATGAGAGTTTGGTTGTCATCTATTAAGCCAGACATTAAGATGATTTGCAAATATATTAATCAATGCCACTATTAATAACTTTTGTTTGTTTGGGATAATATACTTTTCATAAAATCGTAATTCATTTTAACATATAACACATTTATTATATTTAAATAGATTAATAAAGACTTAAAAATGTCTACTTTTTTATTTCTAGTAAGGTAAATATCAATAGACATAATCCCTTGTAACTAAAATCTCTTTGGAATACTCAATATTTTATGAGTGTAAAAGTTTCCTGAAGCAAAAGGTATGAGAATCACTAGTGTGAAGTATAAGACAAAACTGTTGGTAACATTTTTACTTCTCAATCACACTGTCTTAGGAAGACTTCAACAATCTTGGCCAAATGTCAAGTTTGAACATGACAGGTCAAAGTTAAAATTACTGTGATGAATATCATCAAGGATCCCTCTGGAGCAGTGGTCCGGATTGCTAATGGACTTCCTGCAGATCCACAGGAAGTGACTCTCCCTTACTAGTAAGTCCCTCTGATAAACTCCTTGGGCCATTTATTCTCTGAAGGCCAAAATACTTCCAGCACTGGAGCATAAGGTACTTTGGTTTTGTGATACCCTAGTCTGTAAAAACTATCTCAAGGGATGATTATAAAAACCTAAGTGTCCAATTTAATTTGCTTTAATTTTTTAAAAGATTATAAGCATTTAACTTATGATTGGCTTTTAGATGTGTGCATGTATGTGTGTGTGTATAAATACATATATGTGTCTATCTATCTATCTATATCTATCTATCTATCTATCTATCTATCTATCTATCTATCTATCTATCTATCTACTATATTTGGTGTCTAAAATTTACTAGCTGAGGGGTATGGATATTAAAACATGAAAAGGAATCTCATGGCTTTAGGGAAATTGGTTATGATATGAACTAATGTACTCATTATTGAAGCTCACCTGTTACACTTTTTCTTCAGTTCTAGCCACTATATTCTTTTTTTTTTTTTCTCTTCCTTCCCAGCAAGGTTCTAGCTCAGTACTCTTTTTGTAAATGACCCCCCCCCCCAGGCTCTGTCCATTTTTATTAAGAGCCAAAATGTCAGCTAGTTAGCCAAAAGATGTTGCTGAACTCTGCATGGCACACTGCACACACATATTTAAAGTTATACATGCACAAAAGGGGTCTTGCGCAGAGCCAGGAGTAAGTCACAAGGAGCAGGAAAGCCTCTCTTCCCTTCATTCCCTGTAGATGCCAGAATTTCCTCTTAGAACAAAATCCCTTCAGTTTAAGGCTGCAAACTTCAGGGAAATCCAAATACCTACGAAGTGGAAATAGAACATTTGTACCTTATGTGAAGGAAGAAACCAGGATCTGTTTAGTTAGGGATCTGGAAGCAGAGGCTGCTGGAAGGCAGTGATTTCAAGGTGATTCAGAAACAGAGGCTGTCCTGTGGAGGAGGACAGCTGGAGAATTCAAGGGCTGGAGACACCACCATTAGCTTCTTCAGAAGCCTGTGTGGTGCAGCAGCAAGAGCACAGAGGTTGGTGCCAGCTAGACCTGAGTTTGAATCCCTGTTCCCCGACTCAGTTACCAGCTGGGTGACTGGAGGCAATCTACATAATCTCATTGACCATCAATTTCCTCATGTAGTAAATGAGGACAGTCATATCCACCTTCCAGGGCTGAGTGAAGATTCAATGAGAGTGAGCATGTGACATCCCTAGAACATAGTAGGTGTCCAGTAAGTACCTATTTTCTTTTTTTATTTGAGACGTTTGCACATACATTCTGACATTCAATATCTTTTGAGTGGGCTAATGAAACCATTTTTTCAGGAAACATCTGGACATTTTCTAACCTTTCCCTTAGAGTTAAGTAGTTTACCTGTTTTAAAACTTTTTGTAGTATTTAACACAGACCACTATGAAAAAGCTTCCTTAACAACAACAACAACAAAAATAACAACAACAGAACATTCAAAGAATAGAGTGTTCATTCTATTTTCCTGGTCTCCATGGTCAGTTGTGTCTTCTAGAAATTCCAAGAAGTTAGTGAGGCTTGACCTTCCTCTTTTTTTTTCTTTTCTTTTTGTAAAGCATGCCAGCAATCTTTAATCATGCTGTGATTTTCTACATGCCACCCAGGTTAGCTTCTGAAATAGTCAAACAAAGATTTAACCCACAGACACATAAATATCTAATCTACACTTTCCAGAGAGTCCTCAGAAGCATGTAACTATTATTATTCTTAGTATATAGGTTGTTTTTATTTTTTTATTTTTATATTCATTACTGGAAAGAAGCATTTCCTCCTATTACAGATTTTAATAAAAATTCAGGTGTTGTTACAGTATTCTTTTCTGGTGCTTACTGTTTCTTGGTGTAATTCACATCCAAAGCATTTCGCATTTTTTTTTTCTTTTAAAAGAAGAAAAGTAAAAAGGATAGAGTTAATCTACTAGTTGCTTCACAGGTCACCTAGTTTTCAGCTGATAAGAACTAATTTGATCAATAGAGTTTACCTCTTGAAAATGAGGAGCTTTAGAAAGAAAGATTAGTAAAGGAGAAAATATGCTAAAAGGAATTAAGACCAAGACTATCAAATGCTCTCAATATTAACAGTGATCACACTGTTCACCTATCTTACTAAATGTTGAAAATGAGCTATGCAGTCACTGTGATGGAAGATGAAGATAGTTAAGAGAGTTAGAGTCTGAGACAAATGCAAATGGACACAGCCAGGACAAAAACATTCAACAAACAACAGCCAAAAAATCCAGAGGAAGGAATTTCACCTGTAATACAAGTAGAACTTAGAAAAGTAAAGCACACATCTGATTTTTTTTTTAATTCAGTGAACATTTGTTACCCTACCTGCTTTGATGTGGCCATGATGATACGATACCTGGAGGGATGTTGAAGAAAGGCAAGGACACAGTTCAAATAAGAGTCTCAGGATGATGGTATGGTAAATTGAGCTGATGAATAAATATCATAATTCCAGAGATGTACAGGAAGTAAAACAATAGCAAAAGTATCACTTAAATAATTTTGAATTGTTTTCTATCCTTCATTGGCAAATAAATGAAGATCCTTTTACCTGACCCAACGAGATTTCCAACAGGAAGCTTCTTACTGTTGAGACCCAGAGATAGTCTGTGCGTTTGCATTACATACTCCTTCATTACTGAGCAATAGTCAGAGGAAAATGCTGGAGCTACTTTTTGGAGTTAATTGAAGCATGTGATACGAGATGAGACAAAAACACCATGGTATCAATGATTAAGGCATAACCAACTGGACTAGGTGCCTGATGTGGTCGGCCTTTGTGCATTTCCTTCTACCTTAGATTTCTGCTTTACAGATTTACTTTCATTCTTTTCAGATCTCCAGTGCATGCAGTGGAAATCCTTCTTAAGCATTCCTCTCTCTCTTTTTTTTTTCTCTGAATAGGTTGCACGCTTCCTTCACTCTGTGAGAAATGGATCTGGCACCTTTGAGGCAGGTTACTCAAAGTATAGTGGGAGTGTCTTTTGTTACTTGTTGAACTTCATACAAAGGTCCTCCTTCATCATACCCAATGTGCTGTTTGCAAAATGCACTGCAAAAAACCATCCATCACTTTACATCATTGTCACATTTTACCACTTTGTTTCTTCTCCTCCAGGTAAGTGAAAATGATGATCAGGCTGAGATCATAATCATTGCTGATCGGTACTTGGCCTCCTGCAAAGTTCCATGCAAGCACAGAGACTTTTTGTAAGATGCCACTGGGCAGATATCAAATGGAGTGCCCTCCCCCATCACCTTCTTGGTCCTGAAAAACTTAATAACTTGGTATTGTTCAGTGAGTCATTCAAGCGAGTAGTGTGGAATTCTATCTGTTCCTCAAGGTAGAGTATCTGCTAAGCTGCTGCAAAGAGTGTTAGGCATTCATGGCTCTTTCCGTGTATAAAGAGCTCATGGTTAGGAGACAAGGTGAATGCAAACCCGGAGTGAAAGCTTTGTAACTTCTGTGTTTGTCTGAAATCATGCACAAATTAAGCCAGTATGCAAAACAGAGCTCAACAAATATATTCCTCTTTTTAGTGGCATTTGCAATGCTAGTTTTTCACTTTTTTTTTTTTAAGACCAGGAAAGAGGTACCCCGGAAACAGATCAAAAACACAAGGAGATGAAAATTTTAAAGTGATCAAGCCACACAGTTTCATAAATGATAACATAAAGGTTTTTAAAAACATTGGTTGTAATTTCTGCTAGGTGTCACAACTCAGTGAACCATTACAAGTGAACTGGCTCACTGAACCGAACTGAACTGAACAGATGGAATTCCACCCTTACTACGCTTGAAAGCCTCCATGAACAATACAAGTCTTCTTTTAAGTTCCCCTTTGAGCTGCTTACCTCACTAATGCAAACATGTGGGGGCTGCAGGATAGAGCATGGCCCCTCGGCTGTTTGTTCAGTTGTACGGTGCTGTTGTTCCAGCAGAAGGAAGGCAGTCCATTTTGAAATCCTCAGGGCCACCCTCCTCATTTTCAAAGTCCCATTGTTATTTTCCATTTGTTCTCGAATATATGTTAAGAGTGGAGTGTTTTGTTTGCTTTTACTTTTCCCTTGAGTTGTAATTCACTTTAATCTGTCCAGACACTAATTCAGTAATATGGTGCCTAGCTAGTACCAGGCACCATACGGACATTGTGTGGAATCTAAAATGGAAAAAAGTTCAAGTCTTTGCTTTTAAGGAATTATAATTTAGTAGAATAGATAAGCCAGACATAGATAACTATGTTTTTGAAAATACTTTATCATTCAAGTGGCTCCTCGATATTGTCCCCCTTCCTGCTCACCTTCCTCTTTTGACTCATGACTGATGTTATGGTCTGTTGACAAGCAGTCAGCAAACTAAATGTCTTCAGTTTGGGAGTTTGTACCTAGGCTTATTTTCAAGGGTCATGTATTACAAAGTTTCAAACTGATTTTGTATCTTTGAAAATCAGACCATTTCTTCAAAGCATATTCTAACAGGGTTTGGGAGACAATGGACCAGAGGTAAAGCCAAAGAGGCCAGGACTGGGGGTTTGTTGGTTAGGCACAAAAGGTACTGGCAGGTGGATCACTGATTAATTCCAGAGAGGTCAGCTGAGGGAGAGATTAGCAAGTAAGAGGTCCAGAATCCAGGGAGACAGGCATCAGGGATCAGATACTGAGGTTAGGATTCCGGAACATACAAGGTCAGGAGGTGAAAAAAAGTTTTTTTGAAACATGGGGTCATGAGTCTAGGTCAAAACCCCTCAACAACAAGAGATTAGAAGCTATTCAAAAGATCTGAATAACAAGCATAGGATGTAAACAGCAGACATGAGTTTGATGCTGAGTGGTCCTGAGGCTCTCAGCCCTTCACATGGCTCTGAACTAAGGCCAGAGGTGGTTGCAGGGATGCCCATGTCTGTCTGAGTCCACAAGTGGATAGTTTTTGGATTAGATGAAGGATAGGGCAGATAATTAGACATTTTGTGAGAACATTAAAATATAGCATTTGCAAGCTGTCTGCAAATCTGGATTTCTGAGTTTATATATTTCTTAGGGATTAAATCTGCCACTTTATTTTTAGGCAGTAAAATATAGTACTGATGCTCAGTCTTTAGCATTTGTAGATTTGAGTTTGAGTCCAGGTAATGCCACTTATAAGCTGTATGAACCTGGGTAAGGCACTTAACCTCTCAAAGACATAGTTTCTTCAAGTGTAAAGTGAGGATGACAATACCTATCTCAGAGTGCAAAATACTCAACTTTTAAAAATAACAGATGAAAAATTATTCATTTTAGACACTACTACTATTACAATAATTATTATAAACTTGGATATTTTACTCAGTAATTTTATCCAAAATCCCTTTCAGAATGCAAATAATATGTTAATTTATTTAATATATAAAGTTAACAGCTTGGCTATTTCCATTGATTTTTTTTTTCTTTTCCCGAGACAAAGTCTTACTGTCTCCTAGGCTGGAGTGGTGCGATCATAGCTCACTGTAACCTCGAACTTCCAGGCTTACATAACTGTCTCACCCTAGCCTCCCACGTAGCTGGGGCTACAGGTGTGCACCACCATGCCAGGCTGATTTTTGTATTTTTTATAGAGATTGGGTTTCCCTATGTTGCCTGGTCTGGTGCTAAATTCCTGGCCTTGGGTTATCCTCTCTACTTGGCCTCCCAAAGTGTTGGAATTACAAGCCTGAGCCACGGCACCTGCCTCCCCACTGATTTTTTTTAAAACCAAGTCACTCAATCTTTTCTTTGCTTGTTTTGTTTATTAGGCCTTATAGGCAGCAATAACACAAGCTCATGTAAAAATACACTTAAACTCCTATAGAAAATACTTCTAAGATTACATTCAATGGTGTCCATCTAGTAACATGGATTGAAACACCAGGATACTTGATGTCTAGGGATAGTAAGTCTAAATCCTTCTCTATCTTATTCTAAGTATGACTTATCACAGAGCAAATATTTTACATTGTCACTACCCTCAAGTCATGCAAAAATAAGTTCCTTTATGACTCCTTGAGTTGTCTATATGGAAATCAAGTGAATAATGTTTTCTTTTAGGTATGTGGGAACAACATAAGTGGTCAGGACTTAAACCAAGTGGATGCTCAACTGTGGAATAGACCAGAATATATTTTACCTTAATTCCTATTTTAACTACTCCCTATGAGTTGTAATTGATAAAACTTTGACTTGGATTAGATGAATCCAATCTTCCACTTACAAGTGGAAGGTTGAGGCAGAAACTAATGGATGCCATTTTTATAATGGGCTTCCAGTACACTTTATTTAAGTGCTAAAATAACATCAAATAGAGGGAATATTGTTGCTTTCTAGCATAGACCTGAGCCTGGATCACTATAGGCTCTTGAGAAGTTTTTGAATGGATTTTTTTTTTGCCATGTATGCTTGCATTTTGATTCTTTCTACTTACGCCATTGTCTCATCTTCAGTAGCATTCTTCACACCCGTTTCTGAACCGTAAGTCATTTGTTGGGGTTGCCTATAGGTTGGTGTCACGTGGAGCGTGGGATCAACTTAAATGAAGGGGGACAAGGAGGCCATGTCCTAAAAGCTACCATCAGTCTGTGCTGGTTCCATGATTAGAGAAAATTCATTCATCTATAGATTAACTGAGGTTATCTCAAAATTTCATGCTTTAAGCTGGGGGATAGTGGAGCTGTAGAGACCTGCTCATGTGGGCATGTTCCCAGGGGGTTGATGTGGAGTTGTAATTTCTCCCTGCTCCATAGGTGTTAGGAAGGCAGAGTGGTGAGGTTCTGTGCAGACACTGAAAGCCTAGGGAAGAAGGAGCCAATGTACTATGCTCAAGCCACACTCTGCTACTCGTAATTCCTTCCCCAACACATCTTACAGATTTACAGTATTTCCGCCCCACGCTGTTGCCTCTGGAATGCCTATCTCTAATCCCTCATTTCTTTCCTTCAAGTTCATGTATTGCCTTCTTTGCAATACTTTCTCACACATTAATTTGCTCCAACTCTGCACAAATTTAATTGCGCATTTCTCTGTACTTCCATAGCAGTTATTTATGAATCTTTCTCCTCCATTCATCCATGAACCTCTTCACAGGAGGTTCTGTCTAATCGTATTCATCTTTGGAAAGCAGAGTAAGTTAGTGGTTAAGAATATGGACTCTGGAGTTAGAAGAGCTGGGTAAAATTTCAGCTTCCTCCACTTACTGGCTGTGTGATCTTGGGAAAGATGTTTAACCACTCTGAGAAGTAGTTTTATCATCAAACAGCAAGTCCAAGTAAAGTGGACTTGCTGTTTGTCACCCCATAGGAGTTGCTTTGAGAATAAAAAGGAAAATCCACACAAAGAACGTGGCATATAGTAAACCCTCAATGACTATGAACTCTGATTAACTATATTGTTGTATGCCTTTTGTGCCTGGCATAGTGTCTGGCTCATAGTAGGGCCTCTACACATGTTTTGTTTCACTTAGCTGTGTCATCCTTAAGTGACATGGCTAAAATATGGCTTTAAAGGGCAGCATATATATATATATATATACACATATATATTTCTTTCACCACAGGATGGGAAACAATGAGAATAGAGCCAATCTGTGAAAGACAGTAGTAGCAAGGAGATGGGGATTGAAGCACTAAAAACTGAATTCATATTTAACACTGCCAAACATTTTATTAAGAGAACAGAGGGTCAGAGATCCTCAGTTCTAACTTTTGGGTGGCTTTTAATTCACTATATAAATCTAAAAATATGCTTAGATTTTTTTTTTTTAGTAGCTCAGTTTCAGCATACACAAAACAGATATTGGGGTGCTAACTTGTCTTCTCCAGGTGTGAAGAAAAGAGCATGGCAACACTCAACCAATGTTGCCATAAGTGTCCTCCTGCTTCTACCACAGGGAAACTGAGATACAAGTCTGAGGACTTGATCAAGGTCACAGTCAGTGGCAGAAGCAAATTAAAATTCATGTTCCCAGAGTCCTTTCCATGTCATTGCTTCACCTACTGACCCATGTTGCTCTACCAAGAAGTACTTCTGATTAAGTGAACTTTCAGGTTTCAATAACACAAAACCTTGGCAAGGACTTTAGGTAACAATCTCATATCATATACTCCAGTTACTTTTTGGCAAGAACCACCTATCTCATATATATGTTGACTTAATTTTCATGTACAGGCTGACAAGGAAGAAAGCAGTGTGTTTGCAATACTGAACTAAGAGTACAAAGCTCAATAAAGTCTCTATTTGAAAAATGAGAACAAAAGAAAACGGGGACAGATGCTTTTCTTGTAGACTATACTGTCCATTATCAGGAACCGTGACTCTTTTTTACACTGTCGTGGTCTCAGGGCCTTATGCACTGCTTGCATGTGGTACATATTCAATTAATATTCTTAAAGAAATGAATCCATGGCAGCCTCAATATTTGGGGTACAGTAGAATAGCTTTTCATGCCTCAATGCAATATTCCCCAAATACTAAAATCGTGAATGTTTTCCTTCATCTAGTGTTTGTTTTTCTTTGGGTACATGTGTGTGTAATAAGGTGTTCTGATCTTATATAATAACATGTTTAGGTTTCCAGCAAGGTTTCATGATACAGCAGATGTTGGACACCAAAGTGAGGTTCTGTATCAAAATACACATTTTGAAAGGAAGGAGTTGGTTGCACAAACTTGCAGCTGGACACTAGAAGAACACTGATTAAAATGGAGGATATAAAAGAATTAAGAGAGTGGGAAGGGAGAACACTTTTGAGGACTACTTCTCTGGGAAAGCTGCACAGAGAGCCTCTTTCCCTGAGAGAGGAGAGATGGGGACTACCTGCTCTCACTCAAACACGGAAAGGGAGAACCTCAAAGACTGCTTTAAGAGCTTGCTATGCCTCTTCTGGGTTTGTGCTCAGATTTGGCTGGGTCTAACTTCAGTCTAGGAAATCAAAGAGCAGGGGAGATGTGCTGGAGAGCTGGTTTGGCAGCTGAGCAGAGGAGAGTCGCTTCTGCATCAGAAAGTAACTACCTCTCCCTTCCTGGCAGTTCAGAGACAAAACTCCAGGGACCAGAGAGGAATCTAATATAGGAATATAGGCCTGAAGCCATTTTATAACCTGTCAGATAAGCTTGTCTTGAGGAGGCAATGGGTCTCAAATAGAAAAACATCTGCATGGAATGGACCATCTGAGAAGCAGAGGCCAAGGCAGGGAGTGGGGTGGAATGGGACAGACCAAGAAGTGCAAGCTAGAGATGTAGTTGGAGGGGGCCAGCAAGGACTCAACAAATAAATGTAGCCACTAATACCTACATGAAAGAGTCAGCTGAAATATTTTCCAGCCCCAGATAATATAGAGTCAGCTTATAGCAATATGAATTCATGTAGGAAGCATTCCAGCCTGCCTTTCTGATTTGTGCTCCAACCAAGAAGGGGTTAGAAACTGTAGCTAATGAGCAGAGCAGAAGGAGCAGAAGAGTGAGGATAGAGAAAGAGGAAAGGTGTACTGTCCTTCAGGTAGCAGGCAGCATTCCTAAAACCGGACGATCTGGTGAATGAAAGAGGATTTAAATCCTAAGTCAAGTTCAGGATTTCACTATTACTAGAGACGGACATCTATTGATTTGAGACTGTTTTAAACTTAGACATCTTCTTATACTGAACAGCAAAATGCAGATGTAAAAGAGCCCAGTGAAGGGTGCATTTAATAGCAGGGGAAAATGTCTCCCATTGAATACATTTTAAAGGAGGAGAGATGGCTGGGAGCGGTGGCTCACACCTGTAATCCTAGCACTTTGGGAGGCCGAGGCGGGCAGGTCAGGAGGTCAGGAGATTGAGACCATCCTGGCTAACCCAGTGAAACCCCATCTCTACTAAAAATACAAAAAATTAGCTGGGCATGGTGGCACACTCCTGTAGTCCCAGCTACTCAGGAGGCTAAGGCAGGAGAATTGCTTGAACCTGGGAGGCGGAGGTTGCAGTGAGCCGAGATCACACCACTGCACTTCAGCCTGGGTGACAGAGCCAGACTCCATCTCAATAATAAATAAATAAATAAATAAACACATAAATAAATATTAAAAATATAATAAAGGAGGAGAGACCAACATAAAATTACATTTTGATTATGCCTCATAAGCTGAGCTTAGTCAAAATAGCAGGTATCTGGGTTTCTCTAGATTTCATTGTATAAGCCTGGACTGATCTCTCACATTAAAATTGTACAATTATGGTAGCTTTTGAGAACTATCTCTATGTGCCACCTCTGTGTATCTGTAGGTGTACTGCCTACTTTTTAGGGGACTTCCATGTTTCACCAATTCCCTTTCCCTGGGAGCCAGGTTAATAAGCACATGTCCAATTAGCTGGAATCAGAATACAATTGTTGAAAGAGACTTAGAAATCACTTGGTTTTACTTATTGTCTTAGTTTGTTTTCTGCGGCAATAACGGACTACCTCAGACTGGGTTATTTTAAATAAAAAAATTTATTTGGTTCATGGTTCTGGAGGCTGGGAAGTCCAATATCAAGGGGTTGCATCTGGTGGGGGCCTTCTTCCTACGTTATAACATGGCAGAAGTCATCACATGGCAGGTGACGGAGCACCTGAGATGGAGAGAGAAAAGGAGCCAAACTCTCACAATAACTTACCCATTCCTACAATAATGGCATTAATTCAAAAGGGTGGAACCCCCAAGGCCTAATCTCCTCTTAAATGGCCATCTCTTAATACTGTTACAATGGCAATTAAATTTCAACATGAGTTTTGGAGAGGACATTCAAACCATAGCACTCATCTAATGTTTGCATTGCCTTCATTTTACACTGAAAAAAAGTGAATCCACTGTGGATCTGCCATACTACTTTTTTATTTTAGAGCTGCCCCAAGCTGGATCAATGTTCACTGGCTGGTAAAAAGCACTTCCTATAATGTAGTTCATTTACATGTCTTCTTCTCTTAAGATTTCTCAAGCCTATTTCTATACTTCCATCTCTCCCACTGGCCCCACTGGTTGACCTGGCATTGGGGGTACTAATATTTTGGTGGAAGAAAGAAGAAAGTGAAAACACAGAGGGAATGTCTGGTACACTGTTGGCCATGAAAAAGAATAAGAATTAAGGGGATGGGTGTGATGTTTACCGGGAACCTACCCTGTGTCACCCGATATGCAGATATTTTTGCATGATCTATTTGATTGTGAACAATAACTCTACTAAAGTAGGCATGTCTGTACCCTTTGTGTAGAGGAGGCAATGAGAGAAGTGACTTGCTTAGCACCATGAATCTAGGTGAGTCAGTCTCCAAAATCCCTGCTCTTTCTGCAATTCCATGTGGCTTCCTTTGAAACTACATTTTAAATACATTTTTGAAGCTTGCTAGTGACTTCTTTCATTCTTTTTAATCTCAAGAATCTAATTCCATATCAAAACTGATAGTATTTTTAAATAAGGAAATTGTTCTTGGTTTCGATTACTACATTTTTATGAGACTACATTGACTTCTGTTATTAGAATTGAATTTCAGGACAGTGAATGTCATATGTTCTCTCTTAGCACTGTATACCTTTCCATTACAGCACACAACAGTTGATTCCAATCAACTTTTTAAAAAACTCATTCCACATATCCAATATTTCTATACCTCTATTACCATTCTCAAATATTCGCAGAAGTGTGTTCCAATCTGGTGATATTATGATAACTTTCCCCTAGGGGTTTATTAGCTTCCATGTTACAGTATTCATTTTACCTGCTTTCATTTCCCTGGACTAAGTCCAGAATAGCCCCTGGTCCTGTTGATTGCTTCACAAGCTGTGTGAGGGAACATTTTTGCAGTGCACTCAGAGACACGCATCCATCTGATTTCATTCCTGTGATCTATCAGTCATTGTCAGGGGATTGAAATTGCATCACATTGACTACTTTTATTTCTTTAATGCCTTCGCTTTTTATTCTTTTCTCGTTCATTGCCTAGCTTTCTCTTAGAGGCAAACATACCTCCTCACATTAGTATTTGTATTTACGAACTTTTTTTTTTTTAGAAAGGTAGGCTTTCTATGGGGCTTGCTTTTTTCTAAAATAAGAAACCAAGTGAACAAAGAAACCACCTTGAGACCATGTTGCATTTGCCAACATTTGCACGTGCCTCTGAAGGCAGAATTGTCAGAAGTCAGGTTATTGCCCTCTAGGATAATGTAACCTTTTAGAAAACACTTCCTTCTAAGAAGGTTCATGGGGAAAAGTTAAATTTCAAATGGAAGGGGAGATTCTAAGTATGACATGGTGCTTGTCATGTGAAGGGTTCAGGAGGCTGGTTACTAGGACCTAAACTTGAGTTCTTAGGATGAGGGACATAGAAAAAGAAGACAAGATAAAAGTAAAACAAGCACGTTCTCCATCTCTGAGGGTTAAAAAGAACACAATGTAAAAGCAGCATTGATACCATGGGCCATGGTGTTGATGGCCATATGGGTGAAAGAGCAGTTGCACTGCCCTAGAAGTAGCTAGAGATAGTGGTGCTAGAGATAGTAGTGCTAGAGATAGTAGTGCTAGAGATAGTAGTGCTAGAGATAGCAGTTCTAGAGATAGCTAGTAGTGCTAGAGATAGCAGTGCTAGAGATAGCTAGTAGTGCTAGAGATAGTAGTGCTAGAGATAGCAGTGCTAGAGATAGATAGTCGTACTAGAGAGAGTAGTGCTAGAAATGATAGTAGTGCTAGAGATAGTAGTGCTAGAGATAGTAGTGCAGAGATAGATAGTAGTGCAGGTGGAATTGGCAGTGAGGGCACTAATAATGGCGCAGTGTCCATGGTGTCCTTGTGGAACTCTCAAAATTGGGCATTGGGAACACTGTTGTGTATGTGGGCATCAATGGTGGCAACAGCAGAGTTCCTGATGGGCAGCACTGAAGCCTGTGGAGGTAATGCCATTATATGCCTTTGAGAAAGTGAGAGGGTTAGACATCTTGATAACTCAGGGAGAGGAAACCTATTCCCAGAATTATTTGGGAACTTGAGGAGGGAGGTTGAAATTCCTAAGAAATACGTTGTCGCAGAGTCAGAGAAATACTATTTTGTAGCTTTTATGACCATCCTTAGCTCCAGGCTGGTATGGCCTGAGAAACACAATAAATAATAAGAATAAGAATAACTTCAATAACAAGTAGCACTCCATGCCAGGCACTGTTTCATTCCTGAAAATAATTCTGTGAGGTGATACCATTGTCGACCCTGTTTTATAGATGAAATTTAGCACAGAGAAATCAAGCTACTTGTCCAAGGTCATATAACTAGTACATGATGAGCTGTAATTCAAACATAGGAAGTCTGGCTCCAGAGACCATGCATCCAAGCATCAGATGACAGGGTGGGACCTCATCACTTTAGTCTCGACTGCATATGATTATTTGAAGAATTTTTTTCAAGAGCTGGTGAAATTTTATCTTCATTCCATTAAGAAAAAACACCGAATACATTAACTCAAGACTGGAAAAAGAATATTAAGCTAACTAAAAAAGAAATATTGCTCTTAATAACTAAAATAACTTTATTATAAAATAAAACTTTCTCCTTAGATTTCTCTATTTCTTGTAATCTTTGAATTATTTTGTATTTTTTTCTTTCTATTCCAGTTGTTATTACCCCAGACCCTTCTCACTTTATGCCTGGACAATTACAGTGGGACCCAGCATGATGCCCTGGCAGTGATCTGTCATTTCTCCATTCATTTAATATACTGCATTAGACCAATGTTACTGAGACGTTGGTCACATATAACCTGTTCAAAAACATGTATTGGCTCCTAATACCAATACAAGAAGTTCTATACTCTTTAGCCTGGAGTTTAAAATTATTCATATATATGTACATTTATACAGTGTCTTCTCCATATGTTTTCTTATTTCAAAATACTCCCCTGGCTGAACATTTTATTCTCCCACACTAGTGGTTCCCAAACATACCTTTGATACTTACCATCTGCAGAATTACAGCAAATTACACTAGTTCTCCAAGACCTTGTTCAAATCCATACCTTCCATAAAGTTCCACTCAACCAAAGTACTCTAGCACATAAGATGTCTTCTGTTACCTATAAAATGACCTCTCCTCGCTGGTCTGAAGTAGGCTTGCTTTGGGGCAGATATATTGGTGAGGGGAGCTGGGCTCGATTTCTGCTGTCCTGTCCACCCCCACTCCCACTCCCACAACTCCCCTTTGGCTTTTCATTTGGTATACAAACGTCCTTCTGCAAGTAACCACCCTGTCCCCCACTGTCTGCCAATGCAGTGCTCACCCTGCACCAAATTCCTAAAGCAATGATAGTCTCTACAATTCATTAGGCAATTAATTGTGTATTGCTTGGTTACATCTCTTCAACTGTGGTTTAAATATTATCCTATCAATATTTTAATTTGTAATGTGTTACTACCTTAATGCCTCAGAATGTTCCCTCTTGAAGGCAGGGTTAATATATTATTCTTATTTGTGGTTCTCAAAATACACAATGCAGTGTCTTGGATTTTAGGAACTCAAATATTTGTGGATTTTACTTGCATTGTTTTCAGGCAAATAAACACAGTTAATTACAAATGAAGTATGAATTTGTTGGATATGATCAACAATTGGCTGCCCATCATTAGCAAGAAAGCATAATGTTTATGCCCAAATACACACACACACACACACACCACAATTGTGGTATGATTGTACTTTACCTTTACTTTTATTATATGCCTTTAACAGTTTAGTATATGAACTATCCACAACTACAAGTGGGGAAAATTATTCTTCTGCTTTGATTTGTATAGAATGGTACATAGCCCTTCATTGTAGTTAGGCTTTTCAACACAGCTATTTTGCCAATAACAATTTATTAACACAAAGTATTTCAGGGGAAATAAACATGAAACATTTCAGTCTCTGCCTTCAATGAGTTTTTATTCTGAATGGGAGAGAACAATCCTTAACAAATACAATGCTAGTAAGACAGGTGTAAGTTCCATTAAAAGCATTGCAGGAGAGCGGGCATGGTGGCTCACATCTGTAATCCCAGCATTTTGGGAAGCCGAGGCAGGTGGATCACCTGAGGTCAGGAGTTCGAGACCAGCCTGGCCAACATGGTGAAACCCCGTCTCTACTAAAAATACAAAAATTAGCCAGGCATGGTGGCTGGCATGTGTAATCCCAGTTACGCAGGAGGCTGAGGCAGGAGAATCACTTGAACCCGGGAGGTGAGGGTTGCAGTGAGCCAAGATAGCGCCATTGCATTCCAGCCTGGGCAACAAGAGTGAGACTCCAGCTCAAAAAAAAAAAAAAAAAGTGCAGGAAACATGAATTAGGTGTTCAGAGGATCCAGGAAGCTCTAATATTTACATTTGATCCAGACCCTGCCACAGGGGAGATAGGCTTAATCATCATGTTGATGTGAAAGGCATATTCCAGGCAGAGGTAAGGCGTGGAAAAATGCAGGTTGGAGAACTGTTCTTGGAATCACAAGACCTTTTGTTTGGTGCAGAGTATGTTTGGCATAGATATCTTTCACAGTGCCATGTCCATATACCCTCCAATCACTACATATCTAATTTTATGAGGTCTGCCCAAGGTAGATTGTCATAGCATTGCGTATTTTGATCCTCAGCAATCATACCTGTAAAATTAGAGGAATCACATGCTAGTTACATGTTTTTTGATACTCACTATAGTCTAAAAGGGAAATCTCCAGATTGAAAATGGTTATAAACTGACACTCCAGTTTCTCTTAAATTTCCTTTTAGGGTTTTCTCATTCAAAACAAAATTTTCATCACTTTAGCCACACTTGGGAATATTCTGCAATATTACTGAGAAAAACAATACTTTTGTCTTTTCCATTCACCTTAGCATAGTCAAGGGAGGTTGAAATTTTCTTAAGGAATATCACTTTAGGAGCATGTGAGTAGTATTTCTGCTTCCAGTTTTGGCAGACTCCCTTGTATTAGAAAAGCCCTCCCCTCAAGCCAAGAACCAGTAAAAAAGCAGGAAAGAACTTAAAAGTCTCTAAGTGGTTGCAAAAGCCCTCTGATTGGAGAGTTAGGATTAGGGTTAGTTATCAAGGCTGTTAATACTTGAGGGTCCATGTGTTCAGAAAGAGGAAGTGCATCAAGGTTATCTCAATTATTTTGTTCATATTTCCCCTCAATGCATCTGCCAATTCATATGTTGGGTGGATTTGAGAGCTAAGTAGCTGAACAGAGTTTTATAGCAGTTTTACAGTGCTGGAGAAACAAAAATTGGAGTTCAAGGCTGTGATAGGAGCCAGAATTTGAAGAGTACAGGTTCTAAAAAGAAGTGGCATTTGCCTATTTGTGAGCAACACCTAAGAGATTCAGAAAGCCAAGAAAATCCTTTAGTCAATGGGATGGGAAGCCAAGTAAACTTTCAGCAATCTAGTGGTCCTGGGGAAACAAATTAAAATTCGGGGCCCACCTAGAAAACATGCAGTTCTCACAAACACTGAAAATTAGCTTCAATTCACCTCTCTCCAGCCAGGATTAGTATACATTACTCTATTCTTACTATTTACCAGAAGCAAAAGCAAATCATCTCTATAGGAGAATAATATTATTCAGAGCCTCAAACCACCATGCACAATGTCTGGCATTCAACAACCGCAAACTACCAGGAAGAAAGATACCAGGAAAAAATACCACGTTGCAGAAAACTAAGAGAAAACAATTAAGACAAGAGAAAGAGACCAACAGGTGAGTTAGATAATAGAAATAAAGGTCATGGACTTTAAAGTAACTGATTATAGTACTGTGCCAATGTCAACCAAAAAAGAAAAAAAAAGCTGGAGTGGCTTTGCTAATATCAGACAATGTGGACTTCAAGATAAAAACACTAGGGAGACTTCCTGATCAGAGAATCAATGCAACAGAAAGATAGAGCAGTTTCAAATTTCTATGCATCAGATAGCAAATCCTCGAACTATGTAAAGTCAATTTGACCATATTAAAAACAGAAACTGACAAATCCATAATAGTGATACATTTGAATACAATTCTTTTAATAATTGAGAGAGTAAGCATGAAAATATAGTAAAGATATAGGAAGTTTGAAAAACATAGTTAACACTCTTAACCTAATTGACTTGTATGGAACACTGCTCAAAGCAATTGCAGAATATTCATTCTTTTAAGTGCATGTAGAACATTTACCAAAATTAAACATATATTGGGCCATAAACTAAACCTCCATTCAATTGAAAAGTTTGAAAACACAGAGAATATACTGTTGGCCATCTTGATCTGTGCTTGCCACATTCATAGTTTCAACTAACCACGTATCAGAAATATCTAGAAAAAATTGCATTTGTACTGAAAAGGACAGACTTTTTTCCTTCTTGTTATTCCCTAAGCAATACAGTATAACAACTATTTACATAGCATTTACATTTTATTAGGTATTATAAGTAATCTAGAGATGATTTGAAGTATATGGGGGAGTATGCAGAAGTTATAAGCAAATATTATGCTACTTTGTATAAGGGACTTGAGCCTCCATAGATTTTGGCATCTGTGGGAGATCCTTGAACAATGCCCCATGAATACTGAGAAAAGATTGTATTCTCTGACTAGAGCGGATTTAAAACTAAAATCAATAATAAAAAGATAACAACATCTCCAGTTGTTTAGAAATAAAGAAATTCTCTTCCATAATCCACAAGTAAATACTCAAAATGGAAATTAGAAAGTATTTTAAACTGGGTAATAATAAAAATATAGTACATTAAAATTTGTGGGTTGCAGCTAAGCTGTGAGGGAAATTTTTAGTCTTGAAAGCATGTATTAGAAAAGAAGAAAGGTTGTGAATCAATGATCTAAGCATCCATTTCAAGGAGGTAATAAGAGATTAACAAATGAAACTCAAAGAAATAATTCTTTGGGGGACAAAGGTGACAGAATAGAAAACAAAGTTACAAATAGAGAAAAATCAAAGAAGCAAAAGGTTGGGTGTTTGAAAGATGAATAAAATTGATAAAACCCTAGAGAGAGAGAGACAGAAAACAAACTATTAATATGACAATGTAGATATCGCTTTTGTCCTCAGACATGAGAAAAATAAAAATTAGTTTAGAAAAAAGTTTAAACAAATGAATTTGAAGATTTAGATTAAATGAAAAAATCCTTTTGAGATATATAACTTAGTAAACCTGATATAAGAAAAAATAGAAAAGCTAAACTGTCCTATTAAAGCTATTAAATCTACAATAAATATATTTTCATGAAGACATGACAGCATAAGATGGCTTTGTCAGTAAATTGTTTCAAACATTTACAAAATAAATAAGATCAATTTTACCCCAAATCTTTAGAAAATAAAAAAGAGAAAACCTATTCCAATTGATTTTTACCACAGTAGCAATAATTCCAGCAAGCGTTGTTCAAAATAAATATGTATTTGTAAGACAGAAATTTCTCAAAAGGTTCTTTTCAGGAACAGAAGCTCCACGTGTGTTTGCCTTAACTTTTTTTGCTCTATAATTTTTTGCTGAAAAACTGGAATCTCTGACTGCCAGAAGCAGAAGTAAATCTTGTCTAGAGAAAGATAACAACCAGAAGTTCAAACTGTCTCTATCGCAGGCCAGAATAATATTGATCCCAAAACATGACAAAATTTTTATAAGAAAGAAAAATTACAAACTTACCTTTTTCATGATCACAGAAGCAAAAAATCTAAACAAATTATTAACAATTTAAATTCTATGACATGTGAAATAATAATATACCATTAGAAAATTAGTGTATTGCTGGCATGCAAGATTGATTTTAAATTTTTAAATCATCAATTTTATTTTTAACATTAACAAAATATAGTATTATTACCACAATGGATGCAGAAAAAATATATTAAAATTAAATATTATTTATGACGAAGACTCATCTCAAGCCAAGGGTAAAAGGAAATTTCCTTATTTTGACAAAATGTACCTATAAAGGCTTACATCAAATACCATAATTAAGGACAAAATTCTTTCCCTGATGAGATCAGAGAAAAGAAAGGGATGCACATTATCACTATTATCTGTTCAACTTTGTATTGAAATTTAGCCAATGCAATAATATAAAAAATAAGTAGAAAAAATATTGAAGGAAAGAAATAAAACTACCCTAACTACATAGGATGATGTAAGTGTGCAGAACATGTTCAAAAATTCAAATATAAAGTGTCAGAATAAATAAATAAATTTAACTAGGTAACTAGCACAAACTCAATGTAAAAAATGAGATACATTCCTATATATTAGAAAGTGTTAAAAATTTTAAAGAAAATTTATTTGTAATAGTATCAACATAGTCAAATACCTTGAAATAAATCTAAGGGAAAATGTGTAGAAAATCTACACCAAAAACCATAAAACATTGTTGAGGGAAATTAAAGAATTAATTAAAGGGGGTGGATATATTATGGTCCAGAATTAGAAGTCTCAATATTTCCAAAATGTCAATTTTACCAAGTTGATTTATAGATTTAATGTAATCCCAGTGAACATTCCAGTAGTTTTTTTTTTTAAATGGAAATTGACAAGCTCATTCTAAGATGAAAAGGCAAAGTTGCAGGAATAGTAAAAGAAACTATGGAGATCAAAATTGGAATATATGTACTGCTAGATATCAAGTCTTGATTACCATAGCTTTATAATAAAACAATGTCATACTGACATGAATATTGGTTTTGAAACCGATGGAATAAAGAGTCCAGAAAGAACATTTTAGTCTCTTGAACATGTGTGGTTTTCCGACTTGTGATACTGGTGACAAGGCAGAGTGTGGAGAAAGAATAGCATTCCTGTAGTAGTGGCAAGTCAATTTTAGCTCTAGAATAAATGGGTCTTCTTGAGACACTATAGTATGTCACCAAAAGTGATTAGAGTTGTCCCTCCATACCCACGGGGTATTGGTTCAGCAACCACGCTGATACCAAAATCTGAGAATGCTTCAGTCCCTAATACTAAAAAAAAAAGGCGTAGTATTAGCATATCACCTACGCACATCATTCTATATTTTAAATCATCTCTAAATTACCTATAATACTTAATACAGTGTGAGTGCGATTAAACAGTTGTTATACTATATTGTTTCTCCATTTATATTGTTTTTATTGTTGTATTGTTATTTTTAATTTTTTCTTGAATATTTTTGTTCTGCAATTGGTTGAACCTGAGTGTGCAGGACTTGCAGATATGCAGGGCTGACTATATAGAGAGAAAAATGGGAAGAGAGAACACAGAAGAGACTTTTGTACCCTAACAGAGCCTTTCCAGAAACTCCCATCTCGCAATGACATACTGTTGTTTTAAACAAGTCCTGCTGGAATTATTGCTGCTGTGGTGCATGTGGCAGAGAAGGACTGTCCCTGAGGATGAAATAGTGCTGAGATTCTGTGCTGTAGATGGAGTTGTGAGTGCTGTGGGGAAATGAGGACGGGCGAGGGACAGTGAAATAGGGAGAAATCATCACTTAACATTCTTATAAATTCTCTCTCACTATACTTTAATTGCAAAGGAACTCCAAAAAGATAATATTTAATTATATGAACTTAATGCCCTGAGTACATGAAAGGAGAATGAAGTGCGTCGAAGAACTTGGAAATAAGGGAAATGAGGCCACTTTGTGAGAGTCAGGCTATCGTAGTGGTACACATGGAATGAAGCATAGGTAGTCACCTGAAAGAGACCTTTTTGGCACGTGAGGGAGCGTCTCAGAGAGCTGCTTTATATGTGCTCCAGTGCATGTCCAATTCTTCTGCATTGGCCTCCTCATTTGCTGCCATGATGTCACCTGTCTCTTGGCTGTCCCTTCTGGGACACTGGATCAACTAATGACTGATAACTAATGGGAGCTGCACCTGTCCTCCTGAGCCCATTTTCATGAGAGGATCATTGTTTATATCATTTTTGTACAGGTCCTGCCCCAGGTCTCCACAATGCAGCATTTATAACATCATGCTGTAAATTTAGTGAGGATTTACTTAAGGTTTGAGTAGAAAGGAATAGCTGTAAACTATAGGGAAGAATTGATAACGGTTCTTAAGCCCAGACTCACCCTCAAGTCAACTCCAGGTGTGGTCCCTGTTCTCTCCCAGGCTAGTGCCAAGTGGCTCCAGGCCACCTTCATTCTTCTGCCTTCATATCCAGACTTCTTCATACATCTGAATCCAGGAAAAATTGTCTTTGGCTCCAGAAAGAATTTGTTATTGTTTACCCCCACTTCAATGAAGGCTGTCTCTATAATGTGTTTGTCTTGATCCCAGCTGCATTTTTAGCACCTAGCAAAGGCCCTAAGACATGGTGGGTTACAATTTATTCATGCAATAAATATTAGGTGAATGAAAAAAACAAGAATGGTCATTTTCTGTTTGTTTATACCTCTCTGGAGACTTGACAAATACAGTTGTATTAATCAAATTAACTAGCACTCCGATCATCCTTTGGAAGAAAGCAAGGTCCCCTGAGGTTATCTGAGGATATATTTTCTGATTGATATACTTTATAGGCCGGATGACAACTGCCATTTATTCATCCTCTTTTGGTTTAGGAATTTGATAACACACATTCCTCAAAGTTTTTGAAACCCCTACAAATAATTAGGTGAATTTTAATCACATGGCCCAGTGTACTGATTTTTAAGATGGTTTTATAAATTGTTCATCTCAGACAGAGCAATAGTTTTAGTCAGTTCTCTGAAACTCTACTTGAGTGTGGTCCCCACAAGAACAGGATCATCATTTGGGAGTTTGTTTGAAATTTACACTCTCAGGCCTCATCTAGAACTTCTGAATCATAATGTGTATGTTAACAAGATACAAAAGACCAAAAGAGAATGTGTGTATGCATATTAAAGTTTGAGAAGCACTCCAAGGGGTCATGGGTCTTGGGACTCCTGTTTAAATTCCTTGTTCTCAGTGTAGTCCACGTTCACAGAGGAAGAAAAGTTTCCCTTTGATTAGGGTTTTCCTTCTGTTTCTCTTCTCCTATTAAGACATCATAGCGCTCTTGATCTGAGTGAAAAGAGCAGGGTGGAATATGATGAAACATTTGCCTCTTGCCTGCCTCTATACACTGGTAAACTTCTATACACTAGATATGCATGGGAAAAACGTCTGGATATTATGTCTGCAGCACCAGCTAACACCTTTAAAGAGACTGGAGTTTGTCACGTTCAATCCAGCCACTTCCTGGATACTCTGTGCCTAGACAGGTAACTGCTATTCAATCCACCTCTTCTTTTTTTTTTTTTTTTTTTTTTTTTTTGAGACGGAGTCTCGCTGTGTCACCCAGGCTGGAGTGCAGTGGCGGAATCTCGGCTCACTGCAAGCTCCGCCTCCCTGGTTCACGCCATTCTCCTGCCTCAGCCTCTCCGAGTAGCTGGGACTACAGGCGCCTGCCACCACGCCCGGCTAATTTTTTTGTATTTTTAGTAGAGACGGGGTTTCACCGTGGTCTCGATCTCCTGACCTCGTGATCCGCCTGCCTCGGCCTCCCAAAGTGCTGGGATTACAAGCGTGAGCCACCGCGCCCGGCCCAATCCACCTCTTCTTGAACATTTCCAGCCCTTTAGAAAATTCCAGCTTTTAGATAAATGTAGGTTACTGAACCTAAACAGCAAATAATTGCAGCCCATTAAACTCTCAATAAGAAGATGGCCCTAGCTACTTGGGAGGCTGAGGCAGGAAGATTGCTTGAGCCCAGAGTCCAGCATGGGCCACAAGAAATACCCTGTCTCTAAAAGTAAAAATAAAAAATAAATTATATTTACAAAAAAAAAGATGGCTCAGCTTTTGTCTATAGAGTGACTTTAAAATTAGGGCTGCTTCTAATCCTCTATTCAGACCCTGTGCACAACATCTATTTTATTAGGATTGTTATCCGAATCCTCATGAAATGAGTGTTAGAGATCGTGTCTTCAAGGTAGTTTAATTTCCTGGACCATTTTTTACCGGTCAGAACACTATGAATGGGTTTTCTTCTTGGCAGTTATTTTTGTGCTTATGTCGATCTTCTGTAATAGTTGTGCATATATATATGTATATGTATATTTCACATTGTCTATATTTTTTCCATGGGTAAATTTTTAAAAAATTTCCCATCTCCACCAATTTTCAGGGCTGTTATATGGGGTTACATGCTTATATTTTCTCATCATTTAAGCTTTTGATCTCTGTGCTGTCTCAGATATTTTAGATTCTTTCTTCTGGCTGATTTGAAGCTTGATTTCTTTGCTTTCCTTTTTCTGTATTAACATAATTTAAAAACCTAGAAGGCTCTTCTTGGCATGGCAGCTGCAACTTTGACTAAAAAGTCCTGTGGGGTACCACGAGTCTTCCTCTGGCTAAGATGGACTCCTCTTCATACTATCTTTTCTAACAATGTTTCCAGATCCAACACATGTTTTGATAGCATTTCTCCTACTGCTCTCTATTAAACAGTAGTTTCCAGAAATTCCCATCTCTAAAAGCAACTTTATTTCAAAGCAGATTTTCCAGAGAACACTCTCAGTTTCCACAACCTAATGGTTTCCACAACAGGCTGAGACGTCTCCCCCACTGGCTGGCGCAGGAACCAGCCGGGGTCTCCAAAACTTACCCAGGCTGGACTCTAACCTACCCTGACACCCAGCATTCTGACGCTCCTAGCAATATTCTTTCCTTTGCCTTTTTTCTCTGAATTTTATTTTAGAAACTCAGCATTTGAAGGACTGGGCGTAAAACAATCACCTTCCACATACCACCCTTTCCAAGTACTTCCAGGAAGACTGTGGAGTAGCATCTTCACTGCATTCTGGTGCTATTTTCTCAAACATGTTCACACTGGTCCTGAGTATTTTCAGTCATGTTTATTTTATTTTTGTTACTTTCAGAGGGCTTTCATTTCTGTAATATTCAAAATTTTTTTTCTCTTCTATTTCTTTCTTATTATCCTGCTGGCTCATTTTAATTGACAGCATTTTTTGAGTCCTTTTAAAAAAGAGATGCAATGCTTTCTCTAATTTTATTTAGATTATGGTAGTTTAGATCTTCCATTTCCTTGATTAGTTTTTTTTGTGTGTATTCTTTGTGTGCCCTTTGCTTATATTGTTTTATCTTTTTTTTTGTTTTTTTTTTTGCAGTTTCTCTGCATGTGTTTAAACGGTATAAACCGTTGTCTCTTTTCTGATTATTAACTTGTATTTGAAACGAGTCGAATATTTGCTATACAGTACTCTAAGGAGGGAAGAGATTGGGGGTGGGATAAAGGCAGGAAGAGCAGGAAAGCATGAGGTGTGGTAATTCACAACTTCTGTCTGGCCTTTTTTTTTTTTTTAACAACCATTCACCAAATCTGTTCTATCCTAAATCAGTTCTATCCTTCTTCTGGTGGCATGACTCTCATAGGATCTTCAGCATTTACGATGTTGACTCACCAAGTTTCACCTAACGCTATCCTGTGGGTAGGTGTACAGACTGTAGATAATAGAAATAATTGGTAAGATAATTCCACCTTCAGTATGATCTTCCTTTGTATCTGTATCTATGGGATATCTCCTAATTCTCCTAGATCGTATGTCTCTATTCAGATACCCACTAGATTATCACTTGAGAATGTGATCATTCTTAATTAATTAATTGCTTTACATGAAACTGTATTTCGACAGAATATTTGGCAGGAACATTTTGTGTTTTGTGTTTTGACACTGTGACTATTCCCTTGTTTTGATGAAGATTCATTCTCCCTTTTTTGTTAGGTGACTTTATTCTGGCATCTTTCCCCATATCCCCAGACTATACTTTTTCTTTTTTTAATGAGGGTTCATTGAAGTTTTAGAGAAAATTGAGCAGAAAATCAACACAGAGAATAGAATAGACCTCCTAAACCTAGATCAACCTTCCATATATTGAACTCCTCTTAGGATGAATAATGAAAGAGACATCCATTCCCTTTAGACAGCAGCCTTATTTAGACAAATAGGTTTGTGGTTTAGCTTGACAGTCTCACAAGACAAACATAAGATAATGTGGTGTTAATACATTTCCAAATGTCTTGGTTATACATTTGCTTCCAAGTTTTGTTATTACATAAAGAAGAAATGTGGCAAACAGAAAAAAAAAATGAATTTCCAGCAATGAAAGCACAGAAGCGGGACACTTGGAAGGGCAGCTTTTGTTAGGATGCTCTAAGTCCTCTTCAGGGGATGTGTCCTCTTCAGTAAGTAGTTATTTTGTCTCCTCATTGAGTAGCTGAGGGCCACACCCTATCAGAATTAATACTTTTCAACATCTGAATCAACATCTGAATATAACCCTTTTATTCTACTTCTATTCTGACTCTTTCACAATTTGATTTCCTGTGTAGTTTATCTATAGTGAAACATATCTGCAGGCCAATTGCAATGGCTCACACCTGTAATCCCAACACTTTGGGAGGTCGAGGTTGGTGAATCACATGAGGCCAGGAGTTTGAGACCAGCCTGGCCAACATGGTGAAACCTCCGCCTCTACTAAAAATATAAAAATTACCTGGGTGTGGTGGTGTGCACCTGTAGTCCCAGCAACTTGGGAGGCTAAGGCATGCGAATTGCTTGAACCCGGGAGGTGGAGGTTGCAGTAAGCCAAGATCAAGCTACTGCACTCCAGCATGGGTGACAGAGCAAGACTCTGTCTCAAAAAAAAAAAAAAAAAAAGAAAAAGAATACATATCTATATCTATATCTATATCATCTATATCTGTATCTATATGCTTATTTAGCCTGTTAACATGAAAGTTTTCCTTGGCTGTTAACCTTTTTTTTTAAATTTAATTAAACATTCTGAGTTTACCATTGAGTAAGCTTTGATAGCATGGTTTAACATTCCTAACTTAGTCTCCAAAAAAAGGTGAAGTGGCATTTCAGAGCATGCAAGCCTGATGGCAGCCCCAGAATGTGGTCATCACACCAAGTATATGTACCTGAAGGGAGTCAGTCTTGTAGACAAGGCATGCTTTTCTGGCATGGCTGCTTCAGCAGGATGGGGACCACTTAGATTTGAACCCCCACTGTATATACATTGATTACCTAGAGGAAAAACTGATGGGACATTCAAACACTGGTAGGATTAGATGTATCTAATGAATCCATTGTCATAACTCAGCCTTCCACACAACTCCAAGAAGCTTCCAAGCCTAAAATAATTTTAACCAATGTTTTGAGTAGGCAGGTCCATGCAAACCTACCCCAAAGTCAAGGAAGCTGAGAGGCCAAAGAAAGAGGCTGATAAATCCAATTGTTTGGAAAGAAACATTTAATAGGGGCTTATGAACACAAGCCATGTCTGCATCTCAGATGGTGACAAGACAAAGTGGTAGATCCCCATACCACTGCTCCCCAGACTTAGGAATTATACACTGTAGGGGAGGAGCACCTGTGCTTCAGAGAGAATGGATAGAAATTTTTCACGGGGGCAGGATTTACAGTCAGCACTGCTCTTACACAAGGAGAGAGAGAGAGATCACACCCAAGGTGGAAGCTGCAGCCCCTCAAAAGTACAGCTCATCCCATTGGCCACATTCTATTCATTAGAAATGTGTCACTAAGTCCAGCCCACACTTCAAGGGGAGGGAAATTAAGCTCCACCTCCTGAAAGGAGAGACATGAAGAATTTGCAGACATATTTTTTAAACCACCAAAAATGTATTGTTTTAGTCATTATCGCCCTGTGAAATTTGTATACTATATTTAAAGACATATATCATGTTCTTTTATATTATCATTAAAACAAATTCCATATTACACATTTTAACTTAATGCACTTAAACATATTGGGTTGTGTGTGTGTGTGTGGGCACATGCCAGAACGTGTGTGTGGGCTCTCCCAGAAAGAGAGAGGCTGGGAGAGAGAGAAATAATAGCTATTTAAATAGTGCAGGGGAAAGAAAATACAATACAAGCTACTTCATGGGATTCAGGTTTGAATTAACCAGCTATAAGAGATATTTTAAGGAATACTACACAGAATTTGAATGTAGACTGGATATTAGGTGATCTTAAGAAGTTAGAAATTATTTTAGATATAATATGATATTGGGCCATGAAAGAAAATGTCCTCTTTGGAAAAAGGTACTGGCTGACATTTTTTGGGGGTGAATATGCTATCTGTAATTTATTTTACAATTTTAACCTCCTCCAAAAAAGTGAAGCAAATATGCCAAAATTAGCATTTGTCAAAACTTAGTAAAGGTTATGCAGCTGTCTGGTTTACCATTTTCTACTCCTCTGTGCTTGAAATTTCATAATAACAAGTCAAAAAACAAAAACCAAGCAAACAAAAAAATCAGTGCAGTGCGTCTGCCTCCACTTGGAGTGCACAGGCCAGAGAGTGAGGTGGAGGCGAGAGTGTGGCTTCCTGCAGGGTCAGTGTCTCGCCATGTTGAAATAAGCTCCATTACAAAATCATATTTTATATGTGTTTGTTCATTTATAGACTGTTTATTGTCTATACAAAATTGTTTATATTTGATTTCATAGGCTATTTTAGGGAATTTGAAACTATTTTGACATCATCTAAGTTTTGCCTATTACAATGCTGTTAGAACTGAAACCAAAGTGACTGAGTTTTGTGTGTGTGTGTGTGTGTGTGTTTTGAGACAGGGTCTGGCTCTGTCACCTAGGCTGGAGTGTAGTAGCACAATCTCTGCTCACTGCAATCTCCACCTCCCAGGATCAAGCGATCCTTCTACCTCAGCCTTTCAAGTAGCTGGGACTACAAGCATGCACCACCACATCTAGCTAATTTGAAGTGACCGTTTTAATAAGGGTGTCTATAAAGGCCACCCAAAGCCAACATGTTTTGGTCTGTACATTCTAGGCAATGGCAATACAGGATTCTCTCTGGTTCTCAGTCTGCCCAAATGATCCAATCAAATGCAGTGGGTTAGAATGTGTGAAAAAAGGCAACCTCCAAACCAGGTGAATGTATGTCACGATTCATTTTGCCCCAAGTGAGACAGTTTCAGAGGAGTCGCTTGGGCTCTCCACTCTTTGCAGCTTAAGTCTCTGATTTGCCCGGTCTCAGTGCTAGATACTGACAGCTTGGGTTAGAGAGGCTGAGAATACTGTGGAAGAGGCAAGGTCACCAGATAAGAATGTGACCATGAGACCAAGGGGTAGAGAGAGATCCAACAGTGGGGAAACTGAGATAGCAGAGGGGAATGAGGGCTTGGAGGGAGCTGGGAAGGAGAGGCGATTGCAATTGAGGATGGAACCAGAGACCGTTGTTGAATTTAGGGTCAGAAAAATCTGTTGTCTAGATGAAGAATTAAATAGAGCAAAGACGATTGTTGCTCCAACTCCAGGTTTCACTCATAAAACAATGTGGGGTAGGTCTGCAGTTACCGAGTGAAGGAAACCTTGTGTCTAATTGATCCTTTTGAACATTTACCTGTAATGATAGAATTAAAACATGATCTGTGCAGTGCTCCTGCTGAAATGCTTCAAGCTTGCAGTGCACGGGGGGCCAATCAGATTTCATGCATCCTCCCGCTAAGGCGATGCTCAAATCTGTCATAACCATCCTCTGAATTCCATCTTGGAGGGAGCTCGTTCCATCTGTTTGTCACAAGCCCCAGCTGGACCCGTGTGAATTTGAGCCCTTTAAAAATGATTTTCCCTCAAAAGCTCTTTATTTGTGTGTACGTGTGTGAACTTCCCCAACAAATCTCAGATGAAGTTCACCTAGACACCATTACCACTCAGTAACTTAGTAATGGATGATATGCAAGCATAGTCTCTTCACTTCTGCTTGTAACAAAGCTGATTCCCATTCACTTGCCTGAACACCATAAAATTCACCAGTCTCGCAGTGGCTTTGCCCACTCTGCAGTGCTCATGTCATATTTTTATCAGCGTTTGTCAGAGACTCAGGGTTCAAACTATTGGAGGTCCAGATGACATCTGGCTTCTCGGCTCCCCCGGAATACTGGCTGCAGTGCTTATCAGTGCATTATTCATCAAAACTGATGATGCAAGGTACAACATGCTGTCTGTCGTTCAGTGTATGAGTCGAAAGGAGTTGGCAGAAATGCCTGGTGTTCTGTGAGCAGCATGTGATCAATAGTCTGGGTGCTTGTTCACTTTGTGTTGATGACTATTCCCTCTGGTACATTTCTGTATATTTTTGGGTTCACTGTACTACCAGCTGTGCGATTTTTCTTCCTCTGTTCCTCATACCAGCCCTGATAGTCAGAGCAGAAGGAACAACCTTTTAGTGTGGTGAGTGTCAAATCAAATAATCTAACAACCAAAAGCAGGGCAGCAGGCATTGGCAAAAAGAGACAGTTCCAATAATTTCCAAGTGTACTCAGTAATAAAATCAAATAAGCTGTGCTGATATTCAGACTTTCTGCTACTTGACTCAAATTAAACAATGCCAGTACTCCCCTTTGCTCCTTCTCAAATGACAAACAAATCATTGGCATCCCTCCTCCCATTTTCTCCATTAAGTGTGTGTGTGTGTCCACTACTGTCTGTAAATCCCATTCCCTCAAATTATAGGGAACTTAGTTCCTTTTGTTAATGACAAATGCTCCACATTTTCACTGAGTTGAAGAGTGGGAGATGATGTTGTTAGAAATTGCACTAGATGTTCTAGAATCAATACTGAAATCCACCTTGTAATATTTGAGATGAAGAAATTAATTTTTACTCACAAATTTAGCAACTATCCATCTCTTACAGCTTTCAGAATTTTTTTATTATTTTAAAAAGATGTTTGTCCAGACATAAGGAAAAATAGACGTTCAAGTGAAAAAAGCTAGTTTTAAATGGTCAAATCAGTTTCAAGTTTTAATTAACCTTTTAGCAATTATCTTAGAAAATCTTTAAGATTTTAACATTCCTTGTAATTTGGAGTTTTTAAGAGCTCATTTAGAAGCCCCGCTGTCTCAGGCAGTAGTGAAATGTGTTGTTCAGCAGGTGATTTGAAGGCTGGGTGGCCAGCATGCACCCTGGTGTTGGTCCCATGTCCGTGGCTTAATAGCTGTGTCCATCATTTTTGTCAGGCCTGATGATTACTCCATGATCATCACAAAACATTAACTGGTATCCTGTGTCTCCACACCTCTTAGGCATTAAATAAAGAAGGATTGTTTATTTTTAGAATGAGTAAGTCCGGCTAGCCTGATTTCCAGTTGACAGTGATATTATTTTGTCACAATGAATACCTCAATAGGAATTCCAAATCCTAGAACTTGCTTTGGACTCAACACATCTAACCACTCTTCAGATGATACCCACCTCCTGACAAATGAATCTCTTCGGCCCCTGGACCGTGCCCTGAAACACAGCTTAAAACAGTTAAGTGCATAGACAACATGCCACAACGTGGCACAGCTGTAGATGGGACGGTAAAAAAAGAGGCAATTGTTAGAGTAGTTACTGAGGTCACAAAATTCAATTTTGGTTAGTGTTATGGTTCAATCATGGGCTCTCATTCAGACTGTCCATGTTCAAATCCTGGCTCTGCCATTTCCTATCTCCGAGGCCACTAGTAAAGTTAATTAATCTCTCTGTTGTTCAATATTATTCTATGTTAAGTGTAGGTAATAACATTAGTCAGGACATAAGTTGTTGTCAGGAATAAATCTAGGTGTATCATGTAAGGGATTAGCAAGCCCCTGGCACCTAGTAAGAGTTCAATGAAAGTTATCCATTATTGCCAGTGACTAGCAAATTGAGACTTTGTAATATTTATTTCCATTCAATTCTATTCAACGGCAACAGTATTATTGAGTATCGAACATGTTAAAGCATTGTTCTATGTGTTGAGGGATAAAAGTATAACAAAAATATGGCTCTGACCTCAAGGAACTTAGCATTGATGGAGTGAAGTTATACCTAGCTAACAGCAATGAAGGTTTGAAAATACCAGAACAGAGGCTCAAACCATGTCCACACACCATTTGGGTTGGAGAAGAATCTATGATTCTTACTTGAAGTGGAAAGGAAGATGGTAGAGGACAGCTAGCTGATCATTTAAGCTAATCTTGGGATGACAAGTCAGAATTATTAGTAAAAAAAAGATTGGAAGTGTGAGAGGCTGTTCTGATGGATTACGGGGTGCAGGAAGGTGGGAAGTTGTAGGGATTGTTCTGAGAATGATAAATGGTCTGATACACATGAAGCATGCATCTTATTTCATGGGGAGCCTGCATGACACAGAGAAAGGAGCGTCAGCTTTGGAGTCGGTTTGACCTGTGACTGGATCTTTGTTCTGTCTCAATAGACATGGCCTGGCCATGATGTGGAACCTCACATCCGTTATATGTGTAACGATGATGATGATAATCACATCTGTTCCATAGTGTTGTTGTGGGCATTTATGGGAATAATATAGGTAAAGCACCTGGCATTTGATAGCCACCAATGAATATTTTCTTTGTGGGGCGGAGAGTAGGAGGTTTGCTCAGCAGTTTTTCAGATAGCTCAAATGCCAGCTGGAGCTCCCCTGTGCTCTGAGGCTTAGGGAAAATTGACTCAAGCCCCCAGTTCACTTTCTATGCTGTCTCCACATTGCCAGGTCACTTCTGGTTCTGAGCTTCACCCTAACTCTCCTCATGCCCCTTGCTTCTCTTCCAGAAGCTGTCCTTGAGCTGAGAACGGTAGGATGAAGTTTTTTTTTTTTCCTAGGCAGAATGAACAGTAATCCCAGAGACCCTGAGATGAGAAAAGGGTGTTTGACTTGTTCAAAGAAGAGCAAGGAAGTCCAAAGACCAGAGAAGAGTGCAGGAAAGGGACGGTGGTCTGAGATGCAGTCAGAGCAGTGGCAAGCCCCCAGAGTCTGTGGCGAAGACTTCAGATTTCATCCTGAATAGGAAGACAAGTCTTTGGAGAGTTTTGATCAAGGAAGTGAGATTAAATATCTTAGGCTTAAAAAGAACCATTCTGACATCTAAATGGAAAATGGACTGATGAAGCAAAAGAAGCCACAAGGAAGCCAGTTCAGAGGCTATTGAAATGCTGCAGGTGAGAGATGATGGTGGTCTGGACAAGGGATATAAGAGTGGAAGTGGTTAGAAATGCTCTAGGGAGAAGTAAGATGACCCATTTATGGATTGGACACAAATGTGGGAGAAAGAGGAGTCAAGGGTGTGTCCTAGGTTTTTAACCAGAGCAACCGGGGGCATTACCATTTACTCCGTGGGGAAGGACTGAAGGGGGAGCACATGTGGGAGGGATGAGTTCTGTTTTGTATATGTTAAATTTGAGATGCCTTTTCCCATTGATCATCTGTGTTAGTCTGTTCTAACACTGCTATAAAGAACTACCTGAGACTGGATAACTTATAAGCAAAAGAGGTTTAATTGACTCACAGTTCCACATGGCTGGGGAGGCCTCAGGAAACTTACAATCATGGTGGAAAGTGAAGGGGAAGCAAAGCACATCTTACTTGGCAACAGGAGAGAGAGAGAGAGAGAGGGAGCACACACAGGGGAGGTTGTCCCTTTTAAAGCACCAGATCTCATGAAAACTCCCTCACTATCAAGAGAACAGCATGGGGGAAACCACACCCATGATCCAATCACCTCCCACCGGGTCCCTCCTCCTACACATGGGGATTACAATTCTAGATGAGGTTTGGGTGGGGACACAGAGCCAAACCATATCATCATCCATCAGGTCGAAATGTTGAGCAGGTAGTTGAACACATAATTTTGGAGTTCAGGGGAGAAGTTAGGGTTCAACATTAAATTTGGAAGTATACCATTCTTCACTATTAGATGAAAATATTAGATCTACAGCTTAAAACTATGGGCAATAACATTCATTTTTATTTTTGACAAGGAGGAAATAAATTTGTCCTGGGTTAGTTTGCTGTAAAGACCAAATACTCTGCAGTGCCTAGAAGGCAGGAACATGGGAATAAGTCCAGCTCCATATGTTGGCCTGTGTGTGTTGTCCAGTGAGGGAACTGAGAGTCCAGCACCAATGAATGTGACACACAGAGACCCAAGTCTTGGAAGAGGAAGCAGAAATCAAAACTGCTCCAGAGCACATCTGGAATAAACAAGCAAAACTCATCTTCCTTTATTTCGTGTTTTGTAACACTGAGCAATTTGATTAACACAAATCAGCAGGACAAAAAATGAAGTTGCTTTTCTGTGGGGAGAAAAAATCAATGAGAAGAATCAAGGTTGAGTAAATATCTTACGGATACTCAGGGGAGATAATATTCCAATTTCCAGAATTTAAAGGAAAATTTTTAGAATTAGTTGTTTTCTAAAACATAAAGTTACTTTTATTTTGTACCTTAAATGACATTGAAATTATGGGGCACATGTAAGAGTAAATAGTTCACACCTAAGGTCTCAAAAGTGCTTATAGTATGTTTTTTACTTGATAAGATGTGGACATTTAAAATAAAATAATATCTTTACGAAACTATTTGCGTAAGTGATTCAGATAGAGTTGGCATCTAAACCAGATTTGGTGGTTTAGGCAATCACACTGGAAAAGAATCAATGCCTGCAAGTGTGTAGCCATGGTGGTGCACCACTCAGAGATGCCTCCAAGGGTGAACCTGCTACAAGGAGTGCACATGGCCAACAGCCCCTGATTGTGCCGACTTTGGGATCTGCCTCAGCTTTTGAGCAGATGTCAAGCACTTGCAAGGCAGCCTCCTGCCAATGACTGAGCAAAGCAGCAGTAGATGGGCTTGCAGTTTATTTCTGGACAGTGAGATGCTCCTCTTTGGGCCCTTCTTGTGCTGGAGCTACTCATTGGGCTAGCCGAGGCTTTCCCAGGGCTACACCATGGTCTGAGGCTCTCCTCCCTGATCTTTCTTCCTTCCCTCGCACCTTTGCAAGGTGTCAGAACTCCATCATGGTCTAAAAGGCTTTTCCTAACTGCTCTTGTTTCTTTTCCCCTTTCTCTTTCAAGTCACTCTCCCCACTTAATGTCTTGCACTCCTAGCGCTGTCTTGGCATCTGCTTCTGGGAGGACTCAACTAGTTTATTGCATTATCTTTTACTTTGTCATATCAGGGAGCCCCCAGGGAAGATGTGGGAAGATAATAATTAAGCTTGCTTTTATTGTTTTTCTTTTATTTATATTTTCCCCATTAATACCAATTTTTGCTTTTTAGGAAGATATGACATACTCTAGGTCATTCCTTGTCTCCGATTCCTGCTTTTCAGATTTCTGCTTTGGCTAGGTTACATAGATTCTTTCTGAGAGAGAATTTAGCAACTTTCAGGTTAACACTAACCTTTTGATTCAGTGTGAACAGCAACCGTTTGATTTTTAAAAAGTATACATCTTTAAAACATAAATTTTTTATGACAACTAAAAAAACTACAAATTTTTATCAACTATTTTCCAATTCTTCCTTGAAGTCCTCTGATGCAGAATTGGTTTCTACCAAATATAACAGATTTATATTCTCTAACCACAACATATTTAGAGAGGAAAGATTGTGACGGTGAATCTGAAAACAACTGAGACGAAGTTGGGATGGGTTCACCCAAATCCAAGTTTTCCTCAGATAGGAATACCAGGGCTTTCCTGCGCACAGGGCTCATTGTCAATGAATCCTCACAATTGCCAACCTTTTAGTGTCCATGTGTGATTTTTATCTGATTTTTGTTTTATAAGCCTTACAAGACCCATTATCCTTCCTTCTTATTTCTCAGCTGAACAGAATCCCGACATAAGTTTGGCGTCATGAACCCATGACATCAACATAGTCAGGTTGAGCATGAACACTGTGCTGTGGTGACAGGGAGCCTGGTTTCTTCCTGGTTTTGGCCTTAGCTCTATGTGTGACCTCAACCAAGTCACTCAAGCTGTTACAGTCTCTCTATGTGGATGAAATGAAGGGTTTGAAATAGCTACTCACTGTAGCTCTGAATGGCTATAATTCTATGAAACTAGAAAAGAATAAAATGTGTTTATAGTCGTTCTCTGACCCTACCTTTCCTTCTTTAATAAACAAAACACAATCCTAAAACACGTTTGCTTTTTCAAAGACAGTTTTTGCTTTATTCACACTCCTTCCTCTGCTTTGTGGGATGATCTCAATGAATTTCTGAGGAATTGAGAAGACCAATTTCCAAATCATCTGGAGTAATTAATTCCAGTGGTTGGAGTTAATTATGATGAGGCAATTCATAAAGTATACAGTAGGAAAAAAGCAGCAATTGATGAGACTTCATCTGCAGTGAGATTTTTTTCAAAAGCATTCTTCTGGCAATGCATTTCAAAGTTAAACATATGTGTGCTTCAATGGTGGGAAAATAGTTTACGAGGGTATCATTAGGTACGGGTTTGAATTATGTGCATATGGCCCTATGTATATTTTAACAGATACGATACATGCCTAATTGGTGTATGACATGGGAAAATTAATGACTATAGCAGAGACCTCAACTCTATCATGTTTTTTATACTATTTACTGTAGTATATTTACCAAAAAATCCATTAGTAAAATGGCATTATATTATGAAATAATTTTAATATAGATACGAAAAATTAACAGGAATATGTTGAGTATTAAAACAATAATTTGGGAAGCACTCTGTATTATAAAAATAAAGAATTTGTAATAATACAATAACAGGCTGTATTTCTGTTTTATGATTCTGATAATAAAGCACTTAAGTTCCACTTTCATGGTTTATGCTGTTATCAGAACCCCCTGACATAATTAGATGGCCTTGTTTTAGATAATTACTTATATTTCCTTATTGCATAGCAAAAATCCCACTGGAAAAATCCTCAATATTTTAAACGTAAGAGCTATATTGCTGGAATAGGCCAAGAGAACTGGAAATCAAGTTTATTCATAATACAGGGGCCAGGATTTTTGCAAGCTGAGTAAAAATGATAATACCACTCTCTTTCATTTTTCCTTTTTTTATATTTCACAAATTGATTTTACTTTCATCATTTCTCTTATATTATTCTCTCACCACTCCTGTGAGGTAGTTGTCATTAACCACATTTTATAGATGGGGAAGTTCATGCTGAGGGGTTGTGGTCAGATTAAGTGGTGGAGCAGAGATTCAAACAAATACCCATCGTCTTACTCTAAAACTCCATTCTACTCACAACTTTTGAAATAACAAGAAAAACAATCTGGTTAAGAAGCATCATGAGTATGGTATGTTTTGCAATGTTGTGTTTAAAAGTTTATTATTAAAATGTATTTCTGATCCTTTCTCAGAAATGCCTGTACTTCAGCTTCCACCTTGGAGTTAGATGCCTGGGTTCTAAGTCAGGTTCTGTTATCAACTGACTTTGCATCCTTAGCCAAACAACTTGTCAACTCCAAAAGGTGGTGGTGGTGGCAGGGTTTGGACAGTTGAGGAATGGGGGGATTGAAATCTTTTTCTAGATCTAAAGCATCTGATTCAAATTTTGTTAAACTAAAATTAACATACTGCTGACTGATTGATGATATCATTGTCATTTATGACACCATACTGTAATGTTATAGGATGCAATCAATCACTCAGAAAGTTTCCTTCAATAAGGACAAGCTAAAATAAGCTTGCATAAGATATTTATTTAGAAAATTATTATATCTGGAAAGTTTTTCTCTAAAATATCTTATATAAATAGGGCTAAACTTAGCCTACTCTGAAGTAAGAAAAAGAAAAGAAAAGAGAAATAAACAGAAAAGAAGGGATAGGGAAAAAAAGGGAAGGAAAGGAAAGGAAGAGAAGAAAAATTCTCAAACAGATTAATTTACCTAGTCTTAATAATTTTCATATTTTTTATTAGGTTGGTGAAATAGTAATCGTGGTTTTTTCATTACTTTTAATACTAGTTTAGGATCAAAATCTATAGACATTTTTTAGTTATGGTGAGTAGGAAAACAATCTCACCAGTCATTTGACATTAACATAAGCATGCTTGCTCACATTTACTGTGCTAAATTATATAGAATTATCTAGAAATGGTACAAATGTATTTGCAATTGAAAATGCAAGTGTAGCTCAAATAATCAAATAATTGTAAAAATACTGCCCACACCTGATAAATAGATAAATTTGGAACTAATTTCAAACTTTGTTGTAAATACAAGCATTCAACTTTTGCTCCTGAATGTCTGTGACATTTCAGGTAAAAAGTTGTCAACTAAAACATTTCTATTTTATATTTCAGCCCAAGTTACATATGTTTCTTGTCTTATGCATTTACAACAAGCCCTGCTCAACTTTGTCCTAAGGAAAAAAAAATCAATGTCTTAATGACAGCACTGTTTATTATGGACTAAGCATTTATGTATATTATTTACTTCTATCTTCTAAACAACCCTGCAACTCAGGTATTGTTGTCTCAATTTTGCTCATAAGAAAAATGAGCTTAGTAGTATTTGCCTGCCTCTCAAGGTCAGTTGGTTTCATTAACCACAAAACCTACTGTCCAGTTTGTATCTTATCACTGATTTTAGTAATTTATGCATTTATATAGTAGGAAATATGCATACCAGTGTGGTGGAAATCTCTCTGTAGTGGTTTTCCTGGAGCATAGGGGAATTGCAGATGTGTTCATGAGTAGTTATCAGAAATAAAAAATTTTCCCCTAAGAGGAAAATTCCTTTATATTTGGGGATGGGTATCCATTAGTTATCTAAACTGACGCCCTTTTGTGTTCATTTATATTTTCTGTATTCCTGCCCATCTCAAACTTTTCTGGGCTTCCTCTCACCCCCCAGCACATGCCCAATTTTTCTTGAGAGAAGGCATGACCTGGGACATTTGCCTATTTTATATACAGAACTATAAAGATAACGATACCCTCCAGCAAATGAGGAAACCTGTGAGCTGTAAATGCCTGTGTCTCCAACTAATTCACAGAATTCCCTCCAAGGGAGGGACTTATTTTGCATTTGAACTCCAAAACACCTTTCAAGATTGTTAAACTTAACACCAGCCTGAAAATCCCAGTCATGCTGGAGATCAATTAACTGCTTCCAGAGCTCTGCTAGCAACCCTTTAAGATGTTTGCATTTTAGAGTAATTTGGCCATTATTACATTTGCATCAAATGAAAACACATCGTTATTTTGAGTGATAGGATGTTCAGTTAGAATACTCAAACCCTCTAGAAGCTTACTTCTTTATCTGCTTACCTTATCTAATGGTCAGATGCCTTTTTCACGTGGCTTTTTTTCCCTCTGTATCAGTGTCGAATCTCAGCTTGTCTTCCTCCGTACACTTGTTTTATTTGATTTCATTCTTTCCACTACATGATTGCTTCCCACATTCCCACATTAGGATTTATATGCTCTGAATATCCCACTCTTACATTTTTCAAGCCAACTTTCTCCTGTTGCATCAAAATTTATTACTTGACTACTTGATTACCTAATTATTTGCCATTAACTTTAACATTTTAAAATAACAATCTTTTATGGCAACAATTGGAGCTCATTGTAGAAGATTTATACAATTAGATAAGGAGTAAACAGAAAATAAGAATCAAGGCAGTATCAGCCACCAGAAATAAACACTATGGTGTTGTATAGTTTTCTTTATATTCACGCATATTTTTATTCTCAAATACTACAATAATAAATTATGCTGTACAAACTGTTTTGTAACCGATGCCTACAATATAACATGAATATATTTCTATCTTCCTATTCTTTTTCAGCCTCATTTGCAAGGGTTTTATAATTTTTTTCTTATATGGATATATACAGTTTATCCAAGTAATTCCCTGTTGTTAGGCTTGAGATTATTTCCATGTTTTTGGGTATTTTAAACAAGCTTATGATAAACAACCTTGATAAATAAATCCTTGGCACATCTATAATTTCCTCAGAATAAATTTGTAGAAGAGGGATTACTGGGATATAGCTTGTACACAATTTTAAGATTACAAAAATAGATATATTTTTACAAAATTTCCTCCAGCATAATTGTACAAATTTAGTCTCGCTAATGGTGCTGATGGTTTCTGCATTACTATTTTTATCATCTCCAAATATTACCAGTTTTAAAGTTAATTTGCTATGTAAATATTCAATGCTTTTACTAGCATTTATTGTAATATCTGAAAAAAAATGCACTGACAAATTTTCCTGATCTGTCTTCATATATGTGTGTGTATGTATGCATGTTTATTGATTCTTCATGTTCTTTACTCACTTATTTGTTAGAGTATGAGTTCTTTCTTTCTAATTAATTTGTAAGGACATTTCCTGTCCCACAACTTTAATGTTGTGTTTGTTGTAAGTATTTTTTCTAGTTTGCAAAAAGTCTATCAATGATTGTATTTGTTTCAACAGTTCAAAAACACGTGAGGTCATCTTTCCTTTAATGCAATTTTTATTTTGATATCACAATTATCAATATATTTTTGACCCTTGTATACATTTTAAACTATAGTACAGGTTCTAGTATGTTTGTGTTTTACTTATAAAAAATATAGATTTGCATTATTTAAAAGAGTTTGATGTAGGATTTTTCTTCTCAGTCAGCTTGCAAGCTGGGGACCTCTGGCTGGCAATGCCCAGCCTAGGCCCCACTCAGCCTTGCTGGTGTGCCCCAGCTTGCCTGTGTTATAGCTTGTACCTGCGTTCAGTGGTCCTGAGCTCTTGTACCACACCCAAGAAGAATGAGGATATGCTGGACTTTGAAGGGTAAGGAGGGCAGAGAAGAATTTTATTGAGCAATGAAACAGCTTTCAGTGGAGAGAATGCGGGGGTGGTTCCCTTACCTGGAGGTGGGAAAGTACCCCCTGTGGCTGGGTCCAGGACCTCTTACAGACTCCGAATGGGGGAGTGTATGCTGATTGGCTTGTGAGTATGTAAAAAGGTTAAAGCGAAGATACCACTCAAAGGTGGCCACAACAGTGTAGAAAAGCAATTAGAAAAGGGTAGGTATATGCAAAATAAGTAAAGGGTGGGGCTCAATCAGAGGAAAGTGCAACAAACGGGAAGACAAGTTCTCAATTCAGTTGGAAGATTTAACTTGTAGCTTGGCTTTCAGGCTTTAAACTGTCTTCAGCTTGTAGGCGGGGTTTCACTGCGGAAACACCCTTATCTGCCCAGGCATATTTGGCTGCCTCCTACCTCTCTCAAGTTCAGAACAAAACAACAGATTAGAAGGTCATAGAGAAAGAGGCAGAGGAATCTCCCCTGCTACCTTTCCCGTACCCACAAAATGCTTCTGGGCTGGCGGGGAAACTTTGATGCTGATGGGACATGATCTTAGAGGAGGTCAGGAATAGAGGCTCATCTTGCCCAGTCATGTGGGTAGAATTGTCGTCAGCATCTGGAGCGGAAGTGACAAGGAAGCAGGGTGCAAGCCTGGCGAGCACTATTTGTTTCCTGTTCCCCTGCCAGTGGTTCAGCACATGAATATTGCCCAACTATAGAGGGTTGCTTTCCTTTTAGGATCATCTCCCATACCCCAGATTTCACTGAGTCCCATCCAAACTGAGTGTGAAGACCCCACCTTTCAAAGTTACCACTCTGGAAAAGAGGAAGGTGCCATTGACACCCAGAGGAACCGAGTGGTATGGAAAGGAAAACGAGGTACAACTGTGTCATGGGAAAACCCATTCTGAATGCTTTCTGTGTCATGTCCGTCCCACTTAAACATCTTTTCTGGCAAGAATTGGTCTTAGTCATGATGATATCTTCAATGCCTGAAGTGTAGTAGGAACTCAGTTTCATAGAAATTCATTAAACATGGTACATGAAGGAATTGTGTTGCTTTAAAATCTGTCACCATATTTAATTACTTTCTGATGTCTGCTAGATAATGATGATACAAATTGTGGGTTATTAAAAGAGTGTGCAATTTACTTATTTTTAAAAGATAAGAATAACATGATAATTGGGGCTATGTATAGTTTCAGTGTATCATCTCAACCTCTTAATTTTATTTTTTTTTTTATTTTTATTTTTGAAGACAGAGTCTCATGCTGTTGCCCAGGCCGGAGTGCAGAGGTGCAATCTTGACTCATTGCAACCTCCACCTCCCAGGCTCAAGTGCTCCTCCCACCTCAGCCTCCTGAGTAACTTGCACCACAGGTGGGGACCACAGGTGTGCACCACCATGCCCAGCTAATTTTTGTATATTTAGTAGAGATGGGGTTTTGCTATGTTGACCAGGCTGGTCTCAAACTGCTGGCCTCAAGTGGTCTGCCCGCTTCGGCCTCCCAAAGTGCTGGGATTACAGGCATGAGCCACTAAGCCTGGCCCTCATCCTCTTAATTTTATTGAGCAAAGATGAGCATGTCATTTTAAAACAAACGAAAGAGGCCAGAGGAAAATAAAATTGTAAATAATTATTGGGTATCTGCTATGTGCCAAGCACGATTGTACATGCTTTATGATTAATATATCATTTTTCTTCACTACTATTGTTTTGGTTCACAGTCAAAGCTACCAGTTTACGTATAAGGAAATTAGGGCACAAAGAAGTTTAGACAAGCATTTTTAAAAAGACGAGAGGAGTGACTTAGAATTTGTGTTTAAAAAGTAACAGGAGACCAACTGGATATAGAAATTGAGATGATATAATTAAAGTCAATTACATTTTGCATTCGAATATTTATTATCACCTCTGTGGCTAGAACTATGCTAAGTAGCGAGAGGGAACCACGTTACTGGGCTGCTATACAGAAGTATTTATACCACAGTTTTAAAGATAACCACTGACCTACACTAGCATTTGATAATCAAAAGATAGGATAAATGTGTATTCCAATAGTCAACAAGAAAGTTAGTGTATGGAGGAGTTTCCAGTCTGTTTGTGGAGAACAGGTAAAAGCACACACAAACACACACACACACATGCACACACAAGCAAGCTGTTTTTATTTGTAAAGAGCTTCAGTTATTGTTTTATCAAAAACGTAAATCATTTGAACAGTACAGGAGAATCAATAATCTGATAAGCAAGTTGTAAGCAAGTTCCAAAAGATACTATGACATTAAATATTCTAGGTTGTTCAGCAGGAATGAAGTCAATGTGTTGCCTTTGGTTTGGATAAGGGAGGGTTGGGCCTTTAAGGCCTTTGTGGAGTTTTGAACATTTGGAAGGCAGTAAAAGAAGAGAGACTAGACGATGGATGGGAAAATAACAATCTTTGCTATTGATGGGGGAAAATTTGAGAATCACAACTTAAATAAAGCATGATGACCCTAAATAATAATATGTCGAGTAGAATATTCATTATTGACTTCATTACCTCATATGGTAATTGTGAATATTAAATAAGATAATACTTAAGAAATCTTAGCCATGATGCTTGATTATTATGAACATATTTACTTTAAATGAAGTAATGCCTATAAAGTGTTGGACAGAGCAAATGCTTGAGAAATATTAGCGATGATTCTTTGCTGTTATGAAAATGTTTTATTCTCTGTGACTTTTTACTTCTGCTTCATAAGTTATATGAATACAATTCTATGCAGAGGTTTTATTTCTCATTTACATAATCATTACAGGTTTAACCTTAAGGAAGATGGCAATGTTTTCTAATCATGTCGCATGAAACATCATTTATGAAGAATGTTTTGGGAAGCTCTAGCAGATGATAGTATTTATCTGCCTTACTGGACCGCTCTATTTTATAACAGGTTGATTCATGAAGGTTTGCTGGAGTCAAAGTTGCTATAATGTACGTCCAATATGTGTAAAACTATTTGAGAAATCTTGGTTAATGTCATCTATCTCACATTCTGGAAGACATAAAAATAATAATGAATATAAAAGAAAGCAAACTTTCAAAATCTGCTGTGACTTAGAATTATAGAATCATTGAATTTGGGGCTGGAAGGATTTTAGAGGAGAAACTGAGGCTCAGAGGGTGCAGAATGAGTATGTGGCTTATGGAAATTCACATACAGATAACAGCATTTATTATATTTTGTCTCATGAAGTCATAACAAGTTGAACATAAAAAGCTTTTGATAGACATAGCTCTGTGCTTCCTTTTTATAATGTAAATGTCATTAAAACAGTTATGTTGTGGTCTCCACTATAACAAGGAAACATAATATTTGTTAGATGAATTGAGAAAAAATAATGATTTGATACCAATAGTTAGGATATAGGGCTGATTTTCTATTTGTTGTCTCATTTCTGCCTTCCTGAGATTCTCCTCTGTACTTGTTTTTCAATGAAACTCAGAATAGAGCCTTGACCTTCTCTCGTTTCTTGGACTTATTAGCTGGAGGTAAGAATACAAAAGAAAAGTAAGACTATAGAATGGTTTCCTCTTGACTTCATTTTAGAATCAATGACACTTTGTGAATGGCTATGTGACATCAGCAGATAACTTTGGTTATCTGCTATCCACATAACCATTCCCAAAACACTTAGAACTTTGGTTTTGCTATCCTTAAATGGGATTAAAAGATGTACCTACCTCACTGTGTTGCTGAGGCTTAAATGAGGTAATACTTTTAAAAAGATTACAGAGTACACATAGAGTGTGCACTCATTATTCTTCCTATAAGTAGTCTTATTATTACTATAATAATTGGCATCCGCCTGACACATACAAGGGATTTTGTTGAGTTGAAAGGTGTCAGATGTGTCACAGATGTCCTCATGTTCTGTGGTAGGGACCATTGTATGACTATCTAATCTTTTAAAAATTCCTGAATTTCAGTTTGTGTGTGGGAAATATGCCTAGGAAACCTAATAACATTGGACGCATATGATGAAGTCCTTGTCCTTTAAACTTGCATCGAGAAGTGCCAATGAAGAGAGACTAAAAGGAAATAAAGTGTGCATTTGAAAATTTCCTAAGTAAGGACGGATTTTATCCTTCCAGGTTGATGCGATTTGGCAAATCTGTGCCCTTTTAATGCTTCTCACCACTCTCAAATTACAGTGGGAGTAAGTTTGAAATTGATCACTCTGACTTATAGTCATAAAGGTAACAGAGTGAGTCAGAAAACCTAAAACAGGACTCCTTTTTAAACACCAGTTTTCCTAACGTGCATTTTTGTCTCCAGTTCCTTTGGCCACTCTGTAATCACTAATGAGCTCTTCTGGCAGTTGTAAGTCACGTGTCATGTGACAGATTTTCCCGTATGATTTTCATTAAATGCTTTGGAATCCTGGGACAGAAAGAAATTATGTAAATATAAGATTTTATTACTGTTTTGTTTTTATTACTTTTTCTCCTCTGGTTTTTTATCGCCTCATGTAATACAGGTAAATATGGTGATCCCATGTTGAGATGGGGGTTTGTATTCTAATGCCTCTGGTCTCATACTTTGCATTCAATTCATGTTAATTTAATTATCCATGATTTCTTAGGCAAAGAGAGGAATGTAGACTCCATGCTGTCTGCAACTACTTCAGTCATTCCTTTACTGCCCGTGACACCATGTGAGACCTGCAGATGCTAAACAACCTCTCCCTGCACCAGCTCAAACAAAAAATGCTAACCATATGCAACTCCAACCTGTTTATCCTTAAGCAATGTAAAGCCATGCAGTGCTACAGACGGGCAGTGGGGGAGAGCACAGAGCTGCCACTTCTCACAGGGTTGCCTTGTGAGAGAGCAGAGCATGGAAGCACAGGAATTTAGGGCAGGGATGGTTGAGCTGGGTTCTTTTCTTTAAACTTTTCTTAGTGATAAAGACAAGAGCTCCTCTGAAATTTTATTAGTATGTGTAGAATTGATGAACTGTTACTTAAAAGGTTAGCCCCTGGATTTGAGATTGGGAGTCTGAGGTGTTTTGGGGACTGTGGATTCTGAATTCCTAAATACTCTGAGACATGATCTAATAGCTACTGGTAAGAATTGAGAGTTTATCAAGAAAAAATAAAGAGTTTTAATTCATTTTAGCTCATATTTAATTTCAATGATAGTTTTCTGTAGAACACTATTTTTGGCATAGATCTTTTCAAAGCATTCTTCACTTTGGCAGCTGAAATTTCTGGAAAATAATCCTAAGAAATTATTAAATATAGAAAATTTAAAGGGCACTGTAAAATAAAAATTAGAAAATAGAAAGGATAGAAAAATAACTCAAAATGATATTAGAATGTAAAGTTATAATCTCAGTTTTTTCTCCCACACTTATTTATTCATATTTAATATTTCTCCCCCTTTGAGCTATAAAACAATATAGTCAAATTGAAGAGTATTTTGGAAAAGAATAAAAAAGAATGCTTTACTACTCCAATTTATTATTTCCTTTGTGCATATTCTTGTTAAGATTTTCTTCCTCTGCAACCTCCTCACCCTTGATATACCCATTACCTGAGAGATACAAACAGATCTGGTGAGATAAGCTTAGGGAAATCTTTCTAAACATTCCAAACAAATAGCCATATAAATATTAGAGACAGGGAGGTGGAAATCATAATTCTTCAATTTAGTGAAAAAAAATTGTACATTTTCTAGTTAAATCCAGTTTGTTTAGGGGACCTATTTTCAGTCATCTCCCAGGTACTTATTCCTATGGATCATGGCGTGTACCTGCCAAACTGAATCTAAATTGAATGAAACTATCTCTATCTCTGTCCGAAAAACAATCCTGTGAGTCCGCACTACTTATTCATCTTTAGTGGTCAAAACCTTGTACTATTGGCCAGGCACAAAAGACAGATGGGAAGTAAAAATATAAAGAGAAGGCCAGGCGCGGTGGCTCACGCCTGTAATCCCAGCACTTTGGGAGGCCGAGGCGGGAGGATTACCAGGTCAGGAGATCGAGACCACGGTGAAACCCCGTCTCTACTAAAAATACAAAAAATTAGTCGGGCGTGGTGGCGGGCGCCTGTAGTCCCAGCTACTTGGAGAGGCTGAGGCAGGAGAATGGCGTGAACCCAGGAGGCGGAGCTTGCAGTGAGCCGAGATCGTGCCACTGCACTCCAGCCTGGGTGACAGAGCGAGACTCCGTCTCAAAAAAAAAAAAAAAAAAAAAAAAATATATATATATATATATATATATATATATATAAAGAGAAGCTATAGTTCTTACTATATATATATAAAGAGAAGCTATAGTTCTTACTTCAGGCAAGAGTATCCATATCTGAATAGATACTCTCAGAAAGTAGTGGTTAAGAGCTCAAGTCATGGAGCCAGACTTCTTGGTTTAGAATACCAGCACCTCCACTCACTAGTTCTATGACCGTGGGCATGGTACATAACTTTGCTGAGACTCAGGTTTGTAATCGGAAAAATTAGGATATGATTAGAATCTAACTAATTGGACCAGCATGAGGAACAAGTAGGCTGATGCATGTAAAAATACCCAGCAAAGAGCCAGACATACATATTATTATTGATATTATACTTAATATTTTACATTGTCATCACATTTCAAATACTGTGCAGGATATTTGATCACAACTAAAATCAAACTGGTAGTCAGCAACATATAAAAAAGATTATGCACTATGACCAAGTAGGATTTATCCCAGGAATGCAAAGCTGGTTTAGCATCTAAAAAACAATCAGTGTAATACATCATATTAGTAGAATAGAGAACAAAATCCATGTAATTATCTCAATAGATACAGGAAAAGCACTTGAAAATATCAAACACCCTTTCATAATAAAAACACTCAACCAACTAGCAATAATAGGAAGCTTCCTCAACCTGATAAAAGGCATCTCAGTAAAACCCACAGCTAATATCATACTTACTGGTGAACCGTAGTACACTTTTCCTGTAAGATCAAGACAAAGATGTCTACCCTCACCACCTCACTTCAACATTGTGCTAGAGATCCAAGCCAGAGCAACTAGGCAAGAAAAAGAGTTAAAAACCACCCAAATTTTAAGGAAAGAAGTAAAACTACCTTTGTGATAGATTATATGATCTTATGTAGAAAATCCTAAGGAATCTATGTCAAAAAAAAGAAGTAATAAACAAGTTCAGTAAGGTTGCAGGTTAAAAGATCATGATACATAAATCAATTATATTTTTATATATTAGCAATGAACAGCCTGAAAGTAAAACAATTTCATTTAAAATGACATTATATGTAATAAAAATAATTTAGAAATAAATTCAACAGAAGTGCAAGGTCTGTACCCTGAAAACTGCAAAACGTTGGAAGAAATAAAAGAAGACTTGAATAAATGGAAAGATATCTCATGTTCATGGATAGCAATACTTAATATTGTTAAGATAGCAATACTACCCAAATTGATCCACAAATTCAGTGCAATCTCAGCTGCCTTTTTTGTTTCTGCAGAATTTGAAAAGTGGATCTTAAGATTTGTATGAAGATATAAGGGATCCAAAAGAGTGAAATCAATTTTGAAAAAGATGAAAAAGCTTGGAGGACTCACACTTCCCAGTTTCAAAACTTACTACAAAGCTACAGTAAACAAGACTATAAGGATAGAAATAGAGATCAACAAAATAGAATTGAGAGTTCAGAAATAAACCCTACTTATCAAAATATTTATATAGACCTTTTCTGAAAGGAGATATATGAATGGCCAGTAAGCATATGAAAAGATGCTCAACATCACTATTCATTAGGAAAATGCAAATAAAAATCATGAGATGTTGCCTCACATCCAACAGAATAGCTAAAACAAAAACAAAAGCAACAACATAAATCATATAGACAATAAAAAGTGTTGGTGAGACTGTGAGAATTTGAAGCCCTCATACACTACTGGTGTAATAATGCAGCCATTTTGGAAAAGAGTTTGGAATTTTCCCACAAGTTTAAACCTCATGAACTGCCTTTTTACTCCAAGGAATAAACCCCAAAGAAATGGAAATTTATCTCCACAGAAAAACCTGGACATAAATGTTCATAAAAGCTTATTTCTGATAGCCAAAAAATTAAAGCAATCCAAATGCCCTTCAACTGATGAGTAAACAAAAGTGGTACAGCCATACAGTGAAATATTATTTGACAACAGAAATGAGTGAATTTGTGATATATACTACAATATGGATATATATGCCTAATAAATTGACTAAAAGTATTTCCTCATAAAAAATCTTTTATTCTATTATCTTACAGAACGAAGAGGAGATTTCTACATATAGACAAGGTAAAGTATTTCCTTGGTGCTATACTTTATCCATGATGAGAACATTCTCCTAAGTGAAAGAAACAAGTCACAAGAGACCAGATATTGTACGGTGTCATTTATAGGAGAGACCCAGAATCGGGAAAATCCACAAAGACATAGGTAGATTAGTGGTTACCAGAGTCTGGGGGAAGGAAAAAAGTGAAGCAACTGCTAATAACTGTGGTACTTCTTTTTGAGAGACCTTTTTTTCTTTTTCTTTCTTTTTTTTTTTGAGACGGAATCTCACTCTGTTACTGAGGCTGCAGTGCAGTGGTGCCATCTCGGCTCACTGCAATCTCCACCTCCCAGGTTCAAGCGACTCTCCTGCCTCAGCCTCCTGAGTAGCTGGGACAACAGGTGCCTGTCACCACTCCTGGATAATTTTTGTATTTTTAGGAGACACAGAGTTTCACCATGTTGGCCAGGCTGGCCTTGAACTCCTGACCTCAGGTGATCCACCTGCCTCGGCCTCCCAAAGTGCTGGGATTACAGGCATGAGCCACCTGCTTGACCGGACATTTTCTTTTTGAGGAAAATGTCCTAAAATCAAGAGTGATGATGGCTGTACCACTAGGGGTATACTAAAAAGCCATGAATTGTACACTTTCACAGGATGAATTTCATTTTGTGTGAATTATATCTCAATAAAGGTGTTAATAAAACAAGCAAAGATCTGGTTGTACATTTCTTTTCATTATTTTGCCTTTGCCCTTGCCTTTTATTTTTTCCAGAGTTTTTGTTCAAAGTCTGTGGAGTACTGGCGAAATCTCCAGTGACTACTCCTTAAGTGTAGTGTATCATCCTTCAGTGAATTCGTTCCCAAGAGTCAACAGTATTATTTGGCTTCTGAAATTTATCAAGGCAACTTGTCAGTGTTGTTGCTTATCCTGCTTAATCACACAACTAAGAAAGAACACTCTGTAATTTTCCATATTAGTTAAAAAAAATCTGTGGTCAGTTAGAGAATAAAAACATCTGGGAGGAGATCTCAGCATGGACACTTCAGTTCTCTGAACCTCAGTGAGCACAGGCTATGCTGACCAAAAGCAGGATGTGGGTTCCATGGGGGACCTTATGTTAGCATTGTATGAGCTGGAGATGGCCAGTGCTGGCCTATACAGAGTCTTTCAGCCAGAAAGCTCAAAGCAGCCTTCTATCATAAGAGGATGTTTATTTAAATTATTTTAATATAGCTTTTAAGGACTAAGAAGATTTATATTTACGAAGCTAAAATGCTGACTAAAAACACTCAAAAAAGCTTTTATTTTTCTATATAATGAAGAGGAGATTTCTTCATATAGACAAGATAAATTCATCCCTGATATTACATTTTAGCTCTAATTTGTTAATTGGCCAGTCTGTAATAGCCTACACTGTAATCATTAAATAATTATACAGTACTTTCATTATGTTCACTGTCTGCAAATAAACGTTTGTGAATAACTGCTATGTTAGACATTATTCAATTTAAAACCAAATGAAAACAACATATATTCTCAGTTTTGTTACTTGTCAGTGAGGAAGTTGGAAAAAAAATTAGAAAATTTTAAAAATCAAAACTACAGGTAAAGGTTAGAAAAGGTGGTATGGCCATGCTATTTCCTCTTGCTCTGGCCCGCCTCTGAAAGGGATAGGAAGGGGATAAAATAGACTAAAAAGAGCAAAGATAAAACGAAAACAGATAGAAGCAGATGAGGGATTTCAACATGTTTTGGAAAATGGCTCTTGGTGGACTCATGAGCATGGAGGAAGATCTTAACGTTTAAGATCTCATAGTGATGAAAGTAACAAAGAGTGAGCTGATGTGCACTTCAGAATTCCTAAGGGACTCAGAACTTGGGATTATCAGTCCAAGACAGGGCAGGGTGGAAGTATTGCACTGAAAATCAGGAATGATTAGAAATATATTAACAATGTCAGAGCCCAGTAAAGTCAGCTTTCTCCACTTTCCCCTTGGCCAGGTGGACTGGGAGCTATCCTCTGAATAACCTAGAAGGGGAAGCCTCAGGACTCAAGAACATTGCTCACCAATGAACAACCCTGTCTAGCAGCATACAGTATTCAATCACACTTAATCACCCTTTACTAAATTATTCTTAAGTATAAATAGAAATTAGAGTAATAACAATCCAGTTTTTGATGGAAGTCTACAAGATGGAGAGAGAGAAAAAAATTAACTTGAAAGAAACAGAGATCATGCTGAGAACAGAAGAAACACTAAAAATTAACCAACCAACCAGCCAACCAACCAACCAACCACCACTACCACCAAATAACCACACAAAAACTCCAAAAGAATAAAAGAAAGCTTTTAAAGCAATATCCTCAGATTTAAAAAAAGGGGGATAGTAAGGCATTCATAAAGAAGCTAAAATATAACCAGAAATTTAAAAACTAAATTATAAAAATGTGAAAATATCTTCAAAAGTAGGATAAAAAGATCAAGGATGGAAAAACAAGAGAAAATATAGATACAAATATTTACATATATAAAATCAATCAAAAAAGTCTAACATCCTACCAATACATGTTCTAGAAAAAGAGAGTGAAGAAAGTAGGGTAGATGAATAGATTAATTAAAAAATACATTTTCCATCCTGGAGAACATGAGGTTTGGAATTCAAGGGGCTCAACACAATAGACAGGAATAAAATGACCATATTTGGCAAAGTATTGGGAATGGCAGGCCCCCAGAAATAGTAAGACTTCAACTTCTGCACATAAACATAATTTTCAACTCATAATTTTCTACCCAATCAAACCATTCGTCAAGATTTTGAATAAGAAATAAATCATTTCCAGATGCCTCTTCCATTGTTTTCTTTCTTTTTTTTTTTTGCAAACTACCAGAGGTTAGGCTTCAGCAGAACCAAGAAATAAATGAAGAAAAGGAAAACATAGCTCTTTGGGAAAATATGTACATTTCATGAAGTTAGGAAAAGAAAATCTCAGATGCTGTCTAGATAGTAGGCTTAAAGAAGCACCAGTTTAGAGTGAAGAAGGAAAACCGGTGTTTCTAGGAAGAAAATTTCCAGAAAAAAAGGTGGATCAGGGTGAAAAGAGAATTGCTAGTGCACCAGCTATGTTTGGAAATTTGAATAAAAAACTACTAGTTTTAAATGTATGGTGGCTTCAGAGGAGCAGTTGGAAAAGTTATGAATTCGTTTCCAAAAAACTACTCAAATAACAAAAAACGGCAAAAATAAATTCCATCAACGGCAATTGTACAAGGAAGGAAATGTAATCACAGTAATTACCTGATACCACAGTACATAGTAATGTGAACATTGATTTTTGATTTAACTCTTTTTTGTTTTAATTATATTGAATTGGGGAGAAGTGGCAGATATAGAAAGTCAAAAGTGATAAAGACATTGTGGCCTAACCAAATTATCAGAGATAAATATTAAGAGAAGTAGTTAAAAGAGGGAATGATGGTCTTTAAAAAGGAGAACTGGGAAAGGGTAGGGCAAATTTCTGTTTGTTTTCATCATAACTCTTTAGTTATTTTAGTTATTTTACTATAACTTGCTAGCATATTATGATTCATTAATATTATTATAAAAGTCTATAAAAGATTATAAGGTAAACTTTAACTTGCAAAATCATATAAAATTATGGTAAAGAAAAAAATTACAAATTGAGTCAATTTTGTTTCAGGCTGATTATTTCCTTTTCACTCGATACATGATGAGCAGTTTTATTTTCTCAGACCATATAGGAGCCAGGGAAAAAAGACCTGTATAAGCCAAAGGATGACCATGATGAAATGAATCTTTTCAAGCCATAGATCTATGATTTGCATGCTCTAAGAAATGGGCAGCCAAAACAATTTTCTAAACTCAGTAATGATAGAGAGGACCATAACTTGAACTGATATGTATCTGAAATAGCGTAACATCATGTAACCAGCAGCATTACTTACAAGCCGATTAGATATCAACCAACTGCACCACAGTTTAGGAATGTAGATGAGGAAATAGATGGGAGGCTATTCCACTTACCATTACAGTCCTTTCCTTTGTATTCCAGAGAAACAGCGGCTTATTGAAAGGAAAGCAGATGTCCAGGAGCAAAAACAAACAAACAAAAAACAAACAAATGAACAAAAACAGAAAAAACTTCCCAAAAAGTAAAGAACCACAGCTTTATTCAGTAGCTCCTCAATTAAAATAGTCATCTTCTTAATTGTGCCATCTTCAGAAGCAGCCATATATACTGTAGTTAAGAGGTACATGATGAGCAATTTGGGGTCCAATCAAGATGATAGGATTCATCTACATGGCAGCCCTAAAAAATTCTGGAAGAGAAAAATGGTGGAAAGGTAAATGATTCAGAGGGTTAGTGCACTCAATTGTATAAATGAAAATGGAGGATTCCAGTGCAATCAGGAAAATACATCATTTTAAAATTTTTGGTTGACAGGTTTGTCAATCTTGTGCAAAGGAAATTTAGTAACCAACTCAATTTGCCAAATGTTTATGACTGCTTCCTATGTTTATAGGAATACAAAGTTGAAAAAGGCATATTTCACATAAGGAATTTAGGGAAGAAAAATAAGTCTGATTTATTATTATTATTATTATTTGAGACAGTCTTGCTCTGTTGCCCAGACTGAAGTAAAGTGGTGCCATCTTGGCTCACTGCAACCTCTGCCTCCCTGGTTCAAGCAATTCTCCTGCCTCAGCCTCCTGAGTAGTTGGGATTATAGGTGTGTGCCACCATGCCCGGCTTAATTTTTGTATTTTTAGTAGAGACTGGGTTTCACCATGTTGGCCAGACTGGTCTCGAACTCCTGGCCTCAAGTGAACCATCCACCTCAGCCTCCCAAAGTGCTGGGATTACAGGTGTGAGCCACAACGTCTAGCTAAGTCTGATTAATTATTGCTAGGAAGAATAGTATAAGACCCAATTTATTATTATTTTAAACAGTCAGTGAACCAGCTTAAGTAGATACTCAGCAAATACTTATTGAGCACTTATTTATTTACTGCACTTGAAATCCATACTTGAAAGATGAAGATGAGGAAGAAACTGAGTAGACTTGGAGAGAAGTGAATAAACATTTACTGGACATTTATTATGATTCAGGTACCTGCTAGATGCATTACATAAATACTTCATTTAAACCTCGCATCAATCCTATGCGATTGTTGCTGTTTCTCAGATTTTACAGAGGAGAAAACTGAAGCATAAAGCGTTAGGTATTTTGCCACAGGTCATGCAGCAAGTAAGTGGTGGAGTTAGGATTGGATCCTAATCGGTTTGATCCTATTTCCACTCTCCAAGGCCAGTCCTCACGCTGGGTAAAGTCGGCTATGATTTAGAAAAACGAGGGCACAGGGCACTGTAATTAGTCTTTTTAAATATAAAGTTAAATGAATTTACTTGGATAAATATTCATTATTCTTAGATTATGTTCTTCCTGTATGCATGTGTGTGTGTTCCATTGCCCAGGTGAGGATATTTTGGTAACAGAAGATAGTGCTTTCTTTCTCTCTCTCTCTCTTTCCTTCCCTCCTTCCTTCCCTCCTTCCTTCCTTCCCTTCTTCCTTCCTTTCTTCCTTCCTTCCTTCCCTTCTTCCTTCCTTCCTTCCTTCCTTCCTTCCTTCCTTCCTTCCTTCCTTCCTTCCCTTTCTTTCTCTCTCTCTTTCTTTCTTTCTTTTTGACGGAGTCTCACTCAGTCACCCAGGCTGGACTGCAGTGGTGCGATCTCTGCTCACTGCAACCTCTGCCTCCTGGGTTCACGCCATTCTCTTGCCTCAGCCTCCCAGGTAGCTGGGACTACAGGTGCCCGCCACCACGCCAGGCTAATTTTTTGTATTTTTAGTAGAGACGGGGTTTCACATTATAGACAGGATTGTCACGATCTCCCGACTTCGTGATCCACCCACCTCGGCCTCCCAAAATGCTGGGATTACAGGCGTGAGTCACTGCGCCCGGTGAAGATAGTGATTTCTTAATACTTCTCTCTATTTATAGATCTATCTGTAGAGCTACATAAATAGCTCTATAGATATATAACTTTTAATGCTTACCTCTATATATTTTATTTATAAATCCATAGGTAAATAGATATATAGGTCCATCTATGGATATGTTTCTACACACATATATGCTTTTACATGTATAATAATGGTCTTATATATATTTTCTCATATATATTTATTTTTATGTATCTTATATATAATTAATGCTCAGATATAGGTGTATGTGTGTATATATAAATGTAAAATTTTATCTTTTTAAATTGGGGATTGGACTAAGTAATATTACATAGGCAAATCCCCACTTAAAAATTTTTACTTGTTATGAAATCTACAAATATAAGAATTATTCAGACATAATAAAAAGATTACTCAGTCATCTTCAGGTATTTTTGATAGCTATTCCTCGAAAGAGAAAGGGTTTGTAAATCACTAGCATTTCATAATTGCAACATACAGTGAAGGGCAAAATTTTTTTTAGATAAAATTTCAGTAGTTTTGATAAAAACCCACAAGAAAGTTACTTCAGTATACAATCGCATGATTAGGTATACTGTCATTATTTGGGACATTTTGAAACAAAACCCTCACATTTGCCAACATTTTCTGAAGAGAAATTTAATGAATAATGGTATTTCCTTATTACAGAATTATTTATTTTTCTTGAAACAGTCTGTCGCTTTCACCAAATTGTGAGAGGAACTTACGTTTTATGGAGAAGAGAAAAATTCAAGATTTTGTTTTCTCTTTCCCATAAACCAAAATGCCACTGTTAGTCAGGACCTAGGCAATGAAGCTTAGTGCTTTGAGAATTTTGGGAGAGTGTGGCTGGAGCGTACAGCACCAAATCCAAAGCACCTTTGTCATTTACTACCATAAGATGTAGTGAAGACAGTTTGGGTCTGGTATGGTTTGAATGTGTCCCCTCCAAAACTCAGATGTTGCCAGTGTGATGGTATTAAGAGGTGGGGCCTTTAAGAGGTGATGAGGTCATAAGGACTCCTTCCTCATGAATGGGATTCAGTTCTTTAAAAAGAGGCTTCACCCAGCATTTGACCCGTTGTCTGTCTGCTTTCTGCCATGTGAAGACAGAGAGTTCTCTCTCCAGAGGATGCATCCCTCACCAGATAATGGAACTTATAGGTGCCTTAATCTTGGACTTCCCAGCCTCCAGGCTGTGAGGAAATAAATTTATATTGTTTGTAATTTACCCAGGCTCAGGTATTTTGTTATAGCAGCACACACATACTAAAACAGTGCCTCTGAGACTTAGTTTTCTCGCATGTAAAATATGGATGTTAACCATGGCCTACTTGAGATAAAGCATGTAAAAACCTTTTCAAACTAGAGCTCTACATGAAGATGGTATGTGAAAAGGAATGGCATGAAAATTTTTAGCTAAGAATTTGTATTTAGTTGATTAGTTATATGTAGTTGATTAGTTGAGAGGGGAGCAGAATATTGACTCAGGAAGTGTGTGTTTTGGTGCAAACACACTAAGAGTCAGAGGCAAGTTTATCTCAAAAGGCTTTGTGGGTTGCCCTCCCCAGTTTCTCCCCCTTTTTTCAAGGACCTCACTTCCAGCTACCAGCTCTCTCCCTTGCTCATTCTGCTCCAGTGGCCTCCTTGCTGATTCTTGAAACTGTCATGTATGCTATGGCCTCAGGGCCTTTGCATTTGCTCTTTCCTTCTCCTGGGAATACGCTTTTCTTAGCCATTCACAAGGCTTGACACCTGACCTCCCTCAGGTCATTATCTATGTGCCATTGCTCATGACCATCTAAAATCACAAACTCTCCATCCCTTTCCACTTTATTTTCCTTTATACCAATCATTACGTCACTTCTGTTACTTATTTTTGTTTGATAATTGTCTGCATTCCTTCCACTAGAATGTGTGCTCCAAAGGGCAGGCCGTTTTTTTTGTTGCATTTACTGTTGTGTCCCTAGATCAGCGCCTGTCACATAGTAGGCACTCTATATATGTATTTGTTGAATGAATGCTAGTGAATGTTGCCTTTTCTTACCACAGAAGAAGCAGCAAAGTATCCAGCCAAAGTTTCTGTTTGCCATCTATTCAATTTAATACTAAGAGATTTGTGCTTGACTGTCTTTGAAGAAATTAAAGAGAAGGCTAAAGAATGTTGTATGGGTCTGTTGTAAAAGCTACCACAAAAGGGTTGCAATTAAAAATAAAATTTGACAAATAATTAGTCTACATTTCTTTTTCTAGTCTACATTATCTTTTTTAATTTTGAGAAAGACATTACAGATTGGTTAAGATATTTCATTTCTGATTTAGCAAATGCATCTAATAGTGATTCCTGTATAAATGTTACTTTTTTCTACTCCTCAAGATATATTGCTGGAAAATTTTGATGAATTTTGAGTCACACAAACCAAATTTTGTAGTTTAGGATACACATAAAATACTGAATCTAAGGGTAGCATTAAGTTTTCTAACTATAAATGTACCCATTAACATTTATTTAATATTTTATTTTTTCTTGTGGTTAAAATTTCTGATATATAACTTCTTTTACCACTTAACACAGCTAGGCAAAAATATTGACACCTCTTTATGGGGGAATTAACAAATATTACATTGATGATGCTAATGTATTTTCTCTGGTATTCAATGGGCTGTACAACTTCACATTTAATAGTTTAATAGTATGACACAACAAAAAAAAATCGGAGTGATAATAAGGACACTTTTTTGTCTCGTATCTCAGAGAGTGAGAGCCTTCAGATTTGGGTGAGTGATGCTATTAGAACAAAGATTTCTTCCATTCTTCTTCTCTATCATTCTAAGCACAAAACGCTTTTCTCATTAAGGTAATAGTTTTTAATCTAGCCCAAATATACTGCCACCTCCCTCCAACTAGTGTAAGAAATATCTTCTGTCCCATGTAGTTTACTTCTGATTAGAGTTGTACCTGAAGGCAGCCCTTCCAGGTACTGAAAGCTGAGGATCCCTAAAGCAGAAGTCACAAGGAAGCAGCTTACATTACATAGAGATGGAGAGTATGGGGAGTAGAGTTGGTCTGCCGGTGTTCAGATAGTGGCCCTACTACTCATTAGCCATGCTATCTTGAGTAATTACTTCATTTCTATGTGTAAATTAAGGTAGATAACAGTGCCTTCCTTAAATACATTAAAATTATTTAAAACCATGCGAGGCCTATGAAAACTGCTCAATAATCATGAGTTTTCATGATTATTTCCCAGTTATAACAGATCTCCCAAGTTCAATATCAAATTAGCTGTTATCTGGACAACACAGACAGTAGTTCAGGCCCAAGCTGTTACTTCCTTAATAATCTGGAGCTTTTAGGAATCAGGCATTTCGTTTGCTTAGTTTATCTGGGTAATACAATGTACCTTGTCATTGAGTTAGTGATGAGGTTAAAGTTATGGTATAAAGATGAATAGGTATCTGGGAGATAAATGGATTGGGGTTGCACCTATAAGTGATACCTAAAGAAACCAATGGGCGGGTAAGCACTATTCAACCCTATTACCAAAGCACGGCATGTGTGGATCCTATGGACAGCTTGTACTAGGAGGAAGCTTTATAATTTGATATTTCACATGATAGGCTGATTAAATTTCTTGCATGTCCACAAACATATATGTGTATATTTTAATATTCATGTACATGTAGATACAAAGACAGAAAGTGACAGCTCATAAGACAAAAGGTATTATCCTTATAGATCTTATCAGTCAAAGATCTGAAGAAAACAGCAACAGACTAAAATATTTGCACAAATACCTACAGAGTGATGAATGCTTTTGGAGCAACCCTGGTCAAAGCAGCATGTTCTTGTTCATTTTTTTTTTTCTTTTTAAAGTCCTCCACTTGCTGTTCTTGTCCCATAGGTAAAGAAGTGGAGTTGATTTTACGAATGACTATTGCTCTGATGTTTTTAAAGAGCTTCAGGAAAATAAGTGAATTCCTACTGGAGTTGACACTCAAGCTTTCTTGAGAACAAACCCTTTTGCCTGTCCTTCTGATGTGGCAACTTTTGAAAGGAAAGGATTGTGTTATTATTAGCAGAATTATCAAGCCATCTGCACTATAAGAAAAGAGAATAGGGGTGTCAATCCTGTGAATACCACATTGGTTTTTATTTTTAAAAAATGTTCTTTCTTTTTTTAATATTATGATGAGATCCTGATATATACAACCCTAAAATTATTCACGTGCTGCTGTTGGGAAGTCCCCCGAAACCTAGGGCAGTGTGAAAATGAGAAGAAGGTAATACATTTTTTAAAAGCAGGTGGTTGAGTGTTTTAACCACCTTTGTTCTATGATCATGGAGAAAACACCCCTTCCCCCTACCCCATATCCGCAAAGGATACTAAGGAAATAGTTTTGAGTCCGTTCTCATAGGACAGCAGCTATTCAGGCCCTCTTCATTCTTTTAAGGTGGATATTGACAACCTAGCAGGTCACAAAAGTGTGTTTAGTTTCACTCTGGGACAAAGAAACAGGGAAAATCAGTCATACTTTGTATATGTGTGTTTGTGCACGTGCACAGAGTGGCATGCAACCTTATGTGTGTGTGTGTGTTTGTGTGTGTGTGTACGTATGTATCGAGATTGGATACAAATTTGCCATGGCTTTTGTTAATCAGCAAATAAGCTTTGCCCATTTGGACATGCTATCAGAATTCTGAATTTCTGGTTAAAAATCTCTCTGCTTGAACATGTCTGTTGGAAATCACTGCCGTTGCTGTTGCCAGGGGTCATTAAATGTACAGGAGAAGAGGCGAGGCAGAGATGCTCTTCCTTTTCTTAAATGAGCATGGGTTAGTGCCGAACACTGGTGGATGAGCAAGTTATATACAATCCCAGGGACTCCGGTCCCCCTCCTGGGGACTGCGAAATTCTTTGCCACTGTGAAGCAGCTTAGAAATGAGCCGACAAAGAAGTCCATTGACTTTAACGTGAATATACTTGAATCACACAGAAGACAAGAATAAATCACCTTACAACTGCGTCTAGTGTAATTTTCCTGTCTCCTTCCAGTTCCCCCACCCCCACCCCTTTTGTTCTTTGTGGATGTTTTTGTTATCAGCAGCATCATTGAGAAGCTGCCTTTTTGGGATTTTTCTATGGGTGACTAGGGTGTGAGCTAGGTGCTGCTGCAGTATGAATCTTTTAAAAGCCACCTAAGAAATATGTAAGACCCTGGTCTAGGAGGAACGGCTCTCCCAGGCATAATTTTTGGTGCTGGTTGCAGCAGGGAGCGTATGCTGGGAGGAAAGTATTATTTTTCTAAATGGAAGGTGTCAGATGGTCACGCAATGTGACTGCATGTTCGAGATCACTGCCTCCCATCTGCAATTTGTGACGTGTGAAAGATTCTGCCCAAATGTGCTCACCAACTGGAAATCCTCGGCACTTTTTTTCCTTATCAGGAGAGACCAAGATAACCAATGGTTTACAGATCAGGGATCCTATCAAATTAATATCACTGTAGGATAAAATCTGTTTTAAATACAACTCCTAAACTCCAGCAAAGTTAACTAGTACAAACAAGTTCATTCATCTGATTAAGAACCGCTGCTCAGGAAACAACAACAAAATGAAATCTGCTTATCACTGTCTCTCACTTCAAAATAGTCTTACGTTTATAGCTTTCACAAACAGGCTGGATCCAAAAGATGATATATTTTTCCATGCTAATTAATATAGACCAAATGACAGCATCCACCAGAAGTAACGCATTTTCAAATCATTGTTGGTTTTTCCTTGTCTTATACTCCTCTGAGTCTTTTTCCAACTAAACACAGCAAAACTCAGAAAGAGCAGACTATTTAGCCATTGCCTAAGTAAGGGTTCCATGTTTGAGCTGAATTCCAACCTTTGAGTTCTGTTTATTCTTGGCTAGGCATAATTCCCAGCTTCTCAGATAAAAGGGTCGTAAAAAGTCTCACAAGGTGCTTCAGACATCAAACAGCTCATACAAAACAATATCTTGATGAGTTATGTGCAAATGAATCAGAAACATAATGGGCTAAAGTTTCCTTGTTGTGCACAGGGGTTGACATTTCAAGAAGAGAAGTTCTTGGCTCTGCAAAGCACACCTTGAGTTTTATCACCTTCAACCCTTGCAAAGGGAGTGTCTAGGTTTGGCCTGACTGAGAGGTGGGCTTTGTTTGCTTTATTCTAAGCTGACAGAGTACGAAAAAGAGAGGATCTTGCTCCAGTTTTTAGTTTCTCATCTATATAAAATGAGGAAGGAGGAAGGGCTAGAAGAAAGAAATCCTCAGGCGAGTGCAAAAGCTGTATTCATTCCCAAATCATTTTATATTGTATATTTTGCATCACAAAGCTCTTCACAATCAGTGACAAAATACAGAGGGATTACAAATTCAAGAGATGGATCACCATCACTGTTTTGTGAAGCGGCATGCCACTGTTGGCTGCTGAGGGTACGTAGGAAATTACAAAGGGCTGAAATCCTCTGTGCTAAGACAGTGATCTGGAGTACAAAAGCATGGGCATGACACCTCCTCCCAAAAGAAGTGCCTGAAACTGCCCTTGAGGGGCAAAGAACAACACGATCTGATTGCTTCTCACATAAACCATTGCCATATACTGAGGCCTGGTTGGTTCGCTTTAGGGGTGACCCAGGTAGGCCAAGTAAAAAGAACAGTGATGTGAAGAAGAATACGGCAAGACATCGGATTTTGTTGAAGGAAGAGAACATGCAGCTGACAGGAGGCTGTTCCTGAATAATTTATCAGGGAATAAAGAATGAACAGAGGAAAATAGGTCTTTTACTCAATAATAGCCCTTTGCATTGATTCTTAGGGTTCCTTTAAGAGTAACGCCTTCCTCTCTCTTCTCAGCAAACCCAAATCCTGTCTAATCCTTAGACCTCAGCCAATCCATCCTTCTCTGTAAATGTTCCCGCATTATTAGGAGCCTGAAATGAGTTGTACTCTTCCTTCTCTGAATTCACTCACCAAATATTGTTTCTGCAATCATTTTGGCAATTAAATGAAAGTCAATGACTTTTTGGTGGGCTTACATATTTCATAAATTTTTGTTGGTTTCTATTGAAATTAGAGGTTTCTTGAGGAAAGGTGTTAGCCTTAATTTTCTCTTAGGTTTTTATTGAAGTAGGGCAAAGATCCCAACTTTGCACCCTAAGTCACTGCACTGTACCTGTAGGTGGGTATCCCTGTGCTGCCTTTAGAGGCCAGGAAATCAATTCTGAGAGGCCATGTCTCATGTCCATGTCACATCCTAAGTTGTAGAGCCAAGCTTGGCATCCTGACTGATGAAAAAGTTTTTTCTTAGATGGAAACTAAGTAATTGCTTTCTGTGTTTATAAAAAAATCAGGGAGATGTCTCATGAGTATGTTCATTCTTTTGTTTCAGAGTGAAAGAATCCCTTACATCTCTGTTCCTTAGAAGCCCTGTCTTTGCTTACTCCAGGAGGAGAGAAGGCATAGGTGGCCATTACATGGGTTTTGATGTGAATTGCTGGCCAGGGTACTTTGGAGTCTTGCTGTGGTAGTTTGGAGTTTGCTGTTAGAAGAGTGATGTAGCAGCCAGTATTTCCAATTGCTGTCAAAACAGAAATCAGTCTGCTCCTGACTAAAGCTTGCTCATCAGCAACTGTGCCACTCAAGATTTGTTCTTGAGATTATGAGGGGCTCTCCACCCTGGCGGCATGTTAAAATCACTTTGGAGGCATTTAAGGGGGCAAAATAATGCCTGGACCAGATTCCCAGGGATCTTGATATCCAGTTCGTTTGTAGCAGGGCACAGGCATCTGTTTTTTGTTTTTGTTTTTGTTTTCATTTTATAAGCTCCCTACTTGCTTCTAATGGCACTCAGGGTTAAGGAACCCCCAGAAACTATGCTGGAGACCTAGTGGGTGCAGTGAGTGAGCCACTGGGGGAGAATTTAGTGCTGGCAAAAAGAACGCTCTTACAGCCCCTTACTTGTCTTACATGAAGCAGTCACTCTCACATACACATTCCCACTCCACCCAGTAATCCATGTTAGTCCTGGTCTGGAGCAAGCATTTCTAAGTAGTAAAAGCCTAAAAAATGCTTTTCCACTTTCATACTGTGATGCTTTTGGGGGGGCTGTTGTTGCTGGTAATGTGATGTATTATGTGCTGGGCATATAATGAAGACAGTGGGGCAATCCACTAGATGTGAGTCCAAGCCATGGTCTGAATCTGAGTGCAGATTTTCCAGAGCCCCGTGAAACAATGGGAGTGACTGTGTCTTCTCACCTATTGTCCTGGAGCCATTGCCCTTGCAGGTACCTGCCACATCCCTATGCTTCCTGGGCCCAAAGACATTCCAACCCATATTCCTGAACACTATGAAACTCAACATAGAGGATGTGCTGATATGTTAAACATGCAGAGCCCACCTCCATAAAGTTTACCACCTTCTCGGGTATGGAAGCAGTCTCAGCTTTGTCTGTGGCAGGTCTGTGACAGCCCCACACCATGAAGAGGAAGGCCCACTATGACTCCAAGTGGTCCCACCTCCCTGCTCATGGGAACTGCCAGATGTTTTACTTGTCCCTTTCTTCTCTTTTTCTGATGGTTTTTGATGGGTCCTATAAGGGGGACAGTGTTGAGGTGAGGGGAGGAGGCAGCAAGAGAAAAGGCCTTCTCAACCCCTCATTGGCATTCACATCCTCAGCTATTGCACATTCATCTTCTGGACACTTATTTTGCTCCCTTCTTTCTGTCTCCTTGGAGATGCCAGTTCCTCTCTCTATAGGCATGCTGGTAGTAGCATTTGTTGGGCATGATCTAGAATCAGTGCTTCCTTAAATATTAGGGAAAGGCTGAGTAGTTAATAAAGAAGAGTCAAAACTGTGGGGCAGAGAAGAGGGAAGGAAACAGGAGAGAAAGAGTGGGGGCTAGTAGGAGAGAATATGCTAGTCACATGTTCTCTCTCTTTGGAATTTTCAAAGCTTTACTAGAACTTAAAATATTGGTATTTTCCACTCAGGAGGCTGATGTGGGAGAATTGCTTGAGCCTAGGAGTTCAAGGCTGCAGTGAACTGTGATGGCACCACCACACACCAGTCTGGGCGCCAGAGTGAGACCCTGTCTCCAATAAGCAAAACAGAAAATAAAAAAATAAAAAAAATATATAATTTACACACACACACACACACACACACACACACACACACACACACACATTCTTCTGTCTTTAGACCTTACCTCTTCTCATTTTAGGTTCCCTTTCTGAGAGATTTTATTTACTTATCTACTTGATTGCTTCAATTATTTTGTTTTGTCCCTCTCAGGATATTCAAACGTGTATATTTTGGTTTACGATTCCTTTCCTGAGCTGTAGAGCTGTGTATTCATTCACCTGTCAACTGTATAGCCCTGCTTGGATTTCTCAAGGCATCTCAAAATTAGTGTGTCAACAACTCACCTCATAACTCTCCCCTCCCCACAGCATGCTTCTCCAGCACACCCTTTCTCAGATAATGGCACCAGCCCAACCAGTTGATCAAGTTAGAAAGCAAAGGGTTTTCTTAGCCTTGCCCCTCTCTGACCCCATGTCTACAACAAACCAATTATTAAATCCTAATTCCACTCCTTGAGTAACTCTGAAATTCACCTGCATATCCTTTTTGGTTGTATATTTCAAAGGCCTTGTGGCAGACTGACTAGTGCCCTCCCACAAATGTGTTCACATCCTAGTCCTCAGAACCTGTGACTATTTTACCTTCCATAGCAAGAGGGACCTTGCAGAAGTGATTAAGGATCCTGAGATGGAGAGATTGTTCTGGATCATCTCAAAGGGTTCAATGTAATCACAAGGATCTTTATAAGACAGAGTCAGCAGATTCAGAGAGAGAAGAAGATGTGACGACAGAAACAGACACAGGAATGATGGGAGGCTACAACCCACAGAATGCAGGAAGCTCCTAGAAGCTATACAAGCAAAGAAATAGGTTTTCCCACTTGAACTTCCAGAAGGAACTCAGTCCTGCTGACGCATTTTAGACTTCTGACTTCCAGAACTGTAAGAGAATAAATTTATGTTGTTTTAAGCTCCTAGGTATGTGAAAATTTGTTACAGCAGTGTCAGAAAACTAATATCGGCCTCAAACATTTTCCTTCTCTGCAGTTATGCAAACTTCTAGACCCTTCCTGCCACAGAAATCACAGGGAGTGTTCTAAAACACAAATCTGCTCATGGCTATTCTAAATGTTGAGATGCCTTGTGCAAGAATAAATCTTTTTTCTTATTTTTACCTCTTCCTCTTCCACTTTCTGGGATGTGACATGTGCCAATAAAGCAACAGCATTGGGTGTTTTTCCTTAACCCTAAATTTCTTAAGACATAACACACCCAACCCCTTTGGGGCTAACCTTATACCAACAACAAAATAGCATTGTTACTAATGCCACTGCAAGTTGAGAAATGGAACCAGGAATTCTTAGTGCAATGTTTAGGGAGATGCTAGGCAGTCACTTGGGGCTTTATACTTTATTCAAGGACAGACGTTTGAGGGTAGCTTTCCTTTCTTCTACTCTTTCACTTATGAAGTGGAAGTGAACACTGAAGGAACCTAAGAGGTCCAGGAAACATGAAAGTTGGCGTCCAAGTACATGTAGGACCAAGAGATAAATAATCTGGAAAATAATCTCTGTAGAGTTGAGAGGCTGGCGGGGAAGATAACTATTAAGAGATGACAGAAGCTAAGAAAGACTCTTTATAGATTGCCACTCAGGGGTAGAGCCTAACATAAATAATTGCCCTGAACATTTTTGTGATGACCTGTATTCAATTGATAATAATAAAATCCCAGCACTTTGGGAGGCTAAAGTGGGTGGATCACCTGAGGTTGGGAGTTCGAGAACAGCCTGACCAACATGGAGAAACCTCTTCTCTACCAAAAACATAAAATTATCCGGGCATAGAGGTGCATGCCTGTAATCCTAGCTACTTGGGAGGCTGAGGCAGGAGAATCGCTTGAACCCAGGACACAGAGGTTGCGGTGAGCCAAGATCATGCCACTGCACTCCAGCCCAGGCAACGAGAGCAAAACTCTGCCTCAAAAATAAATAAATAAATAAATAAATAAATAAATAAATAAATAAATAAAATGTTGTGGTGATGGATTGGTAAGATACCATTTCCTTTTCCTTTAATGATGTTAAGAGAGTATTGAATTCCAGCACTTTGGGAGGCTAGATGAAGGAATACTTGAGCCCAGCATTTCAAAATCAGCCTGGGCAATATGGTGAGATCCATCTCTACAAAAAAAAAAATAATTAACCAGGCGTGGTGGCACACACCTGTAGCCCTAGCTATTTGGGAGGCTGATATGGGAAGATCAGTTGATCCCATGAGGTCAAGGCTACAGTGAGCAGTGATCTCCTCACTGCACTCCAGCCTGGGTGACAGAGTGAGACCCTGTCTCAAAAAAAAAAAAAAAAAGGAGCATTGAAAGTAATCTTTCCCTATTGCCCTCCAAAATAAAATTCAACCTTGTACACACCCCTACTGAGGTGTTTGCCATATTGTATTATAATCACTTTTTTATTTCCTGTCATTTCCACTAGACTTTAAACACTCCTGAGGGTAGGGATTATAGATTTTTCATTAAGTATCTAGCAAAGACCTATTACATAAGGGATGTGCACTAAATATTTGCAGAGTGAATGCATGAATACATTAATGAATGGAGCTAGGCCAGGCTATGGAAGGCAGGGAGGTATGAGGGTAGGCTAGAGAAAGCTTTCTAATTTACTGAATAGAATGAGAGGAAAGGAGGCCAGCACTAACTGAGTTCCTAGAGTAAGACCCTCTGTGCTTTGCACAAAGGAAGAGATCTTGCCTTCAAAATTAAATACTTCATTATTCTTCATTGTAATAACTGGAATCTCACCTGCATGCCTCGGATTCATGTGTGTTCTGTTTTTCCTTTTAGTCAATCAGTGTATTTGTCTGTTCTCATGCTGCTAATAAAGACATACCCGAGACTGGGTAATTAATAAAGGAAAGAGGTCTAATTGACTCACAGTTCAGCATGGCTGGGGAGGCCTTGGGAAACTTACAATTATGGTGGAAGGGGAAGCAAACATGTCCTTCTTCACATGGCGGCAGGAAAGAGAAGTGCAGAGTGAAGTGGGGGAAAAGCCCCTTATAAAATCATCAGATCTCATGAGAACTCACTCACTCTTATGAGAACAGCATGGAGGTAACTCCCATGATTCAATTACCTCCCACTGGGTCCGTCCCATGTTACATGGGGATTATGGGAACTACAATTCAAGGTGAGATTTGGGTGGGGACACAGCCAAACCATATCAATCAGCAATTCAAGGGTAGGACTGACTTTTCTGCACCTGAGAGTCATCTTTAAGGTCACACATCTATGGTTTCTATTCAGTGAGTTCCTGTAGTTCTTTTCTCTTCGTTAGAAAGAGCAACAAAGCATATTTCTAGTTTTTATGATTGCACATCCTTTTAAAATACAAGTCTTTATATATTTTCTTCTGGTGCCCCAAACATTGAGATAATCAGGTAGTATTATTAACATCAGTGGTATAATACAGAGTGACTGTTGTGTTTAATACTGATGAGTGCCTAAATGTACTGATTCCTGGTTTGGTTATATTCAAATGATATAGATTGAGGGTTCTGTCAAATTATATGAAGACTAATAATAGCAAGTTCCTGCTTCCTGGGTATTGTTTATGAGACAAATTAGAGAAGATATAAAGATTTGGATTTCATTCTTCATCAGGTGTGATATTGTCAGGAGAGAAAGAATACTGTAGTTGGAAGAATCTTGCCCTAGAAGCACTGAGTTTTAGAACACCATCTACCACCATCCAGCTGTGCAACTTTGGGATAGCTATCACTCCTTTTCTCTTGTATTCAATTTCCTCAACAATAAAATCAAAGTGCTGGGCTCTGTCTAATTCTAACATTTCATGATGAAGATAGTTATAATTGAATACCTGTAATACTTGTCCTGTATTAAAAAGAGGCAGAACACTCCTGCATAAGATCCTTATGCCAGTGATGCCCTCTGAATAGGCAATCCTAGAGACTAAAAGATAAGAGCCTTACAATTCTGAGGCCATCACACTCTCATGATAAAATTCGAAGCTATAATCCAAACAAATTCCTATAAATAGGAAAGGGGCATCTACTCATAGAACAAAGGAAAATCAATTTCTCAGAACTATTTCCTGCAACATTAGAACATTCTGGACTCAATTGGCTGTTGAGAACAGGCCATTAAATCTAAACAATAGATTTCCATGTGAATTAACGCACAACTTCTTACCTAACATGAACACGCCAAGGATCTCCATATACTAGTTTACCCCCAAGACCCTGACTTCCCCCCACCCTTTTTTTTTTTTTGATGAAATCTTGCTCTGTCACCCAGATGAGTGCAATGGCATGATCTTGACTCACTGCAACCTCTGCCTCCCGAGTCCGGGCTCACGCCATTCTCCTGCCTCAGCCTCCCAAGTAGCTGGGACTATAGGTGCCTGCCACCATGCCCGGCTACTTTTTTGTATTTTTTGTAGAGACGGGGTTTCACCATGTTAGCCAGGATGGTCTCAATCTCCTGACCTTGTGATGCACCTGCCTCAGCCTCCCAAAGTGCTGGGATTACAGGCGTGAGCCACTGCGCCTGGCCAAGACCCTGACTTTCTTAAACGTTATTTAACAGATGCAAATTGGCAATCTTATAATAATCTTAAACATCAGTTTGCCATGAGTTTTTTGTTTTTAATCTTTTGGCATTTGGCATTGTTGTTGATCCCAAAAGAAAGACACTGTTACATTTGTAAGTCAAGGTAAAGATTCAGAGAGCCCTCCAACATGCAGGGCAGATGGTGAGATGTCATGGTGAAGTCGATTCAACACCCACATGGATTAGGTTGGATAACGCCGAAACTCTATATGAGCTATCAAGAAGATAAGGGTGCTTGAAAACTGCTCAGTGAGAGAGAAAATGTCAACACATATTGAAAAGAGCATTTCAAGGTCTTCAGTGGAAATTATTTTATCAGTGGGAGTATTTTCAACTCCATCCCACAACTCCCAATCAATGGCAATCTCAAAATCCCTCCAACTCTTTATGAGGTGAGGAAAGCCATCAAGCAGATGAAAAACAACAAGGCATCTGGAGCTGATGGAATCCCTGCTGGAATCTTCAAATCGGCTGAGGAAAATGCACACTATGGCTCCTCACTCTCATCTTGAAGCTTGAGAATGATGAAGAAATTCCAGATGACATCCGTGATGTTGCAGTTGTGACCATTTCAAGGCAAGGACACAAAGTTAATTGGAAAAAAAAAAACACTCACACTCTTCCCTCTCAGGAAACTTCTTGCTGAGGTGCTTCCTTCATCATGATACTTTTTGAAAGGCAATAGAGATGCTAAAAATGTCAATTATTTAACTTCGGTAGTTTGGCAGGGGCTTTTTTTATTTTTTCTAATTTGGTTTGTATTACATGGATAGCAAACAGTGCAAACCGTTGCGGATACCCATTGCATTGTTATTACATCGTTGTTACTTCCCTATGCGTTTGATCACTCTTGAAGATTCCAAAATAAGGCTTGCATTATTCATCTTTTTATTTCCAGAGCCTGGCACATGGTAGGTGCTCAATAGATGGTCAATAAATTAATAAACTACTTGAACATGACTTAATAACTTGGATGTTAATAAGAGTAAGACTAGTTGCCTGGGCATAATATTTAATAGATAAATAAGGAATAAGGGTGCCATATGGCCTCAGGGTCCTCTGGCCATGCTGTCAGAATGGTAGCATAGAAGAAGATGGGGTCAGATCTCACACCTTCATTTATGGCCACTTCGTTATTATGTACATGAGTGAGGGCGGGTGATAGAGAAGACAAGAGAGACAGGAGTGTGAGGCAGGCAAAGGACAGGAAAACAGAACTAAGGAAGCGGGAACATCAACCTTTCCTTTGGTTGTTGTTGACCTAGTTTCCGATCAGAATTGCACAGTGAGCTACCTCAGGGTCATAATGAGCATAGCACTCCCATTGTGCAAACGAGCAAGCTGAGATGCAGAGGATAATTGACTGGTCATTCCCCAAACTGGAGCCAACTCTGATTTGGCTATAAAGTTTGCATCTCCCTGCCCTGCACTGAAGCCAGAAGGCCAAACAGAACTGTCCCACAGAAGCTGTGTGGGGGCTGGGGCAGGGACAATGTGGGTCCTCTCTCTGCTCCACAGGCACAGAGATAATACAGTGCACTATGTTAATTAACACTTAAAGCTGATACAGACTAAAATAAACAAATGTGCACCCATTCTGGTTCCACTTCTAAGACCTCATCCCGAGACCATAACACAGTTTGTTTTACAGCTTCCCTGGTCACGTGAGAGCCAGCATAATGAAACCGCTCTAATCTCTATTTTTCTAAAGTCTGTGTAGATACAGATGGCTCTGTTTTGGTCTCTGGGTTTTATTCTTATTTTGCCACAATTTTAACCTTTTATGTATCTCTTTCTGTGAGATATTCTCACTGTTTCCTCACTGCCTAGAGGCTCTGTGAGGCCCTTCATTTTCATTTTTTCAACCAACATATCATATTGTTCTTCAGCATATTTGAGATTTTTAAATAACAAGACATATTGCCATTCTTACTGGAGAATTCTGATATATAGGGATGCCATTCTGTGATTCATGAGAAAGCTTATTTCAGCTTCATTTTTTTAACAACAAAAGTTGAAGAATAGATGTTTAATTTTCAAAGTATCCATAATCACGTGTGCCTGGAAGACCATGAGCAGCAGAGAAAGGACTTGGAAAGCTATAACGTCTCATGCATATGTTTTATGCTTGTGGGAAGAAAAAGAGACTAGAAAGGAAATAAGAGAGCCACGAAATAAAGAGAGCTGGATATGACACAGGTTCTGAAAGAGAAAAAATTCAGGACTTTGTTGAGCCTCACATGCAGAGTCAAATTCAGAAAAAAATGGCAACGTATAAACAGCTCACAAAGCACAATACTCAGTCTCATAAATTCGGCACATTCTGGGTACCAGCTTCCAGCTTCCGGTTGCAATAAGAGAATTGCCAAGTAGAAAAATGACCAAAGCATTCCCGACATGTTTGCATAAGTGAGGTAAGCAGCTCAGAGGAGGGATTTAAAAGAAGACTCTGCATTGTTCGTAAAGTCATTCAAGCAGAAGGAGGGTGGAATTCCATCTGTTCAGTTCAGTTTGGTTCAATGAACTGGGTCACTTTTAATGGTTCACTAAATTCTGACTATCTAAAAATTACAGTTAATATGTTTTAAAAATCTTGAGCTGCATGACAAGAACACCTTATTACTTGTTCTTCCTTGCCCTTGGGTTTATCACCTCTGAGATTGGGTAAAGTGGGGTGCCTTTCATGAGATGGGCAAACTGTGTTGCTGTATCCAGCATCAGATGCCTACCAATAGCTCTGCATTAAAAATGACTAATAAAATGCTTTTATATCCCCTACTTCCTTGATCCTCTCCCTGACTAGAGTTTTGAGGCGTGGGTGACTATTTCTCACTCATGTGAGACTGATCTGGGAACATCTTTGAGGTAGAGGAAGGAGACCAGCATAGAACTAGAAAGCAGAAAAACTATTGTAGAAAAATAAGTACGAGAGAAAAATCATAATTCATGTTTCAGGGGAAAGTTTGAAAGTCTCAAATCACAGGATGCTCCAGGGAAGTGTTTCTGGCTTTAGGATTTTCAAGGAGGTGATTTGTACCCAATTTCATGTGATTAAACATTTCCCCAGCTTCCTAAGGATCAGGGTTACTTTCAAAGGTAAACCTAAGAAAATAAAAGAATCGTGTTCCCTGATTTTGAATAAGTGTGTTGATTTTCCTCTGCACAGCAAAACAAACCTTTTGTCACAACATGGAGATGCTTTTTAATCATGGCATTATTAAGGGCGAAGTGATATTGAACTATGGATGAAACACCTTTATAGAAAAGATGAAACTGTCAGGAATCAGAATGAGAAAAAGGGAGATTTGTTCCAAAATTGAATTTAGGCAACCTTGATCTTATTTTCCATGTCATCTTTGCCTATCAAAAATATACGTATTCCTCCTGGATACTGATCAACATGGCCTCTTGTTGCGAAGTGCTGCTTGATATGCCAGTAGGACATCTCATCGTGATGGACGAGAACAACAGAGTTGAAAGCAACACCTGAAGCTTTCAAACAGGAAATAACACAAGATCAGCCCAAGGACATCTGCAAGTTTAAAAACAACACCTTTTCCAAAGACAGTTTAAAAAAATAAATAATCATACTAGAATTGGGACTATGGCTACTGAATAGTGATGAAGATGATCAACTAAATCATTAATGCTGATGGGATGTTTACTTTTCTGCTCAGACCTAGCTAGCTAGCTCAGAAATATTTGTTCAAATTGAAACTCGATTTTAGGAGGGCTAGATAAATGTGAGACTAGACGAAGCCATCCTTATTTGGTTCTAATGGCACAGTGTCTTTCTGAAGCATTACAAGTTGTATTCTTTTGTTCATTCAATAAGCACAAAAGCATGTAGACAGCTGCAGATGAGGACACTTCTCCTTCAGGCTTGTATTTGCACAGGGTGGAGTCACACAATGATTTGGGGAAGGGACTGCCCCCACCTCTGGCCTTCCTTTGTACAGTTTTCACACCTGCCAGCGTGGGAGGGTAAGCCTCTGTCCCCCTACAGATGGTCTATCAACAGGGGTCAGAGCAGCTCCCAGCTCTGGACCAGGACTATGAATTAGTGTAGTTTCCCTCCAGCAAATTTTCTTCCATGGGCCCCAATGGGGCCACTAGTGGTGGAGGACATGGTCTGAAGAATCTCTCTCCTTTGACCTAATTACTTCTTCTCTAGTCTCCCCAGCTCTGTCCCTGCCAGATGTAATCCATTTCCTAAACTTCTGTCATGGGGGTCTTTCCCAAACATTGATGTGATGGAATCCCTCCCCTGCTTACAGGTCTCTTGAGCTCCCCTTAAGATAAAGAATAATCTCCTTAGCAGATATGTGTATCTTTTTACCACATTATTCCAAGGGTCTTTACAGACTCATTATCGTTTTTTGAGTTTTTTGCTCATCCTTCAGGGATTGGCTCTAAAGCCCCCTCTGTTGAAGACTTTGATTACTGAACACATCCATCCTCTTCCCTACCGTGGCACCTCCATTGGAGCAGTTGTTGCAGGGTATTGCAATGATGTATCCATCCTTCTTTCTATTTTCCCATCCAGGTTGTGTAGCAATCAAAAACAGGAATGTATTCATGCCTAGTGCAGTGTTGAATACTTGTTAAAAATAAGTTTAATTGGATGGGAATATCTGCTTTTTTATGTTATTTTTTTTCAATCTGTTTTCTACTCCAGCTACCAGTTTAATATAGTTCTAGGGTGTTATTCCCATTTCTGTTACTTCCTTCTTAATATTTATGAATATGTTTGTTTGAACATCATATACTTGTTTATTGGTATTCTCTATCAGTAAAATAAAAACTCTATAAAGCCAAAGACATCACCTCATTTTGTTTACACTGTATCTCCTATTCCTATCTTTGTGCCTTCTTAGTAAATATTTGCTTAATCAAAGAAGGGATTAATTAATAAATTCTTCAGCACAGGATGTTGAGTTATAGATACCTCACTTTCAATTCTTTAGGCAATGACCAAATGAATTGCTTTTCCCTTTATTTACTTTCTTCTTGATTTTAATAATTCTTTTCTACAGCTTCCCCACTGTTTAAAATGAAAAAATCTTGCATCAAGGGAAGGAAAAAAAATGAGTGGGAAATTTACAAAGAAACCCTTTTACATGTTGACTATGGAATCCTTTTATAAATGGCTGAGTTCCCTCAATTCACGCACCAGTGATTACTTCTTCTTTCTTCTTCTTTCTCCTACTCAGAGGTCTGCCCGAATCTGCTGGCTAAGCCGCCTCCAATACAAAGGGGAATTAATACTGTAGGACATTTAGAATTTGGTGTCCCTTCCACTGTGATGTTTTAGAAAATCAAGGTAGGGTTTTATCCCTGACCATAAGTTGAAATCTTAATATATTTGGACTTAAACTCATCATGGCCTGAGCCTATCGCATGAACTATTATCTAATGCTACTGTGAAAAGTGACACTCTGGCAAATAGCGGACCAAAATTGTTGCCCTCCACTTTAGTCCTACATTATATTACTGAGTTTAAGTCATAAGAGTTAGGGGCCAACAGTGAAGGAGGTGTGTGTGCGTGTGTGTGTGAGTGTGTGTGACTGCATATGTGTCCAGGGATGCCCTGAAGTTAGGTGAATGGCCTAATCCATCATGGCATCTCACAGGCACTTGACTGTGTGATTTGAGGAGCTCCTGGTGAGTGAACCTGCCCCTAGAAGGAAGGGCAACACAGCAATCACGGCTGTCCCCAGTAATTCTGTCCTCTCTCAGTTTCAACAGTTTTCTCTTGGCTCTTCAGATAATGGGGTCTGCCACCAATACACCAACTGTCTCAAGTCAGGTGCTGAAACAACTCAAACCAGGAAATATAAAGACATAGATATATCTCATTTAATGCTGATACCTTTAACTTTTATGAGCTCAGTTTCCTCAACAAAAATAAGTGGAGAGTTGTAGTGAGTAGAGCATGGGTTTTTGAGAGGATTCAGTGACATGTAAAGTGCTCAGCACCAGCATCTTGTACATTTCAAGTAATGTGCAGTGGTTGTTATCACTATTACTACTAGTCCTGAGGTTAGAATAAACCTGCTCTATCTTTCTCTCTTCTTTACATATTGTCTCATTAAAAACAAACAAACACTAGACTCCAGCGTTCAAAACCATTCACCAGTGGCTAAGAGCACAGATTCTAGAACCAGGCTACTTGGGTTTGAATCCCGGCTCCTCAACTTACTGGGCGGGTAACTTTAGTTGAATTATTTAGCCTCTTTATGCCTCTGTCTTCTTACCTGTAAAACCAGGATAAAGACTGCCCTATTTCCTTGGTATATGGTCACTGTTCACTTTTTTAAAGAACTTGGGATGGTGTACATGGTTAACATGTAGTACTTGGTAGATCTTTGCAGATTGGCTCTTTTGACCTTATCTCCTGGGACAAAACCTTGAAGTCTTTTTGCTCAGTCATGGCTGGCATGGATGCTGGATCCAGCAATGTGTACTGCTCACCTCAGACGAACTCCTGTGGCTGATGGAACTCTTGGTCTTTTCAAAATTTATTTCCTAATATTTTCCTTGCCTGTGGGCCCAGAATCAGCCCTTCTGGCTCTAAGCTTCATTTAACTTCTGCAGCTGGAACCTGTCCTCTTCCCCTACTCTTTCAGGGAGACCCTCTATTGTGCTGTATGCCATCAACAGCTGAGGAAATGGAAGCCAGTTAAAATGCATTGAAAACCTGGTATGCTAGATATTTATAGTAATATGTGTTAAATTTCACAGTAACCATGAAAAATAAGTTTTATTCTAGTTTGTCAGATGTGGAAACTAAGTCTCAGGAAGGGTGAGTAATTTGCCCCAAGTCATGTAGTAAGCAAGTGGTAGAGAGAGAATGTAAACTCAGGTCTGTTTAACTTTCAGAAACTGTGCTTGCTTCTTCCCTTATATCATGTTGTCCCATTATTTTGTAAAAATGATCATAAGTTTATTGTTTACATATTAAATTTGATTATCCTATTTTAATTTTACATGGTTTATATGTGATCCTTCTGGAGGTGAAGATTATGGATGGGATGGAGAGGAGTGATACTACCATGAATTGAATACTTCCGTTCTCTGTTCCTCTTTTTCTCAATCTCTCTCTCTCATACACACACCACACATACATTTACTTTATCTATATGTTTGTCTATCTACACATCTACCTATCATCTCTATGTATACATATTCATATATGTGCATTTGTTAAATACCATCAAATATTTATTGAGAATTTATTTTATGTAAAGGCAATAAAACTTTCTTCTTTACATTTTTCATTGTAACAGAAACTTAGAAAGTCTATTCTTGCTTTGGAATAGTCAATGATTAGCATCTAGCAGGGCCTGTCATTAGGCAAAGTCTCACTTCTGCACTTGCTTTCTGGGCTGTTACCCAAGCCTAGACTCACCCTGCAGTAGGGTATTTTCTCCTTGAGAGCTATTCTACCACAGCCTGTGTTCCCACAAGGGCTGGTGGAGGGAAAGCACCTCTCTACTCAGCATTGCAAGTTGCCTAACGGAATTCTCACTCAATTCTTGTTTCAAATTTGAAAGATGGTTCTAATCTCAACTGATTTGCGAAGCTGAGACGAACTGATGAATACCTCTGATGTTAGTTATGTCTGCCAATTTTCTCATTGGTTAAATTTCAAGTGATGTCTACTCAAGGTCTGACATGGTTTGGATCTGTGTCCCTGCCCAAATCTCATGTTGAAATGTAATCCCCAATGCTGGGAAGGGGCACCTGGTGGGAGGTGATTGGATCATGGGGGTCAGTTTCTCATGAATGGTTTAGCACCATACCCCCAGTACTGTTCTCGTGATAGAGTTCTCACAAGATCTGGTTGTTTAAAAGTGTGTAGCACTTCCCTCCCCCAGTCTCTTGCTCCTGCTCTGACCATGTAAGACGTGCCTGCTTCCCCTTTGGCTTCTGCCATGATGGAAAGTCTCCTGAGGCCTCCAAAGAAGCTAAGAGGATGCTGGCATTATGCTTCCTACGCAGCCTGCAGAACCATGAGCCAATGAAACCTCTCTTCTTTATAAATCACCCAGTCTCAGTTATTTCTTTGTAGCAATGCAGAAATGGACTGATACAAGGTCCCACTTATTCAAAGAACTCAATCATACGTCTGCCATGATACCCTTTCCTCTATTGGGTCAGTTGCTTAAGATTCTATCTTTTCTTCTAAATATAGCTGAAAATTATTTAAACATCATATGGAAACTATGTTAATATGTTATTTATAAGGATTGTACGTGAATGTGAAATCTCAGAGGACAAGATGAAAAAACCAGGAGATACTCTTGGTCTTTCAGGGCTGAATGGCGACCTGAAGGCCCAACTACAGATGAAGCTTGCTATTTGAAAACTGGAAGTTAGATGGAGTCACTATCACCCCTGCATCTTCTTCCAGATTGTCAATTTCCCAGAATGCTAGGTTGAACACCTAACTGCCTGAAATGGGTTTTAGAACAGGGAACAAAAATGTTTGTGTGTGTGAGAGTGTGTATATGCATACATATATAATGATAATTTCAAAGTGGAATGGCTATGATTGGTTACAGGGGCCCTTAATAAGTACACTAATTCCCCAGGCCCCACACACACTATATTTTTCTGGAAGGCCATTAAAATAGGAAAATCCAGTGAGGGGAGGATCGCAACACACCAGCAATAAACACAAGCAGGGCCTCTGCAGTATTTGGGCCTCTTTTCTCTGAATAGCCCCTTCTTCTTTTGTCTCTTTCACTTGTAAACTGTCTAGGCTAAGTATAAAACAAATGAAGAGGGAGAGGACAAAAGATCAGTAAAGAAAAAGTTTGAGTAAGACCAGCAATTGAAAGCAGGCAAATAGTGGTGTAATGGATGGACAAAGAGAGTGACAGTGGGCAGCTGTAGAGAAAGTTGAGGGGATGGGAAGATACCCCGTATTGAAATAGGATTAATCTGATAGCATCTAGTAAACGTCAAGATGTTGGGCGCAAATCCACGCATGAAAAGTTTTTTTTTTTTTTTTTAGATGGAGTCTTGCTCTGCTGCCCAGGCTGGAGTGCAATGGTGCAGTCTCAGCTCACTGCAACCTCCGCCTCCCAGGCTCCAGCGATTTTCCCGCCTCACTCTCCTGAGTAGCTGGGATTACACAGTATGCCACCATGGCCGGCTAATTTTTGTATTTTCAGGAGAGACAGGGTTTCACCATGTTAGCCAGGCTGGTCTCGAACTCCTGGCCTCAGGTGATCTTCCTGCCTCAGCCTCCCAAAATGTTGGGATTACAGGCATGAGCCACCACACCCGGCCCCACATGAAGGATTTTTTAAAAACACAAATATTTTGTAAAATTGCAAGTGGAGAAGGAAGGTAATTAGAGCAAGTATCTGGCAAGGGAAATTGGAGTAGGTAAACAGGAGAACCACAGCATCCGATATGGACACTTTATCTCGTAGTTTAAGGTCAACTCTGTGTGTGCATTTGGTTCCATCATCTAAAGGGAAAAATGTAAATTAGTGTTATGTATATATTGTCATGTATTAGCTTTGAGATAAAAAAGCACTCATCTTTTTTTTTTTCTTTTCTTTTGAGATGGAGTGTCACTCTGTCACCCAGGCTGGAGTGCAGTGGTGCAATCTCAGCTCACTGCAACCTCCGCCTCCCAGGTTCAAGTGATTCTCCTGCCTCAGCCTCCAGAGTAGCTGGAATTACAGGTGTGTGCCTCCATCCCTGGATAATTTTTGTATTTTTCAGTAGAGATGAGGTTTCGTCATGTTGGCCAGGCTGGTCTCAAACTCCTGACCTCAGGTGATCTGCCTGCCTCAGCCTTGCAAAGTGCTGGGATTACAGGCAGGAGCCACTGTGCCCAGTCAAAAAAACCACTCTTATCTATTATTATGCCAAAAGCTCTACAGAGCCCTTAACTGGGTCAGAATCCTCTATTTTTGTTTCTATGAGTAATATTTGTTAACAATAAAATCATGTCACAGAATATCTTGTGTGGAAGTGAGCAGCTTCACTCTTGAGTGACAGATACCCCATCTAAATACCAAGAATCATATTACTTATTCAAGGTTATAAACAGAGGAAGGTCATCAAGAGTGGAAGTGTCGTATCCTGGAGGAAGAGGCAAGCTAGTTTCCCTGTCATTGTATTTGGACTCCTCAAAGTGAAACACGGTAAGGTTTATACAGGTTTTTGTTGATTTGCTTTTCATTGATTTTACTCTTTGTCTTTAACAAAGAGAAAGAAGCTGTAGGTTTATTCCTGTCTCTGCAGCTGCAATTGTGACTTTCCTGGAAAAAAAAAACAAAACAAAAGGACAGTTCTTTTCTGATTAGGAAGTAGAAAATTTGATAGCTTCTGAAAATAAATGCCTGTATTCCATTTTCTGGCAGGCCGCTGTGGTTCGTCTTCTGCCTGGGAACTGGATAAAAACGTCAGTGAATACCCCAAAGGTCAGAATTTCAGAACTGCTGCCACAACTGTATTGTCACCAAGTAGTCACCATGCTCTCACTCACTGTCTGTTTTTAAGAGGCCTGGTCATGTCCGGGGGAATGCCAGGTACATTTTTCTTAATGTATGAGCACAAGTTACATATAACAACCTAACAACACAATACTGCCTCTTTAATGCTAATCTATTCCTTGCAATCTACTAGATACATGTAGAGTCATCGGTGTGTATCAAGAGAGCAAAATCAGATTCTGAAAATATCTGAAAGGATGCACTAGAGTGTACATAATAATGTATTTTAATCTGCCAGGCCTTAAAATTAATCATGAATTCCCACAGAGATTTTAATAATTTTGAGATGATTTTTTTTTTCTTCATAGAGTAATATTCTTGGACAGAGTTTTCTAAATGCTGCAAGGGTAAAAAAAAAAAAAAAGGTGGGGGAGGGGGAAGAAGGGGCAGTTTCTCGTTTGCCATCTTAGAGGAGATGTGTTTACCAGGGGAACAAGTTTTCTTTCGCTCCTAACTAAAAAGCAAGGTAGGTGTTTCAAAGAAAGGCTTTATCACTCCATAAAAGCTGACAAGTCTCGGGAAGTTTATTAGGGGTAATAATGTGCATTTGTTAAGCAGTGGGAATAGTCCTGAAGCAAAGAGGTCTATTCTAGCGAGGGGGTGGATACCTCGACAGCATTACAGAACTTGGCCGTCAGCAGTTTTCAGAGTGGCACAGGAGGAAAACCTTGGTGATCAAACTACAATAGGCTCTAGAAAGGGTGACCATATTATTTATTGTTTAAACTGGGACTTTTGAGAGGGAAAACAAAAATAAATAATTACCCTGGGATATATGCTTACTTTCAGTTCAAGGGCAGGTAGCAAAGGTCTGGATCTCAGGTTTCCGATTTAGCAGTGGCCCCTGCCTTTCAAAGACGGGCGGTCATGTCTGTTTCCCTTACTGCCCTAAGATGCTAGGCCTGTAAACTGTTTAGGCTCTTTGAGCTTTATCCAACAAAGGTGTTATGTAAAATTATAAATACATAGCATTTTTTCCTGAATAATAAACAACTAAAAATATTATGACCTAGATTGATGATTTTTCAGGGATATCCAGGCTACCAGAAAAAAAAAAAAATAAGTTCCTGGAGGTATGTTGGACTTTCTACATCTTTTTAAGTCTCCATAAAATACCCTATTCAATGCTAAAAAAATGTGTACACATGGGCATACAGAGTAGACTGATAGACAATGGAAGCTTAGAAGGGTGAGGAGGTGAGAGGTGGGTGGATGATGAGAAATGACTTAGTGGGTATAATGTATGGTATTCAGGAAATGGGTACCCTAAAAGCCTTGACTTGACCACTACCTAATCTATGCATGTAACAAAATGGCACTAGTAACCCACACATTTATACAAATAAAAAGGTAAAATAAAATACCCCATTACAGTGTCTGGCTACAAGGAGAATGGAATTTTTCTTGTGATCCAGCAAGTTTTAGGTAACTCTCCCTGAAATGCAGCTGTCATAACATGTCTTTGTCCCTTTTCTACCCATCCATTAAAAACAAGTGTACTTAATTGTACACTTAAGTGTGTATTTAATTTCCTCCACTCCCCATGTCCAGATTTTTCTAAGGGTTGAAGTAGAGCATATTTGTTAGAAGTAGGTGAAGTGCTATGATCAATCTCATTACTTTGGGAGGACCAACATATTTTTATTGGCCAGTGTATATGTGAAGTGTGCTTGGAGATTTTAAGTGCAGTTGTGGAAATTATACATGGGAGAAGGAGACAGAGACATGATAAGGTCCAGGGAAGAAATGTGTGACTATAAAGGCAGAAAAGATTATTTTACCTGAGTTACATTACCTTCAAATAATTTGCAGGCTGGCAGAATCGGGAATCTCACTAGTGTGTGTGCTCCTTTAAGAAACTATTTTATTGTTCTTTGGGTTGGCTAGTGGAATAAAATTGGAGACACTCATTTGGCCTAGCCTACACTTTCCTTCCAGATTTCCCACCTTTCACTATCCCATTGAATCAGTGATATTCATTGCCTTAAGAGATAGTTATTGAATGGAGTACAGGATACAAAAGATCAGAGAAAGTGGAAAAAAAAAAAAACACACACACACACACACAATCCCTGGCTTTGAGTTTCAAAGAAGGCCTCTGGAAATTCCCGGTAGAGGAAATGGCCTTGGGAGCAAATCTTTTCATCTTACTAGGAGCAGGCATTTTGGAATAAAAGGCTAAATCCCCAGCTCAGTAGCCGTTTATGCCTTAACTAGGAGCGCTTCCCAAACTGGAAGGGGCACAGGAATCACTGGGGAGCATTGTTAATGCACAGCTTCCTATTGGGCCTGAGTGTCTGCATTTCTAATAAGCTTGAAAATACTGCAAGCTACTGGTCCCTGGTTCACATTTTAAATAACAAAGCTTAAAATAATAGTTTGGAAAGTGAACAAGTGAAAAACCTGATTAATCAGACTAGAAACAATACTTTACTGTTTGGGAAGAGTTGCTTTGAGAGCTTAGCTTGTCCCTATGAAGAGTGCTGAGAAGTCCCTATGAAAGGCCCTTTTGGCTGCTATGGTGTGAGGCCTACAAAGAAGTGGCTATGATAGCAACCAGGCAGAGCCTCTTTGGGAAGCCCTCTGGGGCACAGTGCAACAACAGTGGACACAAATAAATGGCTGCCGGGAACTGTACAAATGTCCTGAGCTGGCATCTTTCCTATGCCTGAAGCCACCCCGAGAGGTGGGAGAACATCCCTAAATTTCTGTGCTTCCTGAGAGGGGTGTGGAATGCTTCCTAGCAGGCTAGTGAAAGTAGCGGACAGAGCCCTGGAGTTGGGATGTTGGGATGCAGAGTGACTAGGAGAACCTGAGCAGCAGGGGCCATGTGGATGCCTGAGTTTTTCCAGGTAACAAAATCAGAGCAAAATGACCAAAGGCAAGACAAAGGAGTCACTTCTCATCAAGAGTCTCATCTCATTGCAAGGATGGAGGATGCCTATAGCCCTCCTGGAATGTTAATATCACTCCAGGGAGAAAAGGAGCATTGATAGGCCTATAAATGGACTGAGCTTGCCTGGAAGAGACTGAGACAGCCCTGAGGTGACTGAAAATAAGCCCTATGTTTATCTGAACTAAAGGAATTTCCTTTGTTAGGTAAAACATGGGTTTAAAATGGGAATTAAGGTAATGCATATGTTAATCAGTTCAATTGAGCCATTCCGCGATGTAGACATATTTTAAAACATCATTGTATGTGATAAATATCTACAATTTTTGTTTGTCAATGAAAAAATAAAAGATTAAAAATGGGGGTTACATGGACATTTAGAAAAGAATTTTAAAAGTTCCATATTTTACATATCTGAATATACGCTTATGAAATAGCTGACCTACTCCATTGGAATTCCTATTATTTAGCATATTGCTCATTGTTTAGTAGGCACCTAGTAAATATCATTTCATTGAATAAATAAAATGAAAACAACTCAGTTTCTCAAAAACAAACAACAAACCTAGCAAAACAAAACAAAAGCCTCAATAACAAGTACATGAAGGTCAAGTTTAATGCTGTCTTAAAGATTAAAAAAAAAAAACCTTTTGGAGAGTGTTGATTAACCAATGCTAAGCCTCACTAGAGACAGAAAAATAGTAAAGAAGCTTGAGGCTTGACACGAACTGAGTACATCTTAAAGATGCAGGTGCTATTGTGGTGTGCTCAGCAAAGGAGGATGTGAGCCCGGAATTTCTGGAGATCTTTGAAAGTGGACTAGATAAGATCAATGTAGTTCTGCTTAGAAACAGGAAAATGATGATAATTTCTTTGTTTCTTTTTCTCAAAAAATATAGTTTCAGCTCAGCAATATAGTTTTAAATCTAGTCAGAGGTCAATTTCATCTTCACTTTGGTAGTCCTGGTTATTAATACATTCATAGCAGATATTTTAGGACCAGAGTTGCAGTTCCCACTAACACATTATTTTAATTTTTGATCAATATTGTGTGTTTGATAAGAGACTTGGTATATAAAGCTAAAAATGCCACATGCTCTGTAGGGAGCCTTTTATTTCTAGTGACATATATTGGAGTTATTCCTCTTTGTTCATATGATTTACCTTCAAAAATCTATTGAATGTGCCCCCAGAGAAGTGCAGATAGCTGTTTTAATAATCATATTGGTATTCGGGTGGAATGGAGTGGGTAGAACTGAAAGAACTTGCAGGGAATATTGTTCCTAGAATCCGTGGTTCCACCAGCCTGCATATAATAGTTAAAGTGCAGTAACAGCCAGAGTTTGAAGAATAAAGTTAGCAGTTGTACTATTGTGAATATTGGTCTTTTACCTCCTTCCCAGCTTTGAGAGCTTTTAGCTCATACCAGAAGTGGCACAATATGCTGCTAGGTCAACAGATGGCAGGGTTACACTATCTCTGTCTCTCTCCCACCACAAGCAAAAGAAATTTACCCAAAGCATTTGGCTATCTAGTGTCCAGTGTTGGCTTTAGTAGAACCAACAGTCGAGTCTTCAAGTTCTGTTTTTGACCCTAGTGATTCTGTGCTATTGGAAGGTGCTGATGAACTGAGCCCTTCAGCTTGGTTCTCACCGGTAGCATCTCTACAATGGAAAGCCTATGGAAGCAATGGAAGACTTGGTTCTTTGAATATAGCATAAAATATAGAGTGGTAGAATAATAGCACATTTTAATCTCTTGCTCATATAATATTTTTCTTGAAACGTCTGTATCACCCATGACAATCTGGGTCCTACATTGTACTTTCAGGCTATCTATATATGAAGTCTATTTTCATTCTTAAGACAGTGACTATGACGTGGAGGTTATGCCCATTGTACAGATGAGAAAAATCATGTCTAGAAATGTGAAATAACTTGCTCAACATCCCAGGGATAGAAAAGAGCAGGGCAGAGATTTGAAATCAGGCATGTTGATCTCAAAGTTTACACTTTCTATGCATGAGACTTGCCCAGTGTAGGAGCTGCCATATATATTTGCAAGGCCACAGAAGGGTGGTGTTCAGTTGTGGTTTAATGAACCTGATAACTAACTTTTGGATGTGTGTAGCATTTACAGTTTTGCTCAGTTTAGTTTCGAGACCTTCCAGTCTGGTGAGTGATAATGAGACTCTCTCCACCAAAGTACAGAATATCTCAGGATGTGTGTATTACACACAAGAATGGGTAGAGTTAGAAAAGGGATTCTAGCCCCCAAATCTCCTTCTTACTCCACTACTCCCATTTTTAATGTTTGAAAGAGAGTTCCCTTAAATTAACCTCTGTTGGCCTATGTCATTGTGTGGGAGCAATTAATTTTTCCATGTACTCCTCAGCATTTTTCAGCCACTTTCAATAACAAACCTCGTGATATTTTAATTGAACCACATCACTGTGTTTCTAACATTGATATGGATTTTACACAGCTGTTTACACTAATATGTGCTAAAATGCCTAATTACTGTTGCAATCACAGGCTGGCTCGACAGTCTTGCCAGCTCTTAAATATATAGTCTTATCTTAATCAAACACAAACGTCAATAAGCATCCTAAACTCCTGCAATTTGTAAACTGGATTAAGGGCAATAAATGCAACCCTTCAAACAAGAACACAGAATTTTGCATATTTCATGCTAATATGCTCATCTGTTTGTTTTGCTGTTGTTTCCCAGATTTTCAAAAATGATTGTTGATAAAATGAAGTCAGAATGTGAGATGAGGTGAGTGTTTATTAGCATTGAGTAAAAGGCTTCAGAAGGCCTAAAGAAGGCTGTACTATATCTGTAATAGTATTTTTAAAAAATGTGTGACATTTATATTTACATTAAATTGTTGGCTGATGTTTCTTTAGACAACTGGGTAAACTATTTTTTTTTTTTTTTTTTGTGACAGAGTCTTGCTCTGATGCCAGGCTAGAGTGCAGTGGTGCGATCTTGGCTCACTGCAACCTCTCCCTCTCCAGTTCAAGTGATTCTCCTGCCTCAGCCTCCCGAATAGCTGAGACTCCAGGCACCCGCCACCACGCCCAGCTAATTATTTGTATTTTTAGTAGAGACAGGATTTCACCATGTTGGCCAGGATGGTCTCAATCTCTTGACCTCGTGATCTGATCTCTTGACCTCGTGGTCCACCCACCTTGGCCTCCTAAAGTGCTGGGATTACAGGTGTGAGCCACCATCCCCGGCTGTAAACTGTTATTACTTGTATATTTTTTAGCAGGAATGAAAACACCTACTAAGTATTAGGAACTATGATAAGAGCTGGTAATTGCTTTAGAATGTCATAAATAGGCTACTGTGTGTATAAGTTACTCTGGGAGCCTGGAGAAGGAAACGTTTCTTTACCACTGAGAGCTCAGGGCAGACTTCATAAAAGAGACATGTTTGTATTGGAGAAATGGAGGATTTTCCAGGAGGACAAGCACAAGAGATACAGACAGGAAACAGAAAAAGAGCAGTCATAGTCACCAATGAAATGGAAGAGAGCAGGCAAGTTCTGGAAACTGCAGTACCTCTGTACGAGGATAGAGGGCTGCTTGGAGAAACCTAGGAGACGTAATGTTAGGAACATCATTGTAAGCCCTGTAGATGATGATGGAATGCCTTATGATAGTAACAGTGTGTTAGCTATAAAATAAGAAGGAAAGAGAATTATACAGCTGCCATTTGACTCATAGGAATTTTGTCTGTGGTTACATGACTCATCTCCCAAAACATGTGTGCTCCCAACATCTAAGGAGCTTGTGCTGGAGAAGCCAATGATAGTCCATGAATATTAGTAGGAAATCATTAGGTTTATCTCTCTTTTCATTGGCTGACTTATTGATTGAGTTATGTATTCATTCCAGCATTGATTCAGTAAATGTCTACTTAGCCCTTACAATTTTCTAAGATTTGTCCTAGTCACTGAGGAAATGACAGTGATGTTCTCTCCTGTCTGAGAATAAGAGATTATGGGATTAATAGTATCAGGGGACTTGGCAAAGAATAAAAATGATTATATCACCCTCATTTATTTTATCAACAAAAACATGCCACTTTCTTGACTCTATAGATTCTTTAATTTTACTTTGTACTCAACACATTTAAGAGAATATTTATTTTTTTCCAATGAACTCCCATCTATCTGGAATTAAAATACATGTAAGACTAAAATAACTGGAATTTTAAAAAATGCATTGTTGTTTTATAGGGGAAATGGTAAGAAATTAAGAATCTAGTCAATACTGACTGTAGTATATCCTGGAATAACTGCAGATTTAATTTAATTTCTTATAACTTCATCATTTAAATGTTGCACAATAAAAACATGTTTAGAATGGAGACCACTACGATATATCAAGTATACTTCAAAATCAACAAAGACAGACTGAATTATGACTAATATAACTTTTGGACACACACACACACTCACTTTCTCTCTCTCTCTCTCTCTCTCTCTCTCTCTGTCCCTCTCTCCTCTTTCATAGCTTCCATAAGGGAAGAGATTAACATTAGTCTGGTTCACAGCTGTATCCTTAGTGTCCTGTATGCACTGTGCTTGGTAAAAATAAGTTGTGGAATGCATGATTGTTTATGATACTCACCAATTGTTGTAGGTTATACTATTCTTCCCAATGTTCCACTTCCTCTATCCACACCCTTTGCAATATGCTTTTGTAGCCCATTCCACCTGAGTGATGTTGGTCTTCGCTGTGTGATTTGCTTTGGCCGATGATAAGTTGATGGAAGTGATAGTAAGACAATGCTGAGCCTCATCCTCGGAAGCATCTCTGCCTTCACCTGGCTTTGTGTAGCACTGCCCTGGCTTTGAGAAGAACATGACCCCAGTAAATTGTTAGTCCAGGAAGAATGAGAGGTGAGTGAGCAAAACAGCCCAACTGACCTGAAGACATTTGAACATAGCATATATTCTAATTGCTGTATATCAGTAAGTTTTGAGGAGGTTGTTACACATCCATATTTTGTCTATAGCTGGCAGTCTCCCAGCTAAGCAAAATATCCCATTGAAAAAAAATCTAATTATATAGAAAGATTCCATGATCCTCCCTTTTGTTTTTCCCTTTGACCATTTACTAACACAACTTAATAAGATGATCATTTTTTAGGTTTAGCCAAAATAGTAGCAGAATGTGTGACTTACTGATCTTTTATAATGATCAAAATTTTTTCATATTTTTAAATTTGGGTATGTTGCTTATTGGCATCAAATTGGGAATAAGGAGACATTGATTTTGGTTCCCCTGGTTCTAATATATTGTGTGATTCTATAAAAGGCACTTAAGCTTTCTGGGCTTTGGTTTCATTATCTGCTAAACATACGGCTCCTACCTCCATAACTGAAATATTGTGTGTATAAATATTAGATAATGTATGAAAAAAGTGCTTTTGAATGTTTAATAAACTATAAGTGTGTTAGATTATTACTTATTATTTATTAAAGTTGAAATACTAAAATATGGTGCCAATTTTATCATAATAATTTGCTATGTGATGATAATCGGAAGAACATCTAACTTCTGAAAACTCTTTGCCTAAAGATGGATCATGTATTGTTTCAGCTCTTTTTGTTTTGTCATTATCACAAAATTACTAATATTTCTTTAATCTAGTATGGCTTTATATAAACCAGATAATTAGAATTTGTCATCTTAATTTATATTTTAAATATTGATATGGTTTGGGTGTTTTGTCCCCTCAAATCTCATGTCGAAATGTGACCTACAATGTTGGAGGTGTTTGGGCCATGGGGGTGGATCCCTTGTGAATGACTTGGTGCTGTCCTCATGATAATGAGTAAGTTCTCACTATACAATTTCACACAAGAGCTGGTTGTTTAAAAGAGCCTGGCACCCCCCCTCTTTCTCGCTCCTCCTCTCACCATGTAATTTGCCTACTCCTCCTTCACCTTCTGCCATGACTGGAAACTCCCTGAGGCCCTCACCAGAAGCAGATGCTGGCTCTGTACTTGCTGTATAGCCTGCAGAACTGAGAGCTAATTAAATCTCTTCATAAACTACCCGGTCTTAGGTATTTCTTTATAGAAATACAAGAACAGACTAATACAGAAAGTTGGTACTGAGGAGTGGGGGCCTTCCTATAAAGATACCTGAAAATGTGGAAGCAGCTTTGGAATGGGGTAATTCACAGAGGTTGGAAGGGTTTGGAGGGCTCAGAAGAAGAGAGGAAAATAATGGAAAGTTTGGAACTTCTTAGAGACTGGTTAAATAGTTGTGACCAAAATGCTGATAAAGATATGGACAGTGAAAGCTAGACTGATGATTCCTCAGATGGAAATGAGGAACTTATTGGGAACTGGAGCAAAGGTCATTTGTGTTATGCCTTAGCAAAGAGCTCGGCTGCATTATGCTCACATCCTGGAGATATGTGGAAGTTTGAACTTAAGAGCAATGACCTGGGACATCTGGTGGAAGAAATTTCTAAGTAGTAAAGCATTCAAGTGTGGCTTGGCTGCTTCTAACAGCCTAAGATAAGATACAGGAGCAAAGGAATGACTTAAAGTTGGAACTTATATTTAAAAGGGAAGCAGAGCTTAAACATTTGGAAAATTTGATGCTGAGATGTGGTAAAAAAGGAGAAAGTATTTCCAGGGGGAAATGAAAGCAGCCTGTGGAGCTAAAGAGATTTGCATGACTGAAATGGAGCCAACTGCTGATATCCAAGACAACAGGGAAAAAGGCCTCAAAGGCATTTCAAAGATCTTTGAGGCAGCTCCTCCCATCATAGGTTCAGAGGCCTAGGAGGAAAAAATGGTTTTCAGGGGCAAGGCCCAGGGGCCCACTATCCTGTGCAGCCTCAGGATGCTACTCCCAGAATCCTGGCAGCTCTGGCTTCAGCCTTCACTAAAAGGCAATGGATGCAGCTTGGGCCACTGCTCCAGAGGGTTCAAGGCTTAAGCTTTGGCAGCTTTCATGTAATGTTAAGCCTTCAGGCACACAGAAGGCAAGAGTGAAGGAGGCTTGACAGCTTCCCTCTAGATTTTGGAGGATATATGTAAAAGTGTGGGTGTCTAGGCAGAAGCCAGCTACAGGGGCAGAGCCACTCCAAGAATCTGAACTAAGGTAGTGCCGAGGAAAAATGTGGGGTTGGAGCCCCCACACAGAGTCACCACGAGGACACTGCTTACTGGAGCTATGAGAATGAAGCTGCCACCCTCTAGACCCAAGAATGGTAAAGCCACCAGCAGCTTGCAACCTCAGTGTGGAAAAGTCACAGCACAGAACTGCCCAAGGCCTTGGGAACCCACCCAGCACAGCAGTGTGCCCAGGATGTGGGACATGGAGTCAAAGGAGATTATTTTGGAGCTTTAAGCTTTAATGACTGCCCTGCTGGGTTTCAGACTTTTGCAGGGCCTACAGCCCCTTTCTTTTGGTTAATTTTTCTCTTTTGGAATAGCAATGTTTACCCAATGCCTGTACCACCACTCTGTCTTGGGAGTAAATTACTTATTTTTGTTCTTACAATCTTATAGGTGGAAGGAACATGACTTAAGTCTCAATGAAGACTTTGGACTTTTGACTGAGTTGATGTTGGAATGAGCGAAGACTTTGGAAGACTATTGGGATGGGATGATTGTATCTTGCAATGTGAGAAGAACATGAGATTTGAGGGGCCAGAGGTGGAATGATATGGTTCGGATGTTTTATCCCCTCCAAATCTCATGTTGGAATGTGACCTAAATGTTGGAAGTGGGCCTAGTGGGAGGTGTTTGGGTCATGGGAGCAAATCCCTCAGGAATGGCTTGGTGCTCTCCTTGTGGTAATGAGTGAGTTTTCACTGATTTCATGTGAGATCTGATTGTTTAAAAGAGTGTGGCATCTCAGCCAGGCATGGTGGCTCATGCCTGTAACCCCAGCACTTTGGGAGGCCGAGGTGAGCAGATTACTTGAGAGTCAGGAGCTCAAGACCAGCTCCTGGTGAAACCTCTTCTCTACTAAAAATACAAAACTTAGCTGGGTGTGGTGGTGTGCACCTGTAGTCCCAGCTACTTGGGAGGCTGAGGTGGGAGAATCTCTTGAACCCAGGAGGCAGAGGTTGTAATGAGCTGAGATCATGCCATTGCACTCCAACCCGGGCAACAGAGCGAGACTCCATCTCAAAAAAAAAAAAAAAAGAGTGTGGCATCTCCTCCCCGTGTCTTGCTCCCACTCTCACCATGTGATGCACCTGCTCCCCCTTCATCTTCTGCCATGGTTGGGAGCATCCTGAGGCTCTCACTAGAAGTAGATTCCAGCATCTTGCTTCCTGTACAGCCTGTAGAACTGTGAGCCAATTAAACCTCTTTTCTTTATAAACTATCAGTTGCAAGTATTCCTTTGCTGTGACACAAGAACAAACTAATAGAAATGTTATTTATAGTAAAGGTGACAAAGAGTAAGAAAGAATCATGGATTTTGGAGCTAGAGAGATTTGAATTTATACTCTGGGGTAACTATCAACTAACCGTGTTGCCTTGGGAATGTTAAATAACTTTTCTGAGCCTCAGATTTCTCTTGTTTAAAAGAAGGATAGTGGCAAATGATTTGCAATGTTGCAGTGAGGACTGAAGATGACATTTGTAAAATGCTTAGTGTATATTGTTTAGCACAAGGTAGGTAGTCAATAAATGCTAGATAGTATTAAAATTACATCATGAAAATATTTCTATTCTATCCTCTATACTTCTTTGGCTTCAGAAACAGAATATACATCATTCCTTGCCATCATTCTCTCATCATTGATTTTTAGGTTGTGATATGATCTAAAATTTCACTAAGGTTATTCAGGTGCATACAAAAGCCAGCTTGATCTTTTAAAATTCTCTTTTCTGATTTTTATCATCTTCTCTCCTGTGGCCATGTTGTTATCTATTGTTCCTTTCTACACATATATTCCATTCTCTTACATTGTATCTGGCTATTTCTATTCAGTTCAAGGGCAAAACCATCAAGAAAACCAAACTTGTTTGAACTGTGTGTGATGAGTGGATCAGGAAAAAATTACAGAAGCTTTACTATATGGAATTTTTGAGTTAGAGTTTAACTGCTTAGAAGCTTTTAAAATTCTAATTTCAAAACCTGAGATTTTAAGATAAAGTATTTTTTAGAAAACTTAGATTTTAAAATAATAGAGAAATTTAAGAAAGGTGATCATGATATAAGGCAGACCTGATAGAAGAGGCTGCTAGTTTTCTTTTGAAGTTACATTAATTCAATAACATATTAAAGATTCAAATATGGTTTGTCAAAATTAGTAACAGTCCCAAACAGTCCCAAAGTGGATTCTGCAAGCAAGATACATGATGAGTTCATAGCTTTTCTACAACTCCAAGTCTCTTTAGAAGGCAAATGATAATATATTTCTGAGTTAGCTGCAATTTTTGTCCTTGAAAAGTAGTATGGCTAAGTCACGACATTTAGTCATATAACTGGCAACTTCTAACCCTCCAGCAAATAGGCACAATTCACCTTGTGCCTATTTTTCTTTAGCTGCAGATGTTCAAGAGGTACATGTCATGATGCATATGGGTTTCTATTCTAGAGTGAAGATTCAACGAAATACCTTGGTCAGATTATCCTAAAGCAGAGCCCAAATCCAAGACTTGGATCGAGTTACCTTCTTGTTAGAGCAGGGAAACCATCTTGATAGAGCAGGGAAAAGAGACAAGGAAGTAGGAGGGACAACACATTTGGAGTATCAGTTGGTTTTTGCTGTGGGCAACTAGGTCTTAATTCTACTGAGGACCCTCTAAATGTATAGAAAGTGAAACTCGGAATTGTCTTTCCAGAACATGTGAAGTCCAGACATTTACCTGCTAATGCCTTTGTCTCGTTAGTTGAGAGTTTCCACCACACCAGGAGTATTGTCTCCCATCCCACTGCCACACTTTCTGACTATGACTGTGTTGTGTGACTTTAGAGAAAGTCCTGAGGCAAAGAAGTGGAGAGAAGTTGCTGCTTGGGCTTGAAAAAGAATGGTGGCAGAGTACATGCATGGAAGTGCTACCATAGCTGCTCTGAAATCAGAGGTGGGCCAAGTGGGTGGGGTGCAGGGCACAAAAAAATTTTTGCTTTGAGATAAAGTTTATGCAAAGTGCTTTGTGGTTCATTAAGGTCTAACACATGTTATTTGTTATTAATAGTGAAAAATTCAAATGTTCTTGTTTATAATAAAACATAGTAAAAGTTTATCAAATAGCATGGCTCATCCTAATTAGTAATATTGGTGATACTATGGAATAGGGTCAAACCTGTCATTTGTTTGTAAAGGGCCAGAGATTGGGTAGAGTATTCATATGTCCATTTGTTACTTCTCTGACCTGCTTTTTACTTCGTCTAGAACTGCTATCTGTTTACCCCTGCAGATAACACAGACACACATACACACATACACACACACACACACACACACACACTCTCCAGTGATCTATCCACTTCCTCATTGCTCTCAGACATGATTATTCCAATGAGCATGTGACAAACCCATATGAGCGCAGATAAAACGAATTGGGAATACTCAGTTCTTCCTTCCATAGCCCCTATAGGTTGGGAGACAGGAGGTTATGATTTGAGAGGTTAATCAAACACATGCTTTGCAAAACTGCCCTCAAGAGAAAGACCAGAGTTGGAATATTCCCAACATAAAGAAAAGATAAATGTTTGAGATGAGGGATATTCCAATTATCCTGATTTGATCTTTACACATTGTATGCATATACCAAAATATCACATATACCCCCAAAATATATACAACTATTATGTATCAATGAAGATCAAGAGAATGGCCAGAAACCCAGATGCTTGCTACTAGCCAGTAAACATGTCCAGGCTATAATTAAGCTCTATTTCCATAGTTCATAGCCTAGGCTTATCAGACTTAAACTTGTATGATTATATAATCATCAAGGGATATCTAATAAGTGCTCATAGTGCTCGGCCCTGGTTCTCTCATTTCAAGGAAAGTGGAATTATAAGAAGACCCCATCTGGCAAGGCTCATAAAGGAGAGCGACTCTTATGGAATACATCCAAGATATATACATCTTTGAAGAAAGACATCACTCAACTGTGAAAGATCACCATGACCCCTGCTTTCATTTCATCAAAAAACTTAGTCCATCAGCTTAGTTACCCTTTAGCCTTGCATGGGAATTGACTCAGAGCTTCTGTGAGATCAGGGTGAATATGAATTGTTTAGCTTCAGATGATCATTCCCTAAAGTAAAAACTCCTGGAACTTATTGGCAAAAAAGAAAACTCTTTGCTATTTCTAATACAAATGTGTTATTAGAATTGGTCTACTGTTCTAATAAATAACAGTAATGGAAATGTATTGAAATAATGAAAGGTTAATTTTCACCCCTGTTAATTTATTGAATCTGGGGGATTAGTAGGTTGCTCCACTATGCAGTCATCCAAGGACCCAGGCAATTTTCATTATGAGACTCAGTTTTATTCAGGTCTTCAGGGTCTTCTTGTTCTACCTTATGGTCAGGAAAAGAAATGAGGTTCTCAGGTGGGCCTGGAAGGAGCATATGTCACTTCTACTCATCCTTTTGGTGAGAACTTAGTCATATTGCTACACCTAACTGGAAGAGAGACTGGAAATTCTAGCCTAATTGAAAAGGAAGTAGAGAACTCAGTTATGGGCAAAACCTTATGTCTCTGCCAAATAAGTAATAGAAATGTGGGACCTAACTGAACAAAGTAATGACAATAGGAGACTTTGTTTTCTTTGTGGATCAGTTACACATTTAGTATTCTCATATCCCAAGAGAGGTGAGGCTTTATGTTTCATCTATTATGTAAGATGCTCTATTCCGGACAAATGTAGACAATTTCTTCCTGAGGAATGGCATCTCACATTTCTGGTGTTTTACTGTTGCTTCTGATTCTGCTTTGATATTGTAGATGGAATAGAGAGTGAAGACAACTATTTTCATATAACTATGGTTCATGATTGGCCTTTGGATAATCAGCCATTAGCTGGAATAGTCACCACTGATGCACTTTAATTTTATAATAGGCATCCAGCAGTTTGATGATGAGTGTCTAAGCCAGAGTATGGAGGGGTGAGAGAGGAAGGGTGCTCATATATTAGAATTATCTGGAAACATTTTCAATTATTCATGCCGGTCTCAAAATAAATCAGCATCTGGTGTAGGGTTCTGAAAGAAGGGAAGTAACAGGTAGATTTTGCAGAAGTCACCTTGTACCTGGCCATCCCTTCATCCAACTGAAAATCACCACTCTCAGCTCTAAGTTCCTCTATTTGTGGTTGCCCTTCTTTGTCCTAGTGGCACATTTATGCTATTTTTTCCTTTATGAAGAGCAATTTTCCTACCGAGTAATCACTTAAGTGAGTTCAGTGTAATGTCTGCTAGAGTTGCCAAAACAAAATACCAAACTGGGTGATTTAAACAACAGTTATTTATTTCTTGCCATTCTGTAGGCTGGAATTCTAAGATCAAGGTGTTGGCAGGGTTGGTCTCTAGTGAGGACTCTTTTCCTTGGCTTGCAGATGGCCACCTTTTCATCATGTTATCAAATGGCCTTTTCTCTGTGTACACATCCCTAGGGTCTCTTCCTCTTTTAATAAAGACATTAGTCATATGGAGTTAGAATCCTACCATTATGACATCATTTAATCTTAATTACTTGTCTACAGGTCACATCTTCAAATACTATCACATTAAGAATTAGTACTTTAATATATTAAGGGAGGGAGGCAAAATTCAGTCCATAACATTAAAAATGTAAAAATGTCTCCAGTGACACATACTATCTTTTGGCTTCCAAAGATCCTACAGCTTCAAATTTTCTTGAATCTTCTGAGTCACAAGAACCACCAGGAGTAATTACAGCCCTAATTCCAGTTAGGAAAGCTGCAATGGTAAATTGAAATTCATTATATAAAATCTAGATGAACTTACTTTCAGAATATTGAGCTGTGCCTAATCCTCCTCAAAGTAACATTCAGGTTAAGAACTGGATAATTTGTATGGTAGGCAAGTTTTCGCCTGGTCTCCCAATGTCTTCCTAAATTCCATTCTTAAAGCATCTTCTTCCTTCTTTTCAGTATCTTTCTCAAAAATGTGATATACTCTTCACATTGAGCCTGCCAGATTTCTTCACTATCGGTCTTATCAACACCTATGCACCCTCCTGTCTCATTCTTTTAGGTTTCTGCTCTGGGGGAATGGCAACTAGCTAATGTGATAAAGAATTCAGATAAATATATAGGTGGAAGATAAGTATTTTAGGCTAGAACCTCTTTTTTTTTTTTTTTTTTTGACACGGAGTCTTACTCTGTCACCCAGGCTGGAGTGCAGCGGCATGATCTTGGCTCACTGCAACCTCTGCCTCCCATGTTCAAGGGATTCTCCTGCCTCAGCCTCCCGAGTAGCTGGGACTGTAGGCACGGGCTACCATGTCCGACTAACTTTTTGTATTTTTAGTGGAGACGGGGTTTCACCATGTTGGCCAGGATGGTCTTGATCTCCTGACCTCAGGTGATCCACCCACCTCGGCCTCCCAAAGTGCTGGGATTACAGGCGTGAGCCACCACACCCGGCCTAGAGCCCCTCTTATATTTGCACTAATGACATGTCTTCTGAAAACTCAGAAAGGTGCTCCAAGCACACTCTCTAGTCAGACTGAGTGTAAATAATCAGTCTTGCATTTTTCCTCCAAAGAGCTGACCCATGCAGGTATGTTCTTAGGAACAGACCATCCATTTCAAACGAGTACATTTTATTATGATCTACAGGGCACGGTTTTCACAAAAGCATTAAAAAAAATCTCCTGTTTTCCCCTCTCTTAACTCTTTCATTATCTGCCTATACATTATGAGGTCTGAGAGAGTAGTAAATGTATCCTATTTTCTTTTACTTCTTTAATGAATATTGTTGGTGCTCAGAAAATATTTGGTGATTACATTTTTGTTCTAATACAGGTTTTGTGTCTCTGTGTGTGTGTGTTTGGCAAATATTACTTTTACCATTTCAGTTTTCAAAATATGCAACCCAAACAGAGATTAGAATGACTCAGATTTTGGAAGATTTTAGAAGCAGAGTTGGATTATATATTTATAAATTTTTCTAGTGCCATATCTTTTCCCAACTCCAAGTATCTAAACCAGCAGGGTTAAAATCACACTATTTGAGTCAGCATTCCCTTTGAATGACATTATTATTACTGTTTATCATTGCCTCAGCTTTTACAATAGGTTCGGTGCTGTGAAAGACATTAAAAAGACACAGTTCTTGCCTTGGAGCTTACACTCAGATAGGCAAACAAACAAAGTGTATTTAAGAAGAGGTAGATTGATCAGGAAAATGCAATTTCCCAGATGTTTGTATTTGTGCTTTGGGTTCCTTTGTCTTTTAACCAGCTGTGGACTAAAGCAATCTTGAAACTTTTCTTCAAACAAGGATATAAATGACAAGAGTTCAGGGTAAAAAACATGAGCCTTAAAGGGCAGAATACAGGGCTGAGCATCCACACGACCTGATTCTGGGGGTCTCTGTGGTCTTGAATTACTCTTTCTCCTCATGCTTCTTTCAACAATTCAGACTGCCAGTGGCTTCCTCACTGGAAACCAAATCATTCATTTAAAAATGGATCACCAAATTTTATGGCCTGTTTTCAAGCCATCAGATACTGTTTAAAAAATGGACTAGTTCTCCTTACAGACTGAGATATTTATTTGAACAAAATTTAGAAACACTTTTATCTCAAGGATTTATTACCCTCCAAAATTTTGAGTTTTGAAAATCCAGTTTGTAAGCTGAAATGAGTAAAAATGTATTTCATAATTTTTACTCTTTTGGTGAACATTTTAAAAGTTTTCTCATGTAGACATAGAGCAAAAACAAATATTTCTATTTTGTATATTATCTTTGGTGTTTGTGGGAAATACTCGCGCATGTTTGCACGCATTTGTCTGTGTGTGTGTGTGTGAGTGAATGCAAAACTTGAAGTTTCACATATGAAGTACATTGGGAACACAATCTTCATGCTTGCTAAAGCTGTTGAGATGTCCACATTGCAAAGGGACTGGCAATAGCTTCACTAAGGGGCTGACAATAGCTTCACCAAGCCGGGTTCCACTGCGTTCAGTCACCATGGTCTCTAGGTGCACAGAAGGGTTTCTCGCAAGGATCTTGACCTGGGTAAAGGATGTAAACGCCCAGAGCCACGCATATTTAGGCTTTGGTTTCCAAAGTTTCTGTTTAATTGCACTTTCTCATCACACACAGTGTGGTATGCCCTTCCAGATGGCCCATACAAATGCTTTGTTGTACTTCACTCACTCTCTGCATGCCAAGCATCTCTGGGACTACATACATCACCAATTAGCATCTTATATTCATTTGACAGGAATGGTTCTGCAACATTTTGTTCAGTTTTCTTTGATAAACATGATTTGCATGTTCTTCCCTTATAAGAAACAAGTTTGTGATTGTGGAATTTTCCTTCCTACTCCTCCCTCCCCCCCAAATGCTTTTCCCCATGCAGCAACCAGTTGATCTGTACTTTGGGAAAAATGTCTTTTGTGTGACATTTTTAGAACCTGAGGAGACCATGTTAGTGTGTTTACCAATGTATACCGTAGGTATTTACTATGTCACATCTCTCCAGGGGGCTGTGTTCTTGCAGGTACATTCTGCATTTTTCAGATTCTAGATCACGAGACCTCATCATTGACCTATAAATTTGATACTGCCATCCCTTCAGGCCTTTGCAGAAGTCTTTCAGATAAACCTTCATTTTCTGAGCTCTGTGCTGAGCATTTGATAGTGAATTTTGTGCACTGACACTGATAGTGAGATGCAGTCTTAACATGTAACAATCACATTTAGTCAATACACCAAAGCGATGCAATGCACCAGAAGGATCAAATTGTCACCTGGCCAATGGTGACAGTTACTTTGAAGAGTTTTTCAGTGTGATGAATATCGACACTCTGGATAGTGGATAAGTAGAACGCACAGAACCGTGTCGGGTAGTGCCTTCTTCACGTCTCCACTTGGATGGCTCATGGGCATTTCAAACTTTACCCATCTGCTTTCAGAATTCTCAACACCGGTTTCTCTCCCATCTAATAAATGATTCATCTACTCAGTTCAGAAACCTGCAGTCACCGGGAATTCCTTTAGTTTTTTCATTCTCCTCACCCGCCTCCTCCTGGAATCTGTCATTGAGTTCCTTTCCATTCAGTCTTTGCCAACTCCTGCCTCATTCTCCCTTCACACCCCAGTGCCTGGAAAGCTTCTGTAACTTCCAAACTGGCCTTCCTTCTCTAAGTCTGGTTTTGGTAGATTCCTTTCTCTACCCAACTGTTAAAGTTTTTTACACCATACATTGGAGGAGGTCTCCCTGTAGCTGAAAAACCGGCATAGGTTTTCAGTCCTGTTTAGAACACAATCCAAACCTCTCCCACAGCAACTCCCTAACCCTGCGAAGCCCTGCATGTCTTGGCTCCTTTCTAGCCCCTCCTTCTTTTCTAGCCCCTCCTTCTCCTCACACAGGCACAGCCTCACTAAGCTCCGGCCTCACTGGGTGTTTTGGGTTCTTGAAATTTTTCAGTTCTTTCCCACTTTGAGGATTTTGCATTTGCTTGTGTCTCCTGCCTGAAAAGTATTTCCCTGTAACTTTCACTTGCTTGGCTTCTCTTCATTCTTTGGGTATTTTCTTTAGAGAAGATTTCTGAGTTCACTCCAACTGGAGTAAATTCCCCGGTTACTTTCTGGCCCACCGCCCCATTTATTTCCCTGAAAGCACTAATCATAGTCTGAAAATGTTTTAGTTACCTATTCACATATTTGTCTGCCGTCTACTTCCTACTGTCTAGTACATTCAAGGTCAAGGTCTGTCTTGTTTAATTTATATTCCTAATTCTTAGCACAGTGCCTGGCACACAGGAGATACTTGAAACGTATTTATTGAATGAATGTCTCTAATAAGTTTTGATGAGGAGGGTTGAGTGTGTACATGTGGGGTGTGTGCATGTAATGAAGAAGTTAAAGGAAGGAAGTATATTCTACATAGGAGTAGGAGAAGAGATGGGAAAGCTTGGCATTAGCATTGCACAAAGACAGGTCAGCTGAGGGGCTGCCAACACAGGACTGATGCCTGAAGCCTGGGTCAATGCAGAGATCAGAGGACTCCGCCTTATAACCCTGGCAGTTTGCCGGAGACCAGTCAAGTATGTACTGATTGGCGCCTAGGAAAACAGCACAATGTACTCATTCACATAGAAAAAATAAAAGAATCACAGCTCCAGGGTAAAACAGAGCACGGATCTTCAAAGCATCATATGATGCGGCTGAGGTCACATCACATTCAATAAATGGAACAAAACTTCCACTTCCATATGTAAACAAACATGTGAATTCCTAGGATTGAATTCACCATCCCCATAATCTGCAATTTAATTTTACAAATTAAAGATAGAGCTTAAGGGACACATTTACCAGCTCCCAATAGATAGTGGGATGAAGCCCCATGGATGAGAATTTGACACAAGCCCTTGGACTGCACAGTGCTCAAATTGGGAGAAGAAAGCACATTTTTTCATGAAAAGAAACTCACTGCCTCGGTCAAAACTTGACTTTGGCCGGATGTGGTGGCTCACGCTTGTAATCTCAGCACTTTGGGAGGCCGAGGCAGGCGGATCATGAGGTCAGGAGTTCGAGACCAGCCTGGCCAACACAGTGAAACTCCGTCTCTACTAATTTTGTAAAAATACAAAAATGAGCTGGGAGTGGTGGTGGGCACCTGTAATCCCCAGCTACTCAGGAGGCTGAGGCAGGAGAATCGCTTGAACCCAGGAGGCAGAGGCTGCAGTGAGCCGAGATCGAGATCGCACCACTCACTGCACCCCAGCCTGGACGACAGAGCTAGATTCCATCACAAAAAAATAAACAAACAAACAGCCCTGACTTTAGGAGGCATGCAGGTAAAGTCGTTAAGCACATGGGCTCAATGAATAGCAATAACAGTAATGCCAGATAGCATTTCACAAGCACTTGCCACGTGCCAGGTACTGCATTAACCTACTTCCACGCACTCTCTCGCTTTAAACTCATAACACTTCTATGAGGTAGGTATGATTTTTGCTCTATTTTCACAGCAGAAAAACATGAAGTTAAGAGATGTTTATTATTGTGCTTTAGATCATACAGCAAGTGTGGAAGGTGGGATTTAACTTCTTATCTATTAACATTTAGAGTTAGAACTTCATTATCCCTTTTGATTTGCAAGGAAACCTCATCACTGAGTAAGAGGTCTTAGCCTCTGCCTGGGAAGTAAAAAAAATATATATACAAGGACATTCTCGATCCTACCAATTTCGAGGAAAAATACATCCTCTGAATTTATACCACACAGCATTTAATATATGATGCTGTAATTGTTTTTGGTTTGCCCATTAGAATGCAATCAACTTTAGGCCCTTGCAGTGGTCTCTCATCCCTAGTCCTTAACACAGCGTCTGCATCTCAGCTGAAGGCAGAGGTTACAGCTTGTTCTGAAACACTGATCCGTGAAAGTTTTTAAAAATTTGATTATTTCACCCTTCCATTTGTATTAACTTGTTTACCAAAACAACTTATAGTCATTTCTGAGTAAACATTTTAAAGACGATCTTGCATTGTAGTTCCAAAGGATGATCCATGAATAAACCTGACATGGACTGTCAGGGACTGTTTCCAGTTAAAAATGACTGTCTTGCAAGAGTCTGAAGAAGCTATTTACAATTCTAAGAGAATAATGTTAACTTTAAACACTATTTAATTTTAAAGCATTGTCAATAAAACAACTGAGAAATTGGGGAAGAAGAAAATAAAAACAAAAGAAGACAGAGAAATTGATTCTATCTTGGAACTGTCACGTGGGGGAAATTTCAAAACAGGATATGGAAGGTTTTAGAAAATTCATCATGCTCATTACTCCCATTTTCAGGTAAAATGCAAACTAGATGCAAGCAGGCTTTTAAAACACCATTTTATGTGTCTAATAGGCCAGAACTATTGAAGCAAATCAGATCTCTCATTTTAATATGCATTTACACATTTAAAAATTTATATTATTGACTATGTTGAATGCCGTGACTTCTGGAGAACCATTATGGCTCACAGGATAGCTTTTTATTTGGCATTGTATCAATTTGGAGCTCAGAATGTCATGATCTTAATGCAGATAAGAAGTATGCATGTGAGAAGTGGTATGGAGAGAAAGGTAAGGTGCACATGCAGTTGGCGATTTTCAAATGTCATCATTTTAGCCCTAAAAAAAAAGAAGAGAATGTTCTGCTCCCTGGTCTGTGCCAGGCACTTCCACTTGCACGCCCTGCACTTCTCCTTTGCTTGCTGCAGTGCTGTAGAGTGTGGAGGACTATTTGCCCCACGTGTAAATATCACACAGAGCTAATTTACATTGTAGACTGTGGGTCCAAGAGGGAGAAACACTTAATTTTATTAATGGAGTAGATTTTAAATCTCTCTACAGGAGGCCATAGAATACCCCAAAGGCTTATCTATGCTATGGAGAGATGGCAAATCAGAAAAGCCCCAGTGCGTTTTTTCCCCCCTCAGAATCTGCTCCCAATGAAAGCTACTACTAGGCCGATTGGTTTTGAGCATCCTCCGTTTGAACATTGGAATTGTTCTACACCGGATGTACAAATACCTTAAGCCCCTGAGGTTTACAACAGGAATGCTAATGCATGGCGTAAGCCCCTCTGAAACAAACAGAGCTGGGATAATAATTTTGTAACCTCTTGTTGACATAACCTACCAGCTTGCTGAAGAGCCCCTTCATGTAGAGGAAACAGAGAAACTATAATGATTTTCAGATACAGTTGACAAGAGACCATTTAGTAAACTTTTATTTTTTTTTAACTAACAGTATGCAGGGATATTGTATTCTAGGCTGCTACTAATAATCTCATCAGAATGCAAAAGCAGCGACTGTGTTATAAAACCAATGATCTGTTATATTCTGCAAGAATTTACAAAAGCCTAATGTCATTTACTACACCATGAGAACCATACTTGGATAAAAAAAAATAAAACACAACAGAATTCAAAAACTGATTACAGCTGACGAAAAAATAAACTATGTGCGAATGTAATGCTTTAAAGGTATAACATACCACAGTTAAAGACAGGAAGCAGTGATGACTTCAGAAGGGAAGGAATTGGCATTTGGGAAGGTAGGAATGTGCTACATCACTTAGGACACTTTGGAATCAGGGCATCCATTCAAGGCCAGGAGTCACCCGGTCAGTGCTAAATATGTGTTACTGGCTCAGGTTGCAGGAAACTTGCAGGCTCAGAAGAGTTTCCTTTTTTATTCTTCACTTTTTCAGCAGCATTTTTGACAGAAGCATATCTGTAGCAGTTTTAAATACAGAGTTTAAATGTTTTAAAAGGGAAGAACTCTTTTCAGGGACATTTGGAATAAAGTCAACTGAAAAGTCAGTGGCAGGGATGTCAGGATGTCCATGTAGCTGGGACACAGACAGCCTTACCCCCGTCTCAGCTGGTACTCTGTGATAGGTTGAAGAACAGAAGCAAACTTCCCTGAGCCCATCATGCTCCATGCTCTCAAAGGTTTCATGGATTCAATTCTGGCAGTCTATGGCAACTTAATTTTAAAAATTACTTTCTTTGATGCCCAAAGCAAATTTTTCTGCATTTTGTTCAGTAATTTTAAAAAATAGCTTTCAGAAGGATATCTACCTTTTTGCTTATTTATCTATCTATCTAATCAAATCTGTGTCTATCTACCTGTCTGCCTATCTATTGAGAGTGAGAAACTTTGATGTTCTTGCAATTTCTATAATCTTTGGAAGAAATTTATTTATTCTTTCCTTTTGAAACTGAGTCAGTTGGAAGCATGTTTATCTCCAGGATGGACTTGGCAGAATGTGAGAAACACAGGGTCCTTAACACTAAAAGGCATTTTTTACAGCATTGTTAACCAGCTTTCAGCAGATTCCTTGCAGCATTTGTATTCCTGGTTGTCCTTGAAGGTACACTTGGTCTTACAAACTTGTAGGGAGTCATTTGGAAGTGTTGACTTAGGCGCCTGTTAGACATCTGGTAATAATGAAGATGGAGCTTTTAATGCTTTGGGATTTTATGAATGAGTTATAGTACAGTCACTGATGAATCATTAAAGTACATCTCTACAGGAGGAGATCGCCCATATTTCTTGACTGCTGGGAAGTTGCACATATTGTTAGTTGTCCAGAAAAAAAGTGAGATCTGCTAAGTCTGAATTCCCTGCAGAGCCGCTAGTTTGAGAACCAAATGAAAGTAACATTACATTTCAGGAGAGCCTTGTTCACCAGAGAGATGTATGTTTTATAAGAGAGCTAGGTCTGTTTATTAGTGAGCCTGAATCGCACAGGGCGATGGTCAAATGTGAAGAACAGGCTCTCTGCCTCTGCTCATGCCACTGCCTTTCCTGCTGAATGACTGGAGGAGTCACTGTCTATCTGGTGACCTTCCTCAAGAACAGCCCCAGTGTGCCCCTCTTCATGATGTTCCCTACTCTTCATAGGTAAAATTAATGAATTCTCTGTTATGTGCCTGCAGCATTATACATATAATTATCTTAGATCTCTTAACTGTCTTATAGTATGCCCATAAATGTACTTATTTATTGGTTTATCCTACTAGACTATTAGCGCCTCAATAAATATTATTTTCCATTCACAACATACAGCTGAGGTCCTAACATGTAATAGGTATCTAATAAATGTTTAGCAAATAAGTAATTACAAAATAATTTAAGTAAAAATCAAGCTTATAGGAAGAGATAAGAAAACAGTATCAACAATTTAATAAATCTGAACTGACTGTGAGTCACCTAAGAAGTAGGTTTACAAGATTCTTGTCCTCCATAAGGAAGAAAAAAATTTAAAAATAAGTATCTTTTTCTTAATTCCAAAATTCTGTTGTGTTACAGCTGAGGGACAGGTCCTTTTCTCAGTCTAACAGGTAATCAACCATTTAGACATTGGAAGCAAAAAGTTTCATTTGTTCTCATTAAGATAATATCTATACACACAAGAAAATTATTGGTCTTTTTTGAAAACTGTGAGTGAGTTTGAAAAGAGCATTGTAAATAGATTTAGTAATTTCTTTGTTTAACACATTTGCATCTGCTATGTGCCCAGCCCTATATTAGGTATTGAGGGTTCAGAGATGAACTAAGCTGATCTGGTTCCTGCTCTCTAGGCTGTAGAAGATGGCGAGTGCTGTGGACTTCAAAGAAAAGATTTCTGAAGTGTCATGACAATTATGGTAAGTGCTATGCTTGAAACAGTTAGGTACTTTGATAGCATTCAAGAGGGAATTCTGACCTGGAGAGGAGATATCTTCACTGAAGAAGTGATAATTAAACAGAAACTAGAAAGATGGTGGTGGTGTGAGGACAGGGGCCTTTAGAGACAGTGTGATGAAAAGCAAGGTGATACAGGCAGACAAACAGTGTATTTGCACATCAGCCTGGTCCATTTGAAGAACGCAAGGATGGGGACAGGCAGTGAGACTCCAATACAGTGAGTGAGGGTGAGCATGACGTGAACTGAGAATAGAAATTTGGGCAGGCAGCACTTTGGGAGGCTGAGGCAGGGGGATCATTTGAGGTCAGGAGTTTGAAACCAGCCTGGCCAACATGGTGAAACCCTGTCTCTACTAAAAATACAAAAATTAGCCAGGCATGGTGGTGGGCACCTGTAATCCCAGCTACTAAGGAGGCTGAGGGAGGAGAATCACTTGAACCCAGGAGGTGGAGGTTGCAGTGAGCCGAGATTGCGCCACTGTACTCTAGCCTGGGCAACAGAGCAAGACTCTGCAAAAAAAAAAAAAAAAAAAAAAAAAAAAAAAAAAAAAGGGAAAGTTGGGCAGGATCATTTCTTTCAAGGGATGAAAGGCCATGCTAGGGATGTGACAATGGATAAGACCACGAGCAACAAGTATCCCATACAAATGCAGCTCTAAGCAAAGTCCCCTAGCTAGCTTCTTCCAATCAGACAGCCACGCTACTCCTGCACATCTATCCCTTTGTATATAAAAATCCAGCACTGCAAAAGGAATTGGAAATTGTGGGATAATTTTAAGGAAGAAAATGATATTCAAATTTGAGTTTTTGGGAGATTTCTCTAACGATCATTCTGGGAACGTGGCAGAGGAGAGAAAGGGTCCGAGTAGAGAGAAAGTGAAGAAGTGAGGGATGGCTCACACTGGGGTGGTTGAGAGGGAGATGAGTGGAGGGATATTGGTCAATTAGTAATATATTTTGAAAGAATAATCAACAAATATGGATATCAAGGATGATTGCTTGGGTTCTGTCATGAGCATATGAGTGGCTATTGAGCCAGTTATTAAAGCAGAAACACTTGAGAAACAATAGTTCAGGATGGAAACGGTAAGTTTGGTTTTTGAAATTGTGTTGTTTGAGATGCCTGTGGAACATCCAAGTAGAGGGATCAAGAGAGAAGTGGGACATAAATTGAAAGAATGAGAATAGAAATTAGCATGGAAACAGGAATTTAGGAATGATAGGCTTATAGAGAAAAATACAAGAACTATTGCTAGAAATTAGAGTATTAACACAGCTTCTTCTTTGGATCATAATAGACAGTGAGGGGGAGAAAGGAGAAACATGAGATATTCTCTAAGAAGTGATAGAGGTAGTTTTACTTTGTTTTTACATGTTACTAAAAATGTATTTGTTGATTTTTTTTTGTCATAACACGTTTTGGCCTTTTCCTGTCTATTGTTGGCTGCATTTTAATGATATTTACAGTGTGTTTTACATTGTACTAACGCTAGCAAGTACAAGACTTTTCCCATTTTTCTGGAGATCATACAATACAAAAACCATTAGAAAAGTATAAAAGTCATTCTTAAATGGTTGGACATGGATAATCAATGAAATATCCATTTGGAAAAGTAAGAGAAGCGTCAGAGCTAGATATATGTGGAAATCGTGTATCTGTATGCATGTGCATCTCTGTTGCTCTGTGGGTATATATATACACACACATATACATACACAGAATCACTAAGTCAGGTGTTATCACTTTACATATTGATAATGAACTTCAGAGAGGATACGTGATAGCACATGGTTAGCGAGTGGCTGCAGGCAGGCTTGAAATCTCCACTCAAAGAGTTCTTTCTACTTTATTCCTTCTAAGTGAAACAGCCAACATCAGCAGGTCCTCATGCACATTGAGCACCTTCATCTTTACCACAGGTCTCTGAGGTTAGCAGATTTACAGTGTGGTACATAAAGTGAGGTCTTCTGACTGCTACTTGTATCCCACACTCAAGGAACATTCTGAGCACATGCAGAGCTGGCCTTGGACTTGTACTGAATCTGTGCATGGAAGTTATGGAATTGAAGAGTCAGGGAGTGCTCTTCGTGAGGTGCATTCTGATAACAGTGAGAGCATAGACAGAAGGACATGGGCCAGGATACTTACAGTGGAACACATCAAGATGATCGCCACCTTCCAAAGGCTCAGCCTTTTGATGTCACATGCCTAAGTGACACTTCTCTCCTGGGGTTGAATTTTTAAGAACATACGAATGAGTAGATTCACTAAGTATGTGGAGCAAGATACATAGGAGACTAGGAAGGAAAACCAGAAGAAAAGGAAACAAACACTGTTCAAGTTTTAGGAACTTCGGAAGGTGAAAGTGTAGGACAGATGAGAGAATAATAATGATGATGTTGATAGTGATGATGACAGGAAGGAAGAGGAGGACCCAGTACATTCATACAATATATTTCTGTTTTAAATCATCTGCTCACTGTTGACCTAGAATCATGCTGCTGGTAGTTAGGATGCATTTACAGTATTAGCCTTTGCTTTCTACAGTGTACATGGCTAGCCCCATGTGATTGTGGGTGTTAGACTCACTAGGATGAGAGCAGGGCCATGGTATCCCTCATACTCTATTCCCTGAAGGAAAGCAGGTCTGGCCATCTTCCACTGGAAAACAGATTTCTCCCAGAATGAGTTCATTTTAGCTGTCAGCAATAGAGTATCTAAGCATCTCTCTTTGTATGCAACATTGCCGGCAGGATGCCCACCCACCTCCACAGGGGATAAGAATCCCCAATGGGGGAGAAAAGGCTGCTTCCACGTGAGTGAAGCAGCTGTTGTTTTACACAGAAATGTCAAAAGCACAAGCAAATTTCTCATCACCAATTGGTGGTGTCATGGCCAAGGAAATACTTCGTGATTGTTATGTGGTTTTGGGAGAAGCAACTGGTTTTATGAGATTTACGTTATAGATATAAACTACATCTGAAAAGTAAACCCTTCATTACAATTTATTTTACTGCTAATGATGGAATTTGAATCTGAGATGTGGAAGGTGAGATTCAATTAGCCATGTATCTTTGAAACTTAAAAAATCATGTTATCTTTTATTGACTGTTTTTAGTAGTTGAATGAATATAAATATGTCCAGTGATTCTGAATATTAAAAATTATACGATCTTTTAATAATATATTTCTAGTATGTAAAATTTTGTCATTTCCCAAAATAAGTCTCAAATATCAAGCATTTAAGGCAGTTTTCCAAATGCAAAGAAATATAAGCCATATGTCATTGTGTCCTTATACTGACCTTTAATTTATTTATATGTTTATCTGCCCAGCTGTCTGTAATCTGTCCATTCATCTATGCATCCATCCATCGTCTAACAGCTATTGATTAAAGACCTCTGTAGCTGATATACTGTATTAGACATTATAGGACATTGTAAGTGACATAACTCCTATTCTGTGTCTTTTAGATGCTTCAAATTATGTTGACTATTCATTTATAGCATAAAGAAGAGTGAGCCACTTTATCACTGCAGTAATTATATTTTAAAAATGAAGAAAATAAAACAAATGGAGTTTCCCGCCCAATCCATGGAGACACAGACACGAAGTCTTACCATAGATGTGTGGCCAATCCTTACATCGCTTTTATTACAAGCCCGGAAATGACAACAAAATACATGAACTTGAGAGTATATAAAGGCTGTAAGTTAGCCATAACTTAGATTATAAGAAAATTAGATAGTAGTTCAACATAAAGAAATGAAATCTAACATATGATGTTATGTTCCGCACTGTAAATATCTCCGGTGTGTATCTTGATTACCTGATTATGATAAAAGTAACAAGATAACTTGTTATCACATTATCTGATAACTAGTTAACATGTCAGTATAGTAAATGATCAAAAACTGTTCTTGAAATTGCACCTGGGGTTGAAATATTTTGAGTTGGTAGCTTCTTCAGTGGTCATAGCTCTCAGCACCCAGTTAAAAAAAAGGGGCCAAGTGGGACTGGCTGGAAGAGGACCCCCATCCAGGTCATCAGAGCTCTTTCAACTCTGCCTCTCACAAAGCTATTTTATGCAACATGTTTCACTGCCAAGAGCAAATAAGAAAACTGATCTTAGCCCAAGCTGGGGCATAAGAATCTTGTTTTAAAGCTCATCCTTCTGCATTTTTTCAAACTTCCTTTCTCCACCTCACTCCACTTCTTATCCAAACCCTTTTCCCTTCCCATCACTCATTTCCTAAATAGGACCCCTTATACCTTCACATCAATATGCACTGCGAGAGCTTCCTTATCTCCCATTTAACCGTGTTCTATCAACATGGTTTTTTAACTTAAAGTAATAGTTCTGATAGGATTCATAGGTTATCTTGGGCTAAAACAACAGCAAAATTTAGCTCATGGGAGAGTAAATCTTGGGATTTGTTTTAAATGGCTAATTATTTTACTTAGTCTGCAGTAGGCCTTGAACTCTAGGCATGTGTGCCACAAATACCAATAATAGATAGAGCATGTCAGATTTTTCAGAATTCAGGGGAAATGCTTTTATTCAATTTTGTACGTGACCAAAAGCGTTGACATCTTAGTCACGTAAACCCATGCTCCAGACACTGCATGCACACAAACACAGGAGCTCAAGCCCATCCACCTCTTCTCATTTTATTCTTTCTCCAGCTTGGCATGCCCATCTCACTATGGTTCCAGAGCCCACAAGAGTGCATGGCCTGTTTTCTTTCTGTTTCACCCACAGATCACATGGGTTCTACTGGAAGATATTTTCCCAAATGAATACTCATGAAGTTGCCACAAGATCTTCCCATTCGACAAGCTCTGGGTGTTTTTCTTTCTTAAAAAAGAGGAGGAGCTTTAATAGCTGCTTTAAGTTTACTTTCCCTGGATTCTTAATTATATTAAATACCCATATATTTCCTCCCTGAGTATTCATTTAGAAAGAAGGTTTTGTAATAGTCACATTTAATTTATCAGGGTGTAATAATCTGTGCTTCCCAATCATCTTGCCGACTTTGGTTCATTATACTATTGTTTCACATGAGTAAGTTAGCAAAGTTTGGATTGATTGACTCTAATTAACTAAAACTGGTTCCAGGCTGTGCATCTATTGTCATGGTAGCTAGCCGCAAAGCCCTAAACTGCTCAGCAATGTGATATAAGGTAATATTGATTTGAAAACTGTGGATAATATGTAACCTTGGGCTTATCACTATTTGTGAGACAAACTTTAGAAAAAGGGTGTGGGGAAGGAGAGGTATTAGGATGAATTTAAGGACACTTGGGAGTATAAATCAGAGTTTTCAGTGGGTTTTCTTTTTTCCTGCCTGGAGAAAAATAACAGATGTGTTGAACTACAAATGAATTCAAAGTTTAGCAGTAGGAAGACTAAGGATTTCATGGTTTCTGAAACTGTGAATAGGCTTGCTGACAAAAGTCTAAGATCTACTAAAAAAAAAACCATGGGGAGACTTCAATTTTGGTAGAGGAAATCTCAAGTTTTCTTATTGAAAAAGAGGAGTGGTTGGAATTTGATCTTTTCTCTATTGCTAACATTTTATAGTCAATCATAATCTTTACCTGAAGGGAGAAAAAAAGGTTTTCGAGAGTCCGATCACCTGGAAAAATGATTGCATTTACAGCCTGTAAACATGAACAAACACTACTCTTCCAGATCTTGCTATTTAGTGCTGGACAAAAATCAAGTTAAAAAAACTTGAATAGGATGCTGTAATAGAGATTCATTGATGAACTTCTAGCTTTCCTATGCCAGTGCTGCAGCTTCTGTCATGCCTCTTTTCAAGTAGTAGTTAAGATCTGATACATTTGATTGCTGTTGCACACTTTTTCAGTTCCATCTTCTTTACTTATAGAGCTTCAGCTATTTTCCATGACACTCTTATCAACTGAACTGTCTTCCCCTTCACTCTTTCATTTCTCACCAACTTTAACAGAATAGCCTTTATGTCCTGGCAGAGGGATGAAGCAGAAGTTTAACTCATGTACTACAGAGTCTTGCTTGAGAAGTATACTGTCAGAGAAACAGAAAACTCCAGTTTTTTAGCTGCTTCCTTCGTTGGCACTGTGCTTAAGTCTTTTCAGAAACTGGGGACAGGCAATTTTTATGTCAGAGTCTTCTCCATTGGATGGTTTTTCTTTTAATGTTTTGTGACTGTTGTGGCCATGTGAGAAAGAATCAACCTCCAAATATCACAGTGGAAGAAGCTGCATTCACCAGGGTTCTCCAGAGAAACAGAACCAACAGGATGTGTATATACATATAAAGAGAGATTTATTTTAAGGAATTGGCTCATGTGATTATGGAGGCTAACAAGTCCTAAATCTCCATGGTAGGCTTACAGGCTGGAGATCCAGGGAAGACCTGATGTTGCAGTTCAAGTCTCAGGGCCAATTGCTGGAGAATTCCCTCTTGCTCTGGGAAGGCCAGCCTTTGGTCTCTTCAGATTTTCATCTGATTGGATGAGGCCCACGTACAAAATGGAGATAAATCTGCTTTACTCAAAGGTCACTGATTTAAATGTAAGTCTTACCCAAAAACACTCTTACAGAAACACCAGGTGACATTAGACCAAATATCTGAGCACCAGGGCCCAGCCAAGGTGAAACATAAAATTAGCCCAGGACCCAGACAGAGGCAGAGACCTCTTAGTGATGTCTGAGGAGCCAGAGAAGAGGAATATGGGAAAGAGAGTGGCACAACTTTATATTTGGAAAGAGAAAAAGGAAGTCATATGGCTGCTCATTATGAAGTATTTCAAATTATCACCACACAAACATGGTCCATGCAACACACACCTGTATTTTTGGCTGAATATCTTAGCAACAAGGTGTCCTCACATCCTTTTGTTCTTAGTTACAGATAGAGATCATGGTAGTTCTGAAGCAGTGGGCCACCAGGGGCAATGTGGTGAAATGAGAGACAGTAAAGGCCGGCTCAGTTTCCTTCTGCTCTTACTCCCTCTAATGGCAGGGGGTTGACACATCTACCCCTGAGAATGTCTGCCCTGCCCTTCTTTCTAGAATTCAAAACAGCAGTCCAAGAGATCTCTGCCATGTTTACAGTTTCCCTGCCTCCTTAGCACCAGTTGCAACAGATTCACTCCTTACCAAATAGAAAACAGGTATAATACTATTTTTGTCAGTAAAATGTTTATGTTAACTTCAATAATCAAACAACAAACATTCTTTAAGTCCCTAGTAGGTACACAGCACTGAAGAGAATGCAAAAGAAAAAACATATTTCCTGCCTGTAAGAAGCTTATAATTTTTCTGGGAAGGAAGTCTAATACGTGGCAAATTAATAGAATTAATAGAATTCATCAAGTTATTAGTGGGGGCAATTTCCAATAGAAACTCTATTGGAGTTTATAGATGGTGAACATAAATATGAGATGGAACAGCTCACCTCTCTTTGTGGCTAAACTTAAATATGTTTTGCAAAAGTTGAGGGATATTGTTTAAAATGGGTCAAGAATTTGCTTATTCTTACTCAAACCTCTCCCGTCTCTTCCAATGATTATATGTCTTCCTGCTGTCTTTTTTTAGTTTACTTAATTAGTAGTCAAATTTATCAAAACTGTACAGAAACACCTAAGAATGAATTTTTGATAGAGAAGATTTGGAACTTTTGTCTGTAAAATAGAATACGTCTCTATACTTGTAAACATTTAGTTTACCTTCTGAGGAAGAATCCCAGTTTTTCTGGAGATGGCAACTATTATTAGCAGATGAATCTCTAATATCAGTTCTATCAACATTCTCCTTTAGCTTTTACTTAAAGAAGAAAGATAGACAGTATCTAGAAATTATCCTGGATGAACTCTGCCTTTCTAATAATTTCTGGAAACCTGAGAGTATTCTGGGTTCCCTGAGATGACAAATTTATTGCAACACCCTCTATTTGCCTAATCCCCACACAAGACAGGATGACCCTTGTGGCAGAAAACAGTTTCAGGGAGATTGACTCTGAACTGAAGGGTAGATGTTTACTGAGAGACCTGAGTCTTCACAGTGGGACAGTTAATAGGGCAGGCACTAAGGTCATTGCTGTAATACTCTAAGGTTGAACTTGGAAAAAAAGCACCAAATGTCACATTTGTGGGGCAAACAAAACAAAGTCCGTATTGGATAGTGAGCAGTACACAAAGGGCTGATAGAAGATGAGATTAGGTCTGAGGTAAGCCCAAGGAGGGGAGCTAGGAACTCAGACTTGGAGAGTGGACCAGACACTGGTAGAGTAGTCTTCCCTTATCCAAGGGAGATACTTGCAAAGACACCCAGCAGATGTCTGAAAGTGCAGATAGTACAGAACCCTATATATACCATGTTTTTTTCCTATACATACCTATGGTAAAGTTTAATTCATAAATTAGACACAAGAAGAGATTAACATCAATAATGTAACGATTACAATCTACCATCACAAAAGTTATACGATTGTGGTCTCCTCGCTCTCAAAATATTTTATTGTTCTGTACTCACTTTTCTTCTTTGATCTGTAGGTCTGTTAACCAAGACAGCTGCTAAGTGACTTATAGGTGGGTAGCATGGATAGCATGGATATGCTGGACAAAGGGATGCTTCATGTCATGTGTGGGACGGTGTGAGAGATTTCATCACGCTGCTCAGAATGGTACACAATTTAAAATGAATTGTTTTTAAATTTAAATATGATTTAAATAGGAATTCTTTGTTTCTGGACTTTTTCATTCAACATTTTTGGACTGCAGTTGACTGCGGGTTACGGTAACAGATAAAGGTGAAACTATGGATAAGAGGCACTACTGCACATCCTTTTCCCATGGTTTGCAGTTTTATATTCTGAATGTATTTAATCTGACTGCAGTAGCAAGGTGGGTTGCAGAGCTGGACTCCAAGCCAGCTGCACGCTCCATCCCTTTTACTGATGGATACATGACAAGAAAATGTCTTCTAATTTTGTTTCTTTATCTGAAAGGCAAGAGAATGCATCTGAGATGACACAGAATTCCCACTAAAATCATAGAATACTGGAGAGGCAGTGATCTGTGTCTCGCGAATCAAAGTGTGGCCCATGGAGCAGCAGAATTTGAATCACCTGAGAACTTGGCAATGCAAAATCTCAGGCTTCAGCCCAGACCTACTGCATTAGGATGTACAATTGCACAAGCTTCTGGTGATTCTTGTGCACATTAAAATCAGAGAGGCAGGCGGATCACGAGGACAGGAGATCGAGACCATCCCGGCTAACATGGTGAAACCCCATCTCTAACAAAAATACAAAAAAAAAGAAAAAGAAAAAGAAAAAGAAAAAAAATTAGCTGAGCGTGGTGGCGGGTGCCTGTAGTTCCAGCTACTCAGGAGGTTGAGGCAGGAGAATGGTGTGAACCTGGGAGGCAGAGCTTGCAGTGAGCCGAGATCTCGCCACTGCACTCCAGCTTGGGTGACAGAGCGAGACTCTGCCTCAAAAAAAAAAAAAAAAAAAAAATCAGAGAGTGTGATTCGAAGGGAGATGGAAGTTCTCCCTTCTATAATACCACTCACAGATAGTCATCCAGCATCTGCTACAAACCCACTGGTGATGAGGAGCTCATGATTTTTGAAAATCACAGTGTTTGCTAATTAATTCTCCTTTAATTTTGAGAACCTAGCGCAATAAACGACAAATTATAGTTGCTCAATAAATATTTATTGAATGGATGAATAAATGGATGAATAAATGTTTCATTGCCAGTTGAAAGTGTTTGTCCATATATTACTGGATCTAGCTGGATAACAAATCTACCTCCCATATCCAGCCCTTAAATGGAATAAAAAAGACTGTTTGTTTCATATAGGCCTCTGTTTACCAGGCTATGTCTCGTCTCTTCAGCTACTTCTCATATATCAAGATGTGTAAGTTTCTCACTGTCCTTGGTATCTGATGGTCATGTGTTGGATTTTAAGTGCCTCTCATAGAATATGTGACCTAGGATTAAGCCTGTCCGCAGATGTGCTCTCAGCAGCACACAGCACACACAAGCAACACAAGCTGATGTCATTTCTCTGCTTCTGCTCTGGGCTTTTCTAATTTAGTAAATTGGCTGTCACATCACTAAAAATAGGAAGTTTGAACTTAGGCTCCCTTTTTTTTTTTGTCTGAGGTTATTTTGCTTACCACAAATGAAGGCCACAGAAGCTAAATATATGTCTACTTGAATGATGACTTTATAGCAATAAAATGAGCCCACAGGGGCTAATGACTCTGTAATCAGCTTTTTTCAACCACTTTTTATATTGGGCATAATTTTCTGTCTCTCTGAGAAATTCTACATCATTTATCACCAGACTAACATGAGCAAAAGAAAAAAGGCATGAGCTGAGAGATTAGAGGCCACGGCCTGTCTGCTATGAGATCATAATAGTAAATTTGCCCGGAGGGGACTATTCGATTTTGGATACTAGTACAGTAGATGCTCATGTCCTGTTCTTTTTTAGTTCAAAATTCTCATTTTGGCATTGACTTAAGAAGTTAGGTTTTTAGAAGAATTTGTTTTGTTCGTAGTTTAAAAATGACCAGTCAATAGTACACCAACGCAGGTCCTTTTTACAAATTCTTTTCATTGGTCAATGCCACCTCCTTGTTGTCTTCAAAGGAAGGTTATCAAATCCCTCCTGTTGACCCACTCAAAAATCAGTCTTTGGTAAACGAGAGTAGATACTTTTTTGGGGGTCATACTATTAACATTTTCATGTGCTTGTGCTCCAGAAAACACCGTTTGAGAAACATCTTTTTTCCTACCTATTATACCAAATTATTTAGATTCTCCTTCTATGGCTTGAAACTGAGCCTGCTCCTTTGGCAACTATTCCTTTTCCAGAGCTCATTGCTTTGGGACCTGGCTCATAGCAGATTGCACTGAATATTCTCTGCTTATTCCTCCAGATCTACCCTCTACCATTCTATTGCCCGCTCCCTGCCTTGGGAGCTGACCTGTACAGATTACATCAATGGACCCTCATGCTTCTTCCTCCCTCATCCTTTAGGTATAGGAGTGGCAATAGCTCTACTCCTATTAGCACAGGATTTCTGCACTATTCCTTATGGCTCCTCTACAGCCTACTCATGACTTTGCATTCAGTGCTTTGTACATAAACCTTTCTTGGATTATTCTAATTTGATAATTAAGTCCCGTTTGTCCCCATATCTTGGATGATTACAGCATTCATTCATTTGTTCTCTTATGTTTTTGGTTTTTTAGTTATTTATTTCAAAAAATATTTTATCTTCAATTTTATTTTTTCACCTTCAAAATTTATTGACAAACATTGTATATATTCAAGGTATACAATGTGATGATTTGAAATATGTAAGAATCGTGTAATGATTATTACAATCAAATTAATTAACACATCCATCATCACCTATGCTATATGTTAGTTTCCCAGAACTTGCTCATCTTATAACTAACAGTTTGTACCCTTTGACCAACATCTCCCCATTTCTCCCACCCCTCAGCCCCTGGCAACCATCATTCTACTCTCTGTTTCTATGAATTCAACTTTTTTAGATTCTACACATAAGTGAGGTCACACAGTATTTATCTTCCTGTGTCTGGGTTATTTCACTTTGCATTATGTCCTTCGGGTTCATCCATCTTGTTGCAAATGACAGGATTATCTTCTTTCTTATGGCTGAATAGCATTCCATTATATATCTACATTCATATCTCACGTTGTCTTTATCCATTCATCCATTGATGTATACTTCAGTTGATTTCATATCTTGGCTATTGTGAATAATACTGCAATGAACATGGGCATGCAGATATCTCTTTGAGATACTAATTTCATTGTGTTTTGATATGTCTCCAGAAGTAGGATTGCCGGCATATGGTAGTTCTGTTTTCAATTTTTTGAGAAACCTCCATAAATTTTTCTATGATGGCTGTTACAGTTTACTTTATCACCGATAGTGTACAAAGGTTCCCTTTTCTCTACATCATCACTAATACTTGTTATCTCTTGTCTTTTTAGTAATAGCCATCCTAACAGGTGTGAGGTGATAACACATTGTGGTTTTAATTTGCACTTCTCTTGTGATTAGTGGTGTTGAGCACCTTTTCATACACCTGCTGTTTATTCGTACGTCTTCAGAAAAAAATGTCTCATCAGGTCCTTTGACTATTTTTAATTGGATTATTTGGTATTTTGCTATTGAACTGTGTGAGCATTTACTTAATTACTTACTCATTTATGTTGTAAATATTTATGCATTACCTACTATTTATCAATCATCCTGCTAAATTTCACAAGAACTCATTTTCTACCAAAAAGTCAATATACTTTAAACAAATCTAACCCATGAAGTCCTCATCTAAGTTGCTCCATGTCATATTGGGACAAAGAACTGCAGTTGGGAGACAGGTAGTATCAGTACTATCAGTCATCTCAAGGTATGTCTGATACTATTGGGACACTGATAAGAGCTTCTTTTCATATCAAGTCCTTCTTTTTTTTTATTCACTTAGGCCAAAGTACAAGTAACAAATCTTATCGTCTTGAATCAAAATATTTATAGAAACAGAAGAGAAGAGTTCTGTTGGTGTCAATAACTGTAGTTGTCCTTTGGTCTCTAGCCACTCATTTTTTCCTAATTCCTAGATCTCCTGTTTGGCCACTAACTTGGCTTCTTAGGCACGTGTAAAGCACCTTCCAACAAAAAGTTTTCGTGGTACTCATAGAGTTTTGTTTTCTTGTTTGTTTTTGCTGTAGTCACCAGCAAAGGACTAAGATGTTTTCACTCCTTAGATCTTCCCTTGTGTCTGTTTAAGAAGAGGAATACTCACTTATTTGGGTAAGAGCAGAGTAAGGTTTACTCTCAGGGATAAAAGGACAGAGTCCTTTCATTTGGGGTTTCCTTTGGTTTTGGTTGTAACACAATATCATTGCTTTATGGCAGTAATGGTGAAGAAGCATTTAGTTTGTATTAAAGCAATCTTTGGCTGCATTAATAAAAGTTAAGTGGCAAAATTAAGGGATGTGAAGGTTCTGCTGTTCAATGCAGTGATAAGAAAACTACTAGGGTTGTCTTCTCATAATATCATTTTAATGAGGAAATAAAACATTTGTCACATCTCAAAATGAGGAGCATAATGCTAGTCAAGGTTCTGAAGGGCATATCACATGAGAAACCTGTGAAACAAAAAGAAGATGTAAAATAGTGGTTTTAAAATATGAAAAATTGAATTTATTTTGTATAGCTCCATAATGAGAATTCTCTCTCTCTCTGTGTGTGTATTTTTTCCTCCAAAGTGGAGGAATTACTTCCCAATTCATTTTAAAAGGCCAGAATTAATCTGACACCACATTCTAGATGACATTTCAAGAAAAGAAAACTATAGACCAACAGTCTTCATGAGCATAGACACGTTTTAGACAGTCAAATCCAGCTCTCTCTCTCTCTGGGTGTATACACACACACACACACACACACACACATATATGATAATATATCATGACCAGATAGCATTGATCCCAGAAATGCAAAGTTGGTTTAACGTTTGAAAATCCAAAAAAGAAAATCCTTGTGATCATCTCACTGGATTCAGAAAAAGCATTTGATAAAGTCCAACATCTATTCCTGACAAAGGAAAAATTACTCCAATCAGACCAGAATTAGAAAGGAGCTTACTCATTCTGAGAAAAGCATCTATGGAGAACCTGTAGCTAACATCATACTTATGGTGAAAGATTAAATGCTTTCCTCCTAAAACTAGGAAGAAGATAAGGATATTCACTCTTACCACTATGTTCAACATTGCATGAAATACTCAAGCCTATGTAATAAATCAAAGAAAGGAGAGTCATCCAAGTTGGAAAGAAATAAGTAAAACTCTTAATTTGCATTTCTACATGATTATTTATGTAAATAATTATATGCAACTTATACAAAATCCAAATATTAAGTGAATTTTTCAGGGTATAAATACAAAAGTATTTATATATACTAATAATGTGCTATTACAAATTAGAAATTTTAAATATCACATCTGTTATGGTACAAAAAGCATAAAATACTTAAGGATAAATTTGACAAAATGCGTGAAAGATCTGGGCACCAAAAACTATAAAACATTCCTGGGAAAAATTTAAGAAAATCTAACCAAATGGAAAGATGTATTGTTTTTGCAGGTCAAAAGACAATATTGTTTAGATATTAATCTTCCCAAAATTGATGTATAGATTCAATGTGTTCCAAATCAAAATCCTAGCAGGGATTTTTTTTCTGATAGAAATTGACAAGCTGATTTCAATATTTATGTGGAAATGCAAAAGTCTCAGAATAGCCAGAATAACTCTGAAAAAGATCAAAGTAGATAGGCTAACACTTTTTGATTTGAAGACTTGTAAAAGTACAACAACTAAGACAATATGCTATTAGCATCACATAGACAATAAAACAATGGAACAGATAACAGAGTCTATAGACAACTGAATTTTAACAAATGTGTTAAGGCAATTCGATAAAGAAAATATATTCTTAATAACTAGTGCCAAAAAATTTGAATATTCATATATTAAAATAACTTTGATCCATACCTATCACCATGTATAAAAATAACTCAAATGAATGATATAACTGAATGTAAAAACTTAAGATTGTAAAACTTCTAGAAGAAAACAAAAAAGAACATTTTTGTGACTTGGATTAGGTGAAGACTTCTTAGATATGACCAAAGACTCCCAAGATATGATTAAAAAAAGTCTTCTTCGATATGACAGATTCTTTCTATAAAAAAACAAATTGAGGGCCAGGCACGGTGGCTCACGCCTGTAATCCGAGCACTTTGGGAGGCTGAGGTGGGCGGATCACAAGGTCAGGAGATCGAGACCATGCTGGCTAACACGGTGAAACCCCATCTCTACTAAAAATACAAAAAATTAGCCAGGCGTGGTGGCGGGCACCTGTAGTCTCAGCTGCTGGGGAGGCTGAGGCAGAATGGCGTGAACCCGGGAGGTGGAGCTTGCAGTGAGCCAAGATCACGCCACTGCACTCCAGCCTGGGTGACAGAGCGAGACTCCATCTCAAAAAAAAAAAAAAAATAGAACAAATTGATAATTTGCACTTCACTAACATTAAAAATTTCTACCCTTCAAAATATACTGTTAAGTAAATGAAACAACCAGCCACAGACTGGGAGAATTAATTCAAAACTTTTCTCTGTAATATATATATTTCCTTTTATTTAGAAAAATAAAGAACCGTAAAAATGCAATAATAAGACAACAAACACTTCAATAAAAATAGGCCAAAGAGCTCAAGCCTGTAATCCCAGCACTCTGGGAGGCCGAGGCAGGAGGATCACAAGGTCAGGAGATAGAGATCATCCTGGCTAACACGGTGAAACCCTGTCTCTACTAAAAATACAAAAAATTAGCCGGGCGTGGTGGCGGGAGCCTGTAGTCCCAGCTACTCGGGAGGCTGAGGCAGGAGAATGGCGTGAACCCTGGAGGCGGAGCTTGCAGTGAGCAGAGATCGTGCCATTGCACTTCAGCCTGGGCGACAGAGTGAGACTCCGTCTCAAAAAAAAAAAAAAAAAAAAAAAAAGGCCAAAGATCTGGACAGACAATTCACCAAAGAAGACATGTGGATGTTATATAAACATAGAAAGAGATGTTCAACAACATTATTCATTAAAGAACTGCGGGTTAAAAGTAACACAAAGTACAATTACACATCCATTTGAATGTTTAAAATTTCAAAGTCTGATCATACTTCATGTAGACAAGGATGTAAAGAGAGTCGAACCCTCACACACTGCTGGAGGACATGTAAAACGGTACAGCCGATAGGAAAACAGTTTGGTGGTTTTGTGAAAAGCTAAACACATACCTACCACATGATACAGACATTCCACTTTTAGGTATTTACCCAAAATAAATGAAAACGTTCCAATAATTGTACAAAAATGTTCATGGCAGTCTTATTTATAATAGCCCCAAATAGAAACGACCCAAATGTTCATGAGCAGACGGATAAATAAATGCATTTTGGTATATCCCTAAAATGGAATTGAAAATAATTACGTTGACAAAAGAGCTAGACAAAAACGAGTAAATACTATATGATCTCATTTATATAACATAGGAAATTCCAGCTAATCTATAGTGACAGAAAACAGATGAGTGATTTTTTGGTGCAGGGTAGGGAGTAGAGGATGGAGAAGGTTGGATGAGTTTATAAAGGAACTGAGGGACATGTTGGTGTGATGGATATACTCGTGTTGATTGTGATGATAGTTTCACAAGTGTATATAGATGTCAAAACATCCAATTGTGCACTTTAAATACGCGCTGCTTATTTTATGTTAATTATGTCATTAAAACTCTTGAGAGAGAGAGACAGAGGAGAGACAGAGAGAGAAAGAGAGAGAGAGAGAGACAGAATGCCCCAGAAATTTATATGATTTAGTAAGAGGCCGATAGTTTTGAGTGGCTTCCATACCTTTCCTCCTCTCTTCCTTCCTCCCTTCCTTCTTTTCTTGCTTCTATTATGAGATTAAAAATTATATTTTTAATTAAAAATTAAAAAAAATCTTAAGAATTAACAAAGAATATACTTTAAAAAATAATTCTAGAAGCTCCTTGGAGTGGAAGGTGATACCTTAGAAGGAGGGAAGAAAACAAAAGGAATAGATCAGCTGTGTTACATTAAAAATGAACAGAGAATAGGTGAGAAAAGTGATGACAGGGAAACATGGCACCATTGCAGATGGATTTTTCTGCCCGGAGATGTCAAATATTCAGTGTTCACTGTTTGTGTTTGTGTTGCTGTGTGTCATAAAACTTCTCTCTGGAAAAACTATTTGGGTCAGTCTCAGAGCAGAGATAAAGGAGCAGCTGCTCAACGCAGGGCAGAGAAGAATTTGTTACAGGCAAGTATTTCCAAGAAGGTACTGCATCTAGAGGCCTCCCAGCAATGTTGGGAACACATCGGATTTTCCGCCGGAAATGAAATTGACTCTCAGATGATATCTGGATGGCACTTTTTTCTCTATTTCTTAATCAACATGTGCCAGTAAGTATGTTCAGGATTAGGAATTCAGAGGTGAATAAGATATGGCTTTGTTCTGTCACAGGACTCAGATTAAATTTTGTAAAAACAATAATATGGTGTGAAAAGTAGGATGATAGTGGTAATACTTGAGGGTAGTGGATGTACTTGCTCCAGAATTTCTGTGTAGGATGTTTTAGTGATTGGCATGTGGCAGCAATGGATGTGGCTATATATATATATATATATAATTTTCTATAAGAACTACATAAAATGATAATAAAAATAAAATAATAGGATAAAATGTTTGGTGTCCACATCAGAAAATGCCTGCTCGTGGGCACTAATAGAAATTATTGAGGATGCTGAATTCTCCATGCAGAAACTGACCTTAGAGGATGAATGGATGTTTAGGTGGCAGACAGCTTGGGGTAGGGTTTTCTGTGCTGAGTCTACATCCACAGCAAAACACAAGTGTACCAGTGCAAGATTTCCTGTTTGTGGAATGGCAAGTCCCTGCTTGGAAGATCACAGATGTCATGATAAGAACCAGGTAGTCATTTGGCTTTTCTCCCTAGCGCTTATGGAACACGAAAAAGTATATGGACTTTGGACAATGATTCAAGTTTCATCTCTGCCCTCATGTATATGAATTAGTTGGCAATTCAAATTCAATCCCCTCATCCAATTTTACCTTTGCCCCATCAATATGAATTCATTAGTAATTCAATCTAAGTCTCAGGTTTTTCATCTCTAATATGAGGAAAACAGTTTTGTTGGAAGAAATTATAGGATTAGACACTACACACACACACACACACACGCACACACGTAAATAAATACATAGTACCTGGTACCTAGTAGGCATGTGATAATTTTTACTTATTTTTATTGTTGTTGTTCTTGCCAGGGCTCAAATTATTACTGGAGATGAGAGTTCAACATTTAGTGCAGGGCCAGGGAAGTTCCTAGGAAGAATTGTTATTCAATTTTTTAAAAAATGAAAAACATTGGTCACATTCTCACTGAATGTGCAGCTTTTCCCCAGGCACTTGACAAGGTGCACCAAAGATTCAACACATATCTAAGGAGTCCTTGAGTTATAAATGACCAAACTAACTTACTTAAAGGAACTAGACAAGAATATCATATAATCAATTACAGGAGTGTGCAGTATAGGCAAGAGATGTCACAGGCCCCTGATGCTATTAGCCTCCTGTTGTCTTTAGTATATGTGTAAAATGATGTAAGCAGTCGAATGCCATGTGCACAGTACTAAGTGGTCCCCTAGTGCAAAGTACTAAGTGGTCCCCTAGTGGCCAGAAAGAGTTAATACTACATATATCCTGAGAGGAGCACGTAAAAACATTTCCTACCCACACATTATTTACTTCCCAGGCCATCCTCATTTGAGCTGATAAGAGTTTCCCATTCTAAATCAATTTATACTTCAGTGATAGGCAACAAACTATTCCCCCAAATATTATTAATCACACGGACCCACTCTGTTCCCTAATGTACTCTTGAACTTACCTTTCTCATGGTTTACCGATTTCTACAGATTATGCATTTATTTGTCAGGCTTTCTATATTAAGATATGAACCTTTGAAAGGAAGTAATTGAGCTAGTGCTATCCGGGGGAATCATGAGGTCCAGGTTTTCCAGGCTAGGACAGTCCTGGTTTATGCTGATTTTCCTAGTGTAATTATTAGTATCATCCCCTCTTATAATCACAATTGTTCCAGTCTTGAGAATAAATTATATGGTCACCTTCCTGCTCCTTTTTTTTCCCCTGATGAAAACTCTAAAAATACCAGTGTAACTCACCTGGACATGAGGTCAATCTGCATGTGATCCCTGTCACTCCCGCAATCACCAGGGCTCACTTGGCTGATCTGTCTGAATAGGCCATTTTATTTTACATATTCCCCAAGTTTTCTTCCTGAAGTTGCCATCCAAATCAGAGAAGAGGATTGTTGGTGATGTATGTGCTACTTGGCTTTCTTGTTTGAGTTTTCTCACAGGCTCTCATAAGCTCTAAAAGTCACCACTAATCCAGTTCTAATGCCATGCCATGTTGGTTGGGCAGAATCTGCAGATCTTGGGTGAAATAATGTATCCAGCAAACACCCAGTCTATATCTACAGGACTATGTAGCCTGTGCTGCTACAATTAATGTGTTAATGGGTGAAAGAAGATGATCTAGATACGGAAATTGAAATAGAACAAAAGGAAACTGTGAACACTTTCTAGACACAGCACAAGCATTATCCACAATGGCCCAAATATCACCTCTTATCATAGTCAGAACAATATGGACACCTGTAAAATCCAGCCAAGTGAGACTTTCAAACTCAAATTTATGCTTGATGTGTCAGAACTAAATTGGTACATTTATAGGCTAGTTGTGTGAATGCAACACAGTAGAATTGTTTTGGAATACAGCAATGGACTTGTGAATGCCTTGTTAAATCGAAGTACACTTTTCTGGCTCAGAACAGATTTCTTAAGAAGTATGCCAATGTCCTTATATGACTTGTTTCAGCAACAAAGATAATATTTTAATGGGTAGTTCAATTCAAAATGCCAAAATTAAATTACTACAGATAAAGAGGCATGTACAATTACATTCATATTCAGAAACTGCTTTGTGATTTTGATGAAGAATTAGAAACAAAATAATACCCTAAATGCCTTAAACAATACATTTTTTTCTTCTTTTCTCATTATCACTGACCTGAATTCAACCTTCTTCCAAGCTTTTACTCACATCTTAACCATATGTATTTACACGTGAATGAGATTATGAATTTATGACTCTAGGAGATAAACACATACATATAGACTATAAATGGTATTTCATTCTTTATACCTCATAATCTTATGCTTAGGAAGAGAAAAACCTTAAAATAAAAATCTGCCCAATAGGTATTATCACATATAATAAAATACATTAAAAGTTATAACTGGAATAACAAGATTTGGGAAATTTCAGCAGCTGCTTGGTGCTGAATACCAATAGGATCATTCTGGATTCATCACACAACAATGCATAGAAACAAACAAATGACCATATTTAGTAAATCAAAAAAGACAGTCTTCTGCAAAGGCCTGGATGGGATCTATGGTTAGTTATATAATCACAGATGGGTGACAGTCGAAGATCTTCCATGTGGCCATAGCAGTTATTTCTGCTAAAGGATTTCAAGGAGAAATTTGGAGTTTATTATTTTATTATTATCAGTCAAATTTTGACACAAGATGTATATTCATTCTTTCTTGCAATGAATGTTCAAGCTCTTCCATTTCTGCCAGAGACAGAGTATGGCCAATATTGAGTATAGAGAGCTGAACATAAAAATTATAGTTAAATGTTAAATAAAATAAAATGTTTTACATTTCTGTATACACTTATGCCCGGGATTACTAACACAGAGCGACCAAACTATTGCAAGAGTTGTTTCTTTATGTTGGCTATTAGAAAGCTCAGAGCCTAACTTGCAGTCATTACTTGCAAATATATAAGGCTTCATGAATGTATTTTGTTCGAACTTCCCTCCTTGGCTTATTTGATTCCTTACTATATTTTCCTTCTGCCTAAGTTTTAACCTGTTTTAAATAATATTTTCTTACTGCTTTAGTTTGGATGTGTGGCCCTTAAATCTCATGTTGAAATTTGTCCCTAATGTTGGAGATGGGGCCTAATGGGAAGTGTTTGGGTCATGAGGTTGGATTCCTCATGAATAGATTAAAGCCCTCACCGTGGCATGTATGAGTTCTTACACTGTTAGTTCCCATGAAAGCTGGTTGTTAAAAAGAGCCTGGTGCTTTCCTGCTTTTCTCTTGCTCCCTCTGTTGCCATGTGATCTCTGCACATGCAAGCTCCCCTTCACCTTCCACCATAAGTGGAAGCCTGAGGCTTTTACCAGAAGCTAAGCAGATGCGAGCATCATGCTTCTTGTACAGCCTGCAGAGCCATGAGGCAAATAAACCTCTTATTTATCAATGACCCAGCCTCAGGTATTCCTTTAGAGCAGCACAAAACAGACTAAGACACTATAGAGTATTAATTTTTGTAGGTCACATGTAGAGACATAATCTTATCTAAGAGTCCCTCCAAAATTATGTATGTTCTATAAATGCTGTGTCATAGCACCTACGTTACTTATCTCATTTAATTTCTTCAAAAAGGACATGAAACACCAAAAATTATCTAATACTGTAACACAGAACAATGATTTTTGTAGAGTGAGTATTTCCTCCCTCCTCATTTTACATGTTGTTACCTTTCTGCCAAAATGCCAAAATGCCAAAATGTTTTATATAATGCACACCACCAATGTAGTGTAAAGCAGGGTAAGAAAAGAGACACTTCTCTAAATTTTTGTCTGCCATAGATTTGTGCAGAAGTAAATCAGTCACAGAGATCATTTCAGCTATAAAAATACAGTTAAAGGAGAGCTCATCTGTTGTAGGCAGTGGCAGGCAGAAAGAACCCACAGTAATTAGTTTAAAAGCCCAAATTTAAGGAAATACCCATTTCAGTTTTGCTGTGGATCGCTATTGAATAATGGTGGAATACAGAGGACAGTGAGTGACTAAGAATATAGAAGCTCAAGAAGAGGCTCCAAGGAGGACCAGGTTGAGATACTGTTAAATGCTCTTGTGGTGTGGGAGAATTGCAGCTCTGAAGTTACCCTTGCCATCCATCTTTTGTTTCTCAATGCCAGTCAGTCACTCTTAACAACTCTTTCTATTGTAATGATTAAATTGTGATCCCTAGCAAGCATTTGATGTCAGAGCTCTTCCGTTCAGAGTAGGGAAGCAACTTCTTTCTATAATTATGCTTTCTACCAGTGATATTTAAAGTTTGCTCTTCAGCTTTCTGAATTTTGTTGTGATAGCCCCGAGGGTGTATAAGAATGCCTCTCTGATGCTTCCTGACTGACTTCTTTTTCCTTTCCTTTCTCATATCTCCTGACCTTTCATTGGAATGGGACTGATTATACCTCACAACTTTCATCCTTTCAAACAGAAGTTTTCAGTGCGACTGGTCTCTTAGGTCAGGTATTGGTGCTATTAGAAACCTGATGCCTGTAGTTGA